>NC_142885.1:2265681-2581136 GCF_051225735.1 Oryctolagus cuniculus | reverse complement strand
CAGGCTGCTCCACTTCCAATCCAGCTCTTTTCTATGGCCTTGGAAAGCAGTAGAAGATGGTCCAAGTCTTTGGGGCCCTGAACCCACGTGGGAGACTCAGAAGAAGCTCCTGGCTCCTGGCTTCAGATCGATGCAGCTCCAGCCATGGCAGCCAATTGGGGAATGAACCAGTGGATGGAAGACCTCTGCCTCTCTGCCTCTCCTTCTCTCTGTGTGTTATTTTCAAAAAATAAATAAATAAAAAGAAAATGCTAGGTGGGAAAACATGAAAAATGACTACATATCAGGCACTAAGATCAGAGAACACCATTTCAAGACAAACCTCAAAAGCAAGTAATCAATTCTTTTTAAGAAAACAGAGCTTGTGAAGGTTCCTCTGGCATTTTTGCAAAGGAATACAGAGTTTAAAATAAAGGCGTGCATAAATAAGCTTTAGGAAGATAAGCTAACAAGTTTTACTTCAAAAGAATCTGCTGAAGCCAAGAAAATGGTCATATTAGAAACAGATTATTTGAGAGGATAGTTGACACCTGTATTTTCCTAAGAAAGTCAATCATTAGAGATGAAATGGTCAAATATCAGAGAAAGTAAGACTGTGTGGTGATAGAAATAAATACTAAAGTGCTGTTTAGACTCAGAGCTTCTACACAGAACAAATAGGCTTACGATGGCCCCCACACAATCCAGTGAATGTAACTGTTGTGCAGGACAGAGAAACACAGAGTAGTGATCTCAACTTGGGAGTCAAAGGGTTTCCTCTGATCTCTCCAGAGAGTGCAGACAGCATACTGCCAGAGTGAGGTGTTCAATTGGGAATAAAGTTCTACAGACAGTTTGTAGGACCGGCACTGTGGCACAGCAATGTGACCTGAAGCACTGGCATCCCATATGGGTGCTGGTTCAAGACCTGGCTGCTCCACTTCCAATCCAGCTCTCTGCTATGGCCTGGGAAAGCAGTGGAATATGGCCCAAGTCCTTGGGTCCCTGCACCCACATAGGAATCATGGAGGAAGCTCCTGGTTCCTGGCTTCAGATTGGCACAGCTCTGGCTGTTGTGGCCAATTGGGGAATGAGCCATCAGATGGAAGACCTCTCTCCCCCTCTCTCTGCCTCTCCTCTCCCTGTGTAACTCTGACTTTCAAATAAATGAATAAATCTTTTAAAAAGAGGGCAGTTGGTTTAGTTCCTTGTCATTACACACACATATAAATGCTATTTGAAATCTCCCTGCCCATCCAATAAAATCCCACAAACATGAACGGGCACACATATGTCACATACCCTAGCCCACACTTGAATAGGCCTGAGCCACACAAATGGACACACCACAGTGCACATCTAACACACACACACATACATGTGCATAGTATTTGATGTGAGTGGGTATACACAAACATATATTTCATAAAGGTACACACACTCATACACTTAACCCTCACACACTTACATAGTACACACAGGTGAAGGTACACATGAAGATATACAATAACAACACTAACAGAGATGTATACATATGTTAGACAAGCACACACATCACAATGCATGTATGAACATTAACATATACTCATGCACATGTGCACACAGGTACAGACACAGATGTACAATCAGAAGGTTCCAGAGAAAGTAAATTTATCTCTACAAGATGTTTGAGAATTTTAAAATGAAGAAAAGGAGACATTAACACAAGAAAGGTGGAATAAACATATTCCCAAGCCTCTGAGAAACAGGGGTGCAGATATTAAAGCCTACGTCTTACTGCTCTCTTGTGGTGGTTCTAAAGAACACCTTTCTGAGCACTGAACAGTCTCTCCTTCCTTCCCAAATGTCTAAAAAGTAATAAGCCTCTCCAAATGTTTTGGAATCCACTATGAGAAACTGATGATATTTGACAATTATTACAAAACCAATAATGCAGTATCATTTGGTCAGAACTAATTACCTCCTGATGGCCATGTTCTGAATTCAAGGACAATCATATACCAAATGCTTGGGTTGGTTTAAATTATTATCCCCTAAGAATTCCCTCACTATATTTGTTAGCCATTTGCATTTCTTCTTCAGAGAACTGTCTTCTGAGGTCCTTTCCCCATTTCTTAACTCGACTGGTTGTTTGTTGTTGAGTTTTTTATGTTGCTGATATATTCTGGATGTTAACCCCTTATCAGATAAGTAGCTCACAAGTATTTTTGCACTTTCTGTTGGATGTCTCTTCACTCTGTCTTTTCCTTTGACGTGCAAAAACTTCTGAGTTTTGATATAATACCATTTGTCTAGTTTTGCTTTTGTTGTCTATGCTTTGGAGACCTAAACCAAGAAGTCACCATCTACACCAATGTCTTGAAGTGTTTCCCCTATATTTTCTCCTAGCAAATTTAGTCATAGGCCTTAAATTCAGGTCTTTAATGCATCCCCAGTAAGCTTAGAAGCCCCCAAATTATTCAGATATCTGATGGTAATAAGGTATATAACATTCAATATCTTTTAAGACAATTTATTTACTTTATTTGCAAGATAGAGGTAGAGGAAGAGAGAGAGAGAGGAGAGAGAGAGAGAGAGAGAGAGAGAGAGAGAGAGAGAGGTATCTTCTATCTACTTCACTCCCCAGATGGCTGCCATGGCCAAAGCTGGGCCAGACCAAAGCCAGGAGCTGGGAGCTTCTTCCAGGTCTCCCACGTGGGTGCAGGGGACCAAGCACTTCTGCTACTACCCCAGGTACATTAGCAGGGAGCTGAATTGGAAGTGGAGTGGCCAGGACTCAAACTGGCACCTGTATGTGCTGCAAGCACCTCAAGCAGTGGTTTAACCCACTGCACCACAGTACCAGCCCCAAAATGCAATCTTATTGTAAATACATCCTTAAGATGAACATTTTCAGAGAAAGAAAACAACTAGGAAAAATATTTTAATTTGGTGCAATTGCAGCATACCACACAATGAAAAATGGCTCTCAGATGAAAGGCAATCTTCCCTCATCAAAGCACAGACAAACCAAAGAGAAATTGTTTGTTGATATTTCTCATTTCTAAAGTAAGTGCACTCCGAAGTCCCTTGTATGTTGATTTTCTACCAGTGTCTCACATCAATCTCTTTGCATGGTCTGAGCATCGTATGCAATGTTCATCTGTGAGACAAAACCTCCACATCACATGTCTTTGTAAACACTTGACTCTCTTTTCAGCAGGAAGCGTGGACTCGTGTGTATACTCTTGTCCATGCTTCTGCCATTCTTTCTTGGGCTCACCCTAATTGGGCATTTACCACCGTTCTAGGGACACTTCCTGTATGGTCACTAACAACCATGAGTCCCATAGCACCATCTCAGCTCCTGTCATGTCCAACCTGCTGCAGCCCTGGAGCTGATGCTAAACTCTTGGTTGCCTAATAGTAACTATTGTAAAGGACTCAGCCTAGGTATTATCCATTGTGATCCAATATTGTTGTTTCAAAGTATTTGGTATAGCATTCCTTATGTTTTCCTTTAAGAACTCCCCCTCCTTCAGACCCTTGGAGTGCACTCATAGTCTATTATGACACATGTTCAACCATTGTGTTGTTCTACCATTCCCAAATGAATATCATTCTTTGCAAAACCTGATTATTTTTGCTTTTGAGATTGCCATTGTCCTGGGGATATCACAGAAAACCTGGCCAGGTGGCCCAAGGCATCATGTTCTCTCCCAAGAGGCCCCTTCTTTTCCTACATGCCCCAGACAGGTTCCAAGAGGCCTGACTGCTGGCCTTGGAGCTGTCACTGAGATCATATGTGAAGTGAGGGCCAGGATGAGCCCATTCTGGTCTTGAAGGTGCTGACCTTTTGAAAGGATGAAAGAGAGGTTGTTCTCTAGTCACTGAGCTGCAAGGGGCATCTCTACTCCTAGATTCAATTAATCCATAGCTTGGGGGAGAAAAAAAAAACAATTTCCTGCATCCTCAGGCCCCCATAGGCAAAAGTCTCTTCTGGCTCAGTCATCCTGCCCTCCCTATGTACTCTCAGAGCCTCCAGAGGTTTTGTGGGGAGTCTCAGAATATCCTGATGCTGGTCCGTGGTGGTGAGGCAGGCCTGAAAATGGATCTTAGGCACCCAGGGTGTGGGGCTGTGTGAGTGGGCAGAAATGAGTGCAGGCATCCTCAACTCTAGCCAAGTACAAAGCACTAGAGAGAATCCTCTTTCTGGATCCAGGCCTTGGGGACCTCCGGGCTGGTCTATGTATCAGTGTGTGCAAAGCTCATGAGTATTCACGTGGGGCCCCAAACACCTCATCGTTAGAGAAGTAACACCAGTAACTGGAACATCTCTTCTGTGTGGTGTGGATACCTGTTCATTTGTCAGGCACCCCCCAAGTGGCACCTGGAGACCTGGCTTGGACTGGGAGCTGAGTATTAATCCTTGGTTAACAACATCCAGGTGCAGAATGCAGTTTCTCTCTGAATAAAGGAGAGAAGATAAAAATTTGGATGGGGGAATGAAGTAGCAGGGTAAGACCCTTCAAGCTAATCAAGGGTGGGTTATCAGGTAACTAACAGGAGCCACCCTGCAGCTTCTCTGTGGCAGGTGTGTTCCTGCAGGGCTCCTGGAGCTGCATCCAGGCCTGGCTGTCCTCAAAGAGGCAACCCTGGGCCAGAGTGCAAATCTCAAGTTTTAATCCACATTCTGAGGCAGCCCCTGCACCCCCCTGAACTTAATTGTAACTGTGGATTCGTTCTGAGAGGGAGCGTGGTGGGGGCAAGAGGCGTGGAGTCACCACACAGATCCCAGGAGTCAGGTGAAAGCGGGTGAGAGGCGAGCAGCCTGCAGACTCGTCTATTTCAGTTGGTACAGCAGCTTATATAGTCGAAGCAGTGAATCCAGTCAAGGGGCGGTTTATGCCCTAACCAGTCATAGCCCGTTGCCAGGCAGGCTCCATTGCCATGTGGTTTTGGAAGCCATCCAATCACAGGCTGTTGCCAGGCAGGCTCACATTGCCATGTGGTTTCCAAAGCCATCCAATCACAGTCTATTGCCAGGCAGGCTCCATTGCCAGCAGCCATCTTGGCATGGTCTTCTTGTTCCACCACATTGCCCCCTTTTTGTTTATTTTTGAGCAATGGGAGGCATGATTCTTGGCCATACCATTGTTGACCCCATTTCCATGTGGTCTCCGTTCATGGCTGTGCCTGTCTTAGGTTGTCCCCCAGGAGATCTTACCCGTCATTGACTAACCAGCGCTCAAAACAGGAGACCATAGGAGTGCTTCCTCAGATGGGGGTAGGAATGAGGAACAATGGTAACCACATGCAGGTTATGGGCCATTTGAGTGGTTGACCAGAGCTAATGGGGATAGAAAACAGTAGCAAATATGGCTATGGGCAGTTCCTCAGGGTAGGATAATAGGGCAGCAGCTTGACAATTGGTAGCAGGTGCATCCACTAACAAGGTGGACTCTGTCTCGTTCAGCTGGTTCTAGTTGACTATCAGTTGCAGGCTTGATGTTTCTGGCTGGTACCCAAATGGGCTGTCCCACATTCTCTGGATAGACACAAGCATATCCTTGGCCCCTTGGTCAGCAAAAGCCTTTCTATGGGTGTTGGAATCCAGGGCCTGAATTCCACATCTGCTCCTACATTTAGGGCAAACATGCAGGTGGGATGGGGTCTAGCAGCTGCTCTGAGAGCCTGGGGTACCTGGGAACTGCCACAAACATGGAGATCCTCACTGGGTGTGGATGGGATGACCTCACATGGGTTATTGCCTCAAGGTCATCTAAGTTCATCCCATGGGTATCTGGGGGGTGTCTGACCAGGCATTGCTGCATTGTCTGCTGACACGTCAGTTTCACTCTCAGAGCACTCTCTCCCTAAGTCATCAACTGATGTCTGTGAGACAGGGACCTGGAGTGACAGGCTCTCATCACTCACAGATTCATTATGTTTGGTCATCTGTGTGGGTTTCTGAGAGGGGTATCTTTCCCATGTTTGAGTGCTTAAGAGCAGCACGGCACGCCAACTCTAGCCAAAGCAAAGACACGCACAGCACTGCTGCCATAACAAAACAAATTCCTAGCACCTCAGTGGTTGATGGCATTATGCAGGGGTTCCCTACGTTAGATGGACAGACAGTGGTGTATCAGGTCGTATGTTTGTCCTGTGCTTAGTGGGGGACTTCCTTGATTTGTTAGGTCAAGGCCGTATGCCCACACGGTGTCTCCAGAGCGTCAACTCTCTCAAGGGAGGGTAGATGACTTGGTTCCGAATTCTGGGATGATCAGTCCCTTATGTGAATTCGCCAGGTGAACTGGAAGTAAAAGGAGGAGCCGAGAAGCGGCATTAGGTTTCTGGGCAGTGTGTGCTAACCTGGGGTCACTTAGACTGAGGACAAGGACAAGGAAAGGGGCGTAGGAGGGGGTTCTGTGCTCACCCTCACAGAACCGAATAGCACACAAAACACCGAGGGGCCTACTTGCTGAAATCAAGGGGGGACCTCGCCGAGTCTGACACACTGTCTCTCTGTCACGTTGGTGCCAGATGTTGCTGTGGATTCATTCTGAGAGGAGGAGCATGGTGGGGGCAAGAGGCACAGAGTCACCACACAGATGCCGGGAGTCAGGTGAAAGCAGGCCAGAGGTGAGCAGCCAGCAGACTTGTCTATTTCAGTTGGTGCAGCAGCTTATATAGCCGAGGCAGCCAATCTTGTCAAGGGGCAGTTTATGCCCTGACCAATCACAGCCTGTTGCCAGGCAGGCTCCATTGCCAGGTGCTTTCCCAGGGAGTTTCTGAAGCAATTCCTGGGTAACTGATGCTTTCTTGCCAGCAGCCATCTTGGCATGGCCTTCTCATTGTACTGCACAATCCCTTGAGGGTGCAGGGGCCCCGACACGTGGTGCCAGTGCCCCCTGAGCCATGAGGGTGCCAGCATCCCCAGCCCCATGAGTGTGCCTGAACTACCAACCCCATGAGGGTGGCTGCTGCCCCTGACCCTGTGAGGATGGCTGCCGCCCGACCTGGTGAGGGTGGCTGTGGCACCAACCCCGTGAGGGTGCCCATGCCCCCTGACCTGTTGGGGTGTCTCTGTCCCCCGACCCATGAGGTTGCCAGCACCCGCCAACCCCTGTGGTGCCAATGTCCTCTATCCCCCATGAGGATTTCTGAGTTCACCCAATGGGGAGAGGTTGTCTACGTGCCCCCCCACACAGTGGCATCATGGCTACCCCTAGCCCTCCCCCACCCCAACCACAGCCCACAGGTGGGCCTTCCTCAGTCTTCCTGAGCAGACAAAACTCCGGGAGGCTCCCGAACTGTCTTTCAGAATCCCTCTCAGTGCCCCCTGAGGAGCGTCAGCCAAGGTAGGCACCTGCCACTCTGCCTGCCTCAGGACCGCATCTGCCCCACTGCATCAGCCCCACACTGGGGGGCACCCCTGGGACCTCAGGGCCAGACCCCTCCCTCTCCCTACTGCAGCTCCAGACTCCCTCTTTCCTGTTTCTGTCCTTGGGCCAGCTGGCTCTCTCCTCTCCCTTCCCAGCCAGCCTCGGGACTCCGTGCAGCTGCCCAGGGCCTCCGTGGCTGAGCCTGGGGGTTCTCGGGACAGGATCCGCACCACTGGCAGATGTGGGTGTCCTCTGAGCTGTCAGAGAGGTCAGGGAGCTTGTGGTTGATGGTGTAGGGGCTGGGAACTTGGGGGATGTTGTTGTGGGGCAGCCAGAGGTCTTTGAACTTCCTCCTGGGCGTGCCACACCTGCCCCAATCGGAGCTGTGCTGCTGGGGGCAGGGGCCAGGGGGTATCAGGTCCCCCAGCCTGGGAGCCCCAGCACAGGCCAGGGTGAAAGGCCGGGGGTCACCTTGTCCCTTGGGTGTGCAGTTGAGCAGTGGCCAGGGTGAAGCCTTTGGTTGCTTGATGACCTCAAAGCCTGAGAATCCTCTGCACCCATCAGCCCAGGCGAGGCAGGGACGCACAGCCTCCTGCCTCCCACCTGGGCATTGTCACACCTGCTACTGGCTGAAGGTGGGGTCCTCAGCCCCAGATGAAGCCCTGTAGCCAGAGCAGGTCAGCTACTCTGAGTTCCGCCCGGCCGGGCTGCAGAGTTGGCCCAGGGCCCCACCTGCCGCTCTTCGCTAGCCTCTGACTCTCCCTCTTCTGATTTTCCCCAGCAGGGAGGTCCCTGCCTCGCCTCCACGACCTGCAGCCCCCCGACCAGCTGAGGCTCCCCTCTTAGATTTGTGAGTTTGTGGCCACCTGCCCACCCTGCCTCCCCAGGGTCCCCTCTGAGGACTCCTGGGGTTTTTGAGTACCTGAGGGGCCTCCGGCGCCTCCTCCACCCATCTGTTTTAGCTGCCCGCTCCTGGTTCAAGCAGGGTTCTTCCTCCTGTCTTTCTCCATCAGGCCTGCTGGCTGCCACATGAGCCTCCCAGGCTAGTGCTGGCCCTGGCCAGTGGGTCCAAAGGCAGGGCCATCAGGGAGGAGGGAAGACTGAGAGGACCAGGCTTGTGTCAGGACTGTGGCTGTGCTGCCTGGGTGCTGTGTGAGAGGTGGCGTGGGTGGCAGGGGAGGCCCTCTCCAGCCTCCACCCTGACTACCTGGAAGCTCTGGTCACCCACTCCAGCTCCTCCTCCCATCTTCCTTCCCCTTCCTGTCCATGGTCTTTTCCAGAAAGCTCACCCATGTGCCCACCTCCTGCTGCTTCCCACCTCCGCCCTGCCCACCAGTGCCATGGCCTGGCTGCTCTTGCCTTACCACCTGTCTCCCTCCTCTCTCTCCGCTGTTCTCTCTGTTCTCTCTCCCACTGCCAGACGATTGGGTCAGGCAAGGCTGTCCTTTCCTGAGATCCCCAGCCCCCTCTTCGACCTTTAACCAGATCCCTCCTCTTCCTCGGAGACCTCCCTTTGCCAGTCTGTCCAGAGAGCTGTTCTGTGACTTGACAGTGGCCCCTCAGCCCCAAAGCCTCCCCTTCATCTGTGACTTTCTGTTGTGTGGTGAGCTCACACCTCCAGGCATGACCTTGGTGAAAATTTGTGCCCCTCTGCGGTCCTGCTCCTGCCCTGTTCTATAAATATCTATAAATACTCATAAATACACACACACACACACACACACACACACGGCAGTGCCCCTGGAGTTGTAGTGTAAGGAGACCAGCCTGGAAGAGGCCTCTTCACCCCACTGAATGCCTGGCACAGCACAGAGGCTGCCCACTGCTGGCAGGCCCTGCTGCCCTGTGCAGTGCCCACCCGTAGCACAGCAGACCCTGGGCCCTGGGACAGTCCTGCTACACATGGCCAAGCAGTATGGCTCTATCTCTTTATTTCAAGATAATAACAGGAGCCACATCACCATGGTGCCACAACCCTGTCTCCGCCTCTTTCCTGGGCCATAGACTGTCAATAAATAAGTTTCCTAGCCCCAAATAATTATTAAGGCCTCCTCCTCATTTGCGAGCTCCAGCCTCAGCTATGATACAGGGGAGGCCCTACCCCCAGAATATACAAAATATACACAAGTACAATATGTACATGGGATGGTGGTGGAGAGGCCCACTGGAGGCAGCCTCTTCCCCTCATCAGGCCTAGAGTTAGCCCCAACTGTCCTAGGGCCTGACAGAATGCTGCCTACTGCCCTGCCCCAAAGTGCCTCCAAAGAAAAGGCAGTCCCCCAAATGCCTGCCTAGCCTGCCTTGGCCCTGCCTGGCTGGTGTGCCTCTTAGTAAGGGGACAGGCGCCCCTGCATCGCCTGCCACAGCCGACCCTTTGAGGGCTGTTGACCGTGCCTCCCAGCTGGCCTGCCTGGGGACACAGGCACGGAGTGAAGAGCTGGACCAAGCTTGGCCTCCCATTAGCCTCAGCTTGCCTAGGCCAACCTGCATTTGGGACCGGGAGCCTCCCTTAATAAGGGACTGCCCTCGCCCAGAGGACCCTCATCCTATTGTGCCCTCCTCGCCCATATACCCTTACCCATGATGCCCCTGGCCTGGAAGTAACCCTTGCCCATGATGATGCCCCTGCCCCAGAAGTGACCCCTGCCCAGTGATGCCCTTTCCCGGGTGCCCCCGACCAGCAATGACCCTCACTCAGATGCCCTCCTCTCCTGATGCCCTCATGTCTCTGCCTGCTGATGCCCCCATGTGATGTTCCTGGCCAGATTATGCTGGCCAGGCTGACAGCCCCAAGAGGGGCGATGAAAACTGCCTGGCTGACTTGCCCAAGTGGATGAGCACCCCCTGGTCTCGGCTGTTCTGGGGGCCACACAAATGCTGCCTGTGTTGGTCACGGCCTCTGAGGATGGAGCTGGAAATGAGGAGGCCCCAGGAGCCCCTGGGGTCCTCCAGAGAGGCAGCCTAAAGAGGCCTTTCTCTCCCCATCAGGGGTTCTGGCTAAGGAGGGAAGGGAACTGGGAAGGAACGGCAGGGGATAGGGTGGTTAGCAGGGGTGGAGTGGCAAGGATGGGTTTGGGGCTCTCTGGGCTGACGGCATCTGGTGTTAGACGATAATGTCGTCATGCTCGTTAGCCCGGTAGAAGGGGATGCAGTGGTTGGTGCCCAGGCCTGGGTGCTCCCGGGGGTTCTGCATCTCCTGTGGCTGCTTCCTGAGCTGCTGCGCAGTAGGGTTCTGCTTGTGTAGCACCTTCTTCTCAGAGTGCAGCTGTGTGTAGGCGGCCACGTGCTGCTGCAGGTGGAACAGGCACTGGTCGCGCTGTTGGTGCAGACCCTGAGCCTCCTGACTCTTCAGCTCCATCTGCGGAAGACCAAGGGGGGTGGGGGGAGCATGAGGGCAGGTGGGGGTTGCTAACCAATTCCACTGGTTGCAGGGGAGTGGCACAGAGCCCCACGTCTCCTGCACCCAGCCTCACACCTCATCCCCTTCTTTCCCATCACTTTAACTTGAGGCCACACGTGAGCGGGAAGGCATCAGCTGTTAGGGGAACACTTGTGCCTAATACTTTACATGCACAATATCAGCTCATCCTCAACACCTGTGTAAGGAAAAAATGCTAAGTTCCTTCATCAGGAATCCGAGGCTTAGCAAAGGGTAGCCTTTGTGTAGTGACCAGAAGAGCTGGGTGACACGCCTCTTGTGGGACAATGATGTCCAGGCCTGGGAGGAGCCCGGGGCTACCAGCCCTAAGAGAGGCAGGACAGTCGACATGGAGGTCACCTGTCACTCCAGACTGGAGCGGCCTCCCTCCTGGGCCTAGCACTGCCCTCCCCAGAGACTTGTCCCCATGGCCCAGTCCTTCACAGTCGGGCTGAGCATTACCGTTTCCTTCAGCTCCCCCAGCTTCTCCTGCAGCTGGCCGAGTTCCCTGGCCAGCTCGTTCTTGATGTGCTGCTCTGCCTGCAGCGAGAGGGTGAGCCGCATGTTGTCATTGCTCTGCACAGAGAGAAGCAATCCGTTGCCACCCAAAGTGGCTGCATCCGGATCCCAGCACCAGGTGCCCACCTCCCACAGTGCTGGGAGGGCTGGAAGCTCAGCCCCTCTCCTCCGACAGACATTTGAGCAGGATCCTGGCTCACAGGGCACCTGCCTAGGTCAATCACCATCCCCTTTGGTTGGGGGGAAGTGAAGGCCCAGAGGGAAGTGTTTTGTACCAGAGGCCTTGCCCAGGGAGGCCAAACACACCAGTCTCACGAAGCCATCCTGCAGCTTGGCCAGCTGCTCCTTGAGCTCCCGGTTCTGCAGGAGCGTGGCTGATGGTCACGCGGTCGCTCTGTGTGCGTTCCTCGGCCTGGTTGCCCCACAGCTCCGCCTCCCGCTCCAGCTGCAGCAGCCGCTGTTCCTGCTGCTGGTTCAGGCGACTCAGGCCTGCGTTGTCCTGCACCTGGGCCTGCAGCTGTCCCTCCAGGCTCTCCAGCTCCTTCTGCAGCTGCTCAGCCTGCGCCTGCAGCTGCTGTTCCACCTCCGACAGCCCTGCGGGGGAAGCTGGGGACTCTGGGGTGGGAGGCTCAGCTGAGAAAGGAAGCAGCCATCAGGGGCCCTGGCCTCTGGGTTTTCAAAAAGCTCCTGCTTGGTCCTTAGCTCCTCAGGCCAACTGCTTGCCCCACCCCAGTGCTGGCTTCTTGGCTAATGACTTTCCATATTCAAATGGTCATTACCCTTCCAAGCCAGGACACAGAGTGCTTGACCGTGCATGGTGGACAGTGGGTACGCCACCCCTATTTACAGATGAGGTCACCGAGGCTCAGAGAGATGACAAGACTTGCCATCCACCAGCACAGACCTGCTTCCCTCTGCCACAACACCCCTCACCAGGGCACCCGACACCTATCCTGCTCCCAGGCTACCTCTGCCCCTGCTCACCCATCTGGCTCTTGAGCTCGGCCACGGTGGTCTCCAGCTCCCGCACCTGACTCAGGCTGCGCTCCTTTTCCTCCCTCAGTGTGCAGAGCTGCCCAGAGCACAGGGAAAAGAGCCATGAGCAGGGGCCACTGCCTCCCTCTAAACCGATGCTGCCCCCAAAACCCAAACACACAGCCACCTCTGGCTGCAGTCCACAGCAGGTGCACTTGCTGTACTGTGCAACTTAGGAAGCAGCAGGGGATGGCCTCCTGGGATCCCGACACCCACACAGGAGGTCTGGATTGAGTTTCAATCTCCTGGCTTCAGCCCTGGCTGTTGAAGGCATTTTGAAAATGAACTAGTGGATGGAAGATCTCCCTCCATCTCTGTCTGTCTGCCTCTGCCTTCCTAACGGAAACCGAGATGCTTAAATACACATTTTTGAAAAGCTGTATCACTGAGATTCTGATTGTGTAGGTCCAGGTAGGGGCTCTGTGCAGAATTCTAGCAATTTCTGGAGGATTCTAGGGCAGGACCAGAATAAGGATTCAGAATTTCCATCTCTTGGCTGGGGGCCTCCCTGACAGTCCCTGGGGATGGTGGCCCCCGCGGGCTAGGGCTGGTGCTCCATGGGCTGCAGCCTCTTGCTTGTTGCAGCAGCAGCTCAGACATTCCCACCTTCTTCTGCAGCTCCTCCGTGCCCAGCCGCAGGGTCTTCTTTTCGGACACGAGGACTCGAAGCCTCTCTCGGAGCTCAGAGTTCTGCTGCTTCAGGTCCTCATTGTTTTTGTTGTGGTGAGAGGAATGAGCAAACAGAGAGCACCGCTCTGGTGACCAACCCATCTTCTTGCTGCACCTGCCAAGAACCTTGGTGTTGGAGGGGTCCCCAACAATCAGGTCACTCCCATGGCAGGCCAGAGAGAGGACCTGAGCTGCCTGAGGCCATCGCATGAGCTGGTGGCACAGCTGGGACCAGAGCTTGGCTCTGCACACGTCCCAGCCTGTACAGCCACTTCCTCCTCATGCTCCCCGGCACCCCTCTCCTCATCACCTGTACTAAGGTCCCCCAGACTCCTCCCCACCGCCTTCCCCTTCTTACTTGTTCTTGTATAACAGCAGTTTCAGAGCATTTCGCTCTTTGGTCAGTTCCTTGGTGTGCTGCAAACACAGAAAAGCTACATCAGATCTCAGGGACCCTGGAGGGGGAGGGCGTGGGGTGTAGACCCAGCAGCCGTGCCATGAGCAGACACAGAAATCACATTACTTTTTCCACTTGCTCCATAGTTTCTTGGTTCTGTTGTTTCTGTGGGGAAGAGTCAAAGAAGGGAAGGTGACTAAGGATGTCCCCTCTACTCCACTCCCAGAGCAAGAGGGGGTGGGCAGGGGGCCAGAGCGGGATTGGCACGTTCTCAGACCCTATGGGCACAGGGCCTGTCCTGAGGCTCCCAAGGAAAGAGCATGTGGGTCTTTGCTGGTTTTTGCTCACAGCTATGGAACCGAGTCTGAATCGGGATTCTCCTTAGGGGACAGTAAGGTGAGCCTCCAGAAACGGAATGTGAGAAAAGACAGGCCTTCCACTAGGTTTGGATTTACAGGGGTGTGCGCATCGTTTGACAGCTCAGCACGTGCTACATAGGGGTTGGGGCTGCTCTTAACAGCGGGGATACAGGAATGAAAAGCACAGGTAAGATCCCTTCTCTCCCTGAGGTTGACATCCCAGGGAGCCTGGAAATCTTGGATTCTTAGAGCTAAAAGAGACCTTTGACAACTGCCATTTCAACCTCCTTGGGAACTCAAGCCCAGGGCGGAGAGGCGCTTTTCCAAACTCAAAACTCAGGTCAGGGCCTGAGTCAGGGTGGGGACATGAGGCTCATGGCCAGTGCTGAACGAGAGGCCACAATCCCAGGGCTGTGTGGCCAGGGTGCAAGCAGGGGTATCTGAAGAAGGGAGGAGGCAGAGAGCGCAGCAACAGGATGAGAGCCATGCTGCACGCTCCCTGCTCTGGGGTCCCTCCAGCTGAGACCTGGTCCACCCAGCACCCCACTCTCCCTCACACCAGGGGGCCCCCAGCCCCTTTTTCAGAGCCCGTGGGGAAACAGAAGCCCAAGGTGGGCAGCATGGAATCAGGGGACCCCACTGGGCTCTTACCAATTCCTCTATGGTGTTACTGAGCTGTTTGTTAGATAGCTGGAGTCCAGGGCTACTGCCAGCTCTTGGTACCTGCTCTGAGGCACATGCAGAGAGGAGGAGTTGCAGGAGGGTTTGAGGAGAGGCAAAGAGAGCAGTCATTAGGGCTGGGGTGGCACGGGCTGTCTCAGCTGGCAGCAGGGCACTCAGCCCCTGCTGTGGGAGAAGAGGGGGGCTGGCCCTGCAGAGCCACTCACCTCCAGATCCTTCATGTAGGAAGATGTGAGGCTCTCTCCATTGATGTAGGACGTTGACTAGAAGAGACAAGAGCTCCCATGGAGATGCTACATCCTCCACCGCCAAGTCCCTACCCTCAGACTACCTCTCCCCCCCGACCTCCACCTGGCAACTCTTCTCCCAGCCTGGCCTCTTCCTCTCATCTATGCCTACCCTCAGACTACCTCCTCCCCCACCTGGCAACTCCTCTGCCCAGCCTGGCCTCTTCCTCTCATCACCCTCTATGCCTACCCTCAGACTACCTCTCCTCCCACCTCCACCTCCACCTGGCAACTCTTCTCCCAGCCTGGCCTCTTCCTCTCATCACCCTCTATGCCTACCCTCAGACTACCTCTCCTCCCACCTCCACCTCCACCTGGCAACTCCTCTGCCCAGCCTGGCCTCTTCCTCTCATCACCGTCTATGCCTACCCTCAGACTACCTCTCTCCCCCCCCCACCTCCACCTGGCAACTCCTCTGCCCAGATTGGCCTCTTCCTCTCCTCACCCTCTATGCCAGCTTCTCCTGGGTCTCACTGTTATATCTTAATGTTAGCTGTCGCAAAGCACACCGGACACCGGAGTAAGGGAAAGGGTTTATTGGGGAACAACCTACAGACTGGAGTGAAGGAGCGGCGAAGGAAAAAAGGGAGGGAGACTGTAAGAGAGAGAGAGACAGAAAGGAGAAGAGCTAGCAAGGAGAGAAGTTAAAGCAGAGAAGAGGAGAGAGGAGAGCTGAGCCAAGAGCCCAGAGGAGGAGGCTGGAGAGAGGAACCGAGCAAGAGAGAGCAGGGGAGAGGGTGCAAGAGAGCACGTGTTCAGGAACAGGCCCTTTTAAAACTTTGCCTGAGGGCGGGCAGGGAAGCAGGAGCAGCCAATCCCATTAGGATGGGGGTGGAGCCTGGCTCAGGTAGCTGGGCCATGCAGCCAACTGCGCCAGTTTCCTAACACTCATCACCATCCCCCTCCCTTCCCAAGTGATGCTCTCCCTGTGCTTCCTGCACTGAGATACATGGTCACCGTTCTCATGGCCATGTCCTTCATCTGTATGGCTTCCAAGAAGAAGCCATCACCCAGCCTGCCCAACACGGCCCAGCAGGTCAGTCTATCCCAGGATCTGCCCATCTCTCAGGAATCCCAGCCTCCATTCTGTCCTTTCCTCTCTCTCCTCCCTTCCTGAGTCTCAGTGTCTGGGTACCTCGGAGACAAGACCATGGAGCTGCTGAGCAGGTTGACGCAGGCTCTCCATGGAGGACAATGTCCTAGGGACAGGCACACAGAGGTCAGGGGTGCAGGGGCTTGATGCAAAAGAGGTCCTTGGGCCGTGGCCTGCCCTCACTCCCATGGCTTAGGGACTGCTGCCCGCACAGGAAGACACTCACTTGGTCTCATCTATGAGGACAGGGCCATGGTCAGCATCATGGATCTGAGGGAGAAGAGAGAGTGATCACCCGATTTCCAGTAAGAACCACCCAGGGGTGGCAGGAGCCCAGCTCCTTCCAGCAACCTGCCACTGCCACAAGCTCAAGAGAAAGCCCCATCTTGGCCTCCCCCACCCCAGTGCTGGGAAGGGTGCCTGGCACTGGGAACCAAGCTGCGGGAAGAAAGGAGAAGAGAAGGCACAGCAGGCGCAGTCCTCTGGGATTGGTGCCTGGCACTGGGAACCAAGCTGCCGGAAGAAAGGAGAAGAGAAGGCACAGCAGGCGCAGTCATCTGGGAAGGGAGATGGTGCAAGCATACGGGAGTAGCAGACACAAGGACAGAGGCAGAAACCCGAGTTGGTGCCATGCTAGTTAGACTAGCGCCAGGGGGCGCTACACCACCAGGTAACATGGTGGCATCAGCAGAGGGTGGTGCAGGAGCAGCGCGGTCTTTGGGCGCCTGTCAGGGAGGAGCAGGAGGTTAGGGGGCCGTGCAGGAGAGGAGGTGCCTCGCTGCCATGGACACAAGGGCACAGAGCAGGTAGGAAGATGTCGTAGCAGTCAGAGTGACAGTCACACATGCTGGGAACCACAGGGGTTGTGGGAATGGCTTGCCCAGGCTTGGGGACACGTGGCATCTTTTCAGGTGGCCAAAGCTCAAAGGAAGGGGACTACGACCTCTGTGTACACGAGGCCCTGGTTCTCCCTGGACCTCAGCAAGGGCTCTGACCTCCGGCAGCCGCAGCAGGCAGAAGGAACGGGCACCAACATCAGGGAGCACGGCAGTGTTCTTCCAGGAAGCCAGTCTCTGCCGCACAGTGACCCTAACTCTAGGCCCCTGCTGGGCCGAGGCCGCTGGTGGTGACGGGGCTCCCTCCAGGTAGCTCTCTGCCGCTGCCCTCTCCTGCTCTCCACCCTTTCTCCCTGCTCTCCTCTCTGCCTCAACCATCAGCTGTAGTTCTCTGATTCAGGCCTTTCCAAGGAGAAATGTTGCCCAAGAAGCCCCTCCCTGCTTTCTGGAGATAAAATCAACCACAGCCGCCTCATGGGCATACCTCTCAGCCCAATCTCGCAGCTCCAGAAACACCTACTCTACCAAAAGAAGCCAGGAAATCACAGGTAAGATGTCTGCTCTTTGACTTGGCACATGGAGGTTATGGCGCCTCATTGCCAGAAAAACTGCTAGGGAACAATGCGGGGATCTAGTGCTTGGAGCCGTGGAGAAGCCTCTCCTCCTTCTCCCGCAGTGGGACCCCCTCCCTCGGCCAGCCCCATCCAACTTCTCCCCAGGCTCAGGCCTAACTCTCGGTCCACGCATCTGGCTCTAGAGACCACCTCATCTCAGCAGGCCAGACGGCCGCACACAGCCAAGATGACTGAACAAGTGACAGCAGCCAGAGGAGCAGAGTGAAGGCAGGGAGTTGCTGCCTGCTCTCTGGACACTTCAGCCCTGGCCTCTGAAAACCCCAATTGGCTGCCTCCTTAGATTCCAGGCTGCAAAGTCTACAGATGAGGATGAGGCGTGCTGAGTCTGCAGTTGTACCTTTGGAGAGTGGACCAGCAGATGGAAGACTTCTCTCTCCCTCTCTCTCTCTCTCTCTCTCTCATCTTGGCTTCTCTATAACTGTGCTTTTCAAATACAAACATAAGTAAAAGAAAATAGAATCTATGTACTGTGATTACTTTGTGAACAACCAAGTCACAATTCTACTTCTCAAGGTGGAGCTTCGCCTGTTGTCAGGACACCAGATGAGAAGCCTGCCCCTCCCATCACGTCTGAAGGTGGAGCTTTGCCTGGGCATCAGGACACCAGATGAGAAGCCTGCACCTGGCTTTCAGTCTGAAGGTGGAGTTCGGCTGGGTGTCAGGACACCAGGTGAGAAGCATGCACCTCGCGTTCAGTTTAAAGGTGGAGCTTCGCCTGAGTGTAGGACACCAGATGAGAAGCCTGCACCTCACATCGCGACTGAAGGTGGAGCTTCACCTGGGTGTCAGGACACCATATGAGAAGTCATCTGCCTTTCAGTCTGTAGGTGGAGCTTCTCTTGTGCATCAGGACACCAGATGAGAAGCCTGCACCTGGCTTTCAGTCTGAAGGTGGAGCTTCACTTGGGCTTCAGGACACCAGATTAGAAGCCTGAACCTCCTTCACGTCTGGAGGTGGAGCTTCGCCTGGGTATCAGGACACCAGATGAGAAGCCTGCTCCTGGCTTTCAGTCAAGGGTGAGCTTCACCTGGGTGTAAGGACACCAGATGAGAAGCCTGAATCTGGCTTTCAGTCTGAATGTGGAGCTTCACCTGGGCGTCAGGACACCAGATTAGAAGCCTGAAGCTCCTTCAAATCTGGAGGTGGAACTTCACCTTGGTGTCAGAACACCAGATGAGCCTTCACCTGGCTTTCAGTCTCAAGGTGGAACTTCGCCTGGGTGTCAGGACACCAGATGAGAAGCCTGCATCTCGCTTTCAGTCTGAAGGTGGAGCTTCGCCTGGGTGTCAGGACACCAGATGAGAAGCCTGCACCAGGCTTTGAGTCTGAAGATGGAGCTTCACCTGGGTGTCAGGACACCAAATGAGAAGCCTGCATCTCTCTTTCAGACTGAAGGGGGAGCTTCACCTGGGCGTCAAGACACCAGATTAGAAACCAGAACCTCCTTCACAACTGGAGGTGGAGCTGCGCCTGGGTGTCAGGACACCTGATGAGAAGCCTGCACCTGGATTTCCGTCTGAATGTGGAGATGGGCTGGGTGTCAGCACACCAGATGTGAAGCCTGCACCTGGCTTTCAGTCTGAAGGGGAAAATCGTCTGGGTGTCAGGACACCGGATGAGAAGTCTGAATCTGGCTTTCAGTCTGAATGTGGAGCTTCACCTAGACATCAGGACACCAGATGAGAAGCCTGCACCTCGCTTCACGTCTGCAGGTGGAGTTTCGCCTGGGTGTCAGGACACCGGATGAGAAGCCTGCACCTGGCTTTCAGTCTGAAGGTGGAGCTTTGTCTGGGTGTCAGGACACCAAATGAGAAGGCTACTCATGGCTTTCAGTCTGAAGGTGGAGCTTCGCTTGGGTGTCAGGACACCAGATGAGAAGACTGCACCTGACTTCAGAGTTCCTGAGCCCGATTCCTAGCTCCAGCTCTGACTCCAGCTTCCTGCTCATGCCAACCATGCAGACACTGTGATGGCTCAAGTACACTGAGCTACTCGAAGTCAAGTACTCAGCTGTCAGGACTTCGTGCCTGGTCCCTGCCCAGACTATGCCATTTGTTGTCTCCTCTGAGGCCGCAGAGTGATCATGGCCCCTACTCAGACCTACCTGTGTGGGAGCCGCCGTGATGGTTGACCAGCCACCTGTCCCTTTCCCCAGGCCCATCTCCAGATCAGCCCTGCTACTCTGGCTTGGCTGAAGGCCCTGGGGTAGTTAGGAAGTGCCAACATTATCTGCAGGTAATGGCCTACCTAGCCCTGCGTGCCTGTGCCCTGTCCCTCCCCCAACTCAGGCTCCTTGCAGCCCTGAAAGGTGTTCTATGACCTCACGATGCTGCCTATGACCTCATCACTCCTTCTGCCTCCACCACTCACCACGTGGATGAATATTACCCACCTTTAATCTTCACACTGGCCTCAAACGCCACCTCCTGCAGCTGCAAGTCCATTCGGAACCCACCTCCGTCACCTAGCCATGCAGCTGGCCTATTGCCGCCTTTCCTCTGCCCCCTCAGAGCACTCTGCCACCCCCATGGCACCTCCTGTCTTGTTCTTCTACTTCCACCACTGTGCATCCAATGCCTTTGCCATCCATGGGCCTAGTGAACACGGTTGGTTGAGTGTCCCATCTGATATGTCAAAGAGACGAGGGGCAGGCAGAGTGTCCTAGCACTGGTCTGTCTGGGTAGCCTCACATCCTTGCCGGTTAGTTCCTCTGAAAAGCTAACCTCCATCCTTGTGATTATAAAGCCAATTCATTTTCTCTTAATTCTACCTTCTCACTCTCAAACCAAAATGGAATTCATCAAGTTGAAAAATCACTCACTTCTATCTGGTCTACTTGCCCAGAGGGCAAAATGTAACAGCATTTGTATGTTTTCAAATCTCTCCTGGTCTGACCGCACTGGGCATTCAAAGCCCAAAACGCCACAGACCTGCTCTGGAAGTTATTCCCAAATTACCGAATCTTTGAGGTGTGCCTTACCCTCTCCAAGATGATAAAAGACACAAGGGAAGGGAAAAAATGCAATTAGCCAAGCAGGGGAGGAAGCAGACATAAGCAGGCCGAGGGTTAATGGCAGCAACTTAAAACAAGCCAGAGTATGCAGCAAATGAGACAAGCCTCAGGGACATGCACATCTGGGAGGCAGCAAGCCAGAGAGGGGGGGTCTCGGCACTGCCTCCCCTTCCACTTGTCCTATGGGGCAGTGCTACCCCATCAGAACGGTTAAGGTCAGACACCAGCACCTTCAGTATGTCCTGCATCTAGAGGCAGTGAAAAGGGGAAAACAAGGGCAGGGGAAGACACAGAGACGTGGCTTAGAGAGAGGCGAGGATGTCGGGGAAGGAAGAGGTGGAGTCAGGAAACGGAGGCTGAGGAAGAGCAGAGATCCACACCGTGGCCTCCAGGCCATCCTCTCAGACTGGCCATTGCTGCCTCGCCAGACAGAGGGAAAAGTCCCCAGGCGCCAGAGTCACAGGAAGCACAGTCACTGACCAGCACGGCTCTCAGACCCTCCCCCAGACACGACCCCCACTCTCCATGTTAAAACCAGACTTCTGCAGAAGGGTTCTCTTGAACAGGGAGGCTACAGCTCAACAATTAGAAGACACTGTTCCAATCCAATAATATCTGACGGCCTGAAACGGAAGCCCAGGGGAGGCTGTGACTTTTCTGAGGTCACCCAGAGCCAAGGCCGCATCCCAGTGCCTGGGGCTTCCTAAGGGGACAGCCCGATGGCCGGGCTGCTCTCACTGACCTGGCTTTTCTTGAGGCCGGGGATGAGGAAGTCGCAAATACCAGCGACTATGAATGTTACAAGACCCTGTATTCTGGATTAATACGAGAACAGCAAAAACTCTCAAACTTTGTAAGTAAAACATCAGCCCTATCTATTTCACAGATGTGGAAAGAGAGGCCCAGAAAGCTTGAACAGTTTGCCTTACATCATATCCCTAGCAGA
This sequence comes from Oryctolagus cuniculus, assembly GCF_051225735.1. Lineage (NCBI taxonomy): Eukaryota > Metazoa > Chordata > Mammalia > Lagomorpha > Leporidae > Oryctolagus > Oryctolagus cuniculus. The sequence continues at coordinate 2,559,904 of NC_142885.1, read as the reverse complement.
GGGAAAGGGAGCATTCAGACCCAGAATCCTTGACCAGTATCTAACACTCCCTTCCACCATCTTCCACTGTCCTCTGGATCCCCAACCCCCACCCCCCATTGCCCCTTAGCCCCCAAGCCCTCAGCAGCCTGGCCAGCCAAGACTCACATCCTCAGTTGAGTGACAACCCCGAGAAGTGGTTGTCTCAGGGCTACTGCTGTTTTTGAGGTTTTTCTTCTTTTTTCCTCCTGCAGGACCACCACGCCTGTTCTTCCGCTGATACTCTCTTAACTGTGGAAAGGAAAAGCAGTTGATTCTCTGGAATGCCCTAAGCCCCTGCAGTCACATCCTACTTCACAGTGTTCACAAGAACTCTCATGCCCACCACTGACTTCATGCCACCGACAACCCTTCAAGGGGCTGGAACGATCAGTTAATGTCTGAAGAACTGACAGCATGCCTTCAATAAAAGGGAATGATGGAATTTAAAATCAGCTTCCAACTCTCACTTCTGGGGTTCTGCCAAGAATCAGCAGCTGCTGGGAACAAAACCAGAGGTAGAGGTAGAAGGTTAAACATTATGGGGTCAGGAATTGCATTTTGTGTGGTTTGGAAACAAGACATTGGGTCCTTCCTTCCATATTAGAACCTCACAGAACTTCGAGGGGCACCCCGAGGAACCCTGGACACCGAGGAGAAAGAGTAGAACCCAGGCATTATTCCAGCCAAGGGCCCATTATGACATCATGACAGGTTCTGACCCAAGCCCCAGGGCGGCCTCACCAAGCTGCTGCCTGCTCCTCTATGGCAGTGCCCTCACCCAGCTTCAAAAACTCCCCTGGGGAGGGTTCAGGCTACAAAGTTTAGTCTCCCAAAGTCTGTTCCACAGACGGTCACACAGCTGTCACTCCAGAGAGCCTGAGAACTCGCACAACCCCCAAAGTAAGTCTCTGGAGAGTCGAAACCTGGGGGAAAACCAAACCTGTTTTCCCGCGGTCACCCAGAAACACTGCCCACACTTCCAGCTCCCCGAGAATGGGACACATCTCACTGTCAGTGTCCGAGCTGAGGAAGGGGGTCCCCAAGTCCCCAGTCCCCTTGCAGGCAGAAGCAGAAAGGGGGTGAGGACTTAGGGGACTGGGCCAGGAGATCAAAGCCCCAGCTAAAGGTAATGACAGTCCCCAGGGGGATTTGGCCTCAGTGCATCCCACTCTGCCCTACCCACACTCTGTGCAGGGGGAGGTGGGGCGCAGGGTAGGGACCCGAGTCCTTGGAGACTCAGCCCACAGACCCCAGAAGGTCCGGCTTCGGGAGGCCGGAGGCTAGGTCTGAGGCTGGGCCGAGGAGCCCCAGGAGCCAATGGCCCAAAGTCACCCAGGGGCGACAAGCCAGGGCGGGGTCTGGGTGCTGAGGGGGCGGTGCTGGCTGAGAGGACTTGGGTGGGGGAAGCCAAGGGGCGTTCGGGCTCGACCAGAGTGTCTGAGGAGCCGCACAGAACCCACGGACCGGCCGTCAGAGCGGCAGTGGGCTGGGCCGGGGGGTGCGACCCCGACGTTTTACCTTTTTCTTGGCCGCAGCCAGCTTGCTCTGTCGGGTTTCCTCCGACATCGTGGGGCGTGGAGGGGGCGGGGCTGGGTGGGGCACATCACCATGATCCTGGCAACCAACGCGAGTTGCTCCTGGCAGCTACCGTGCAGATGTGTGACTGAGCCGGGAGACGCAGGTTCAGGGCAGAACTCGGCGGGGCTGGCTGGGCGTGGTCGCCACACTTCAAGCCCATTGGTCAGTGAGAAAGACGAAACAAAGAGGGGCGTGGTCCGAGGCGTCAAAATGGGAGCTGCACATGCAGCTCTGTCACCGCCCACTCTGGGGGCGGGGCGATTTCCCTTGGGTGCGGGCGCAGCTTTCTGGGAGCCTCTCATGGCGTCCGACACAGAATTCTAGTCAGTCTGCGGACCCCAGAGGCCGCTCTCCGGCCCGCGCCCTGGACCCCCTTTCTCCACAGGCGCCCCCGCACCGGGGCCCTCAGAGGGGCTCAGGAGGTGGTGCGGAGCGCAGAGCAGGGGACACTGCATCAGTTCACGACCCCTTTCTGACTCCTCCCAGATGTGCCCCAGACGTTCTCGTTTCAGAAATCCCCTCAGGGACCCTTTCACGTCCTCCAGACACTGCCCTCTCACACCCAGCCCTTCCTCGAGGGGCCCCACACTGACCCCGCCCAGCTGGATCCAGTCAGACGCGCCCAGGTCCCGGCGGCTCCTCCGCCCGCGCCCCCACGGGCCCCCTTTCCCCTCAGAGCAGCTCCGGGGCCTCAGCCTCTCCCACGCTTCCCTCCAGGGCTGAGCAGGACCCGGCCGCAGCTGCCTCGGGGCCTTCTGGTCACGGTGAGTAGTGCGTGTGCCCCCGACCCCCTGAGTGTGCCCGCACCCCCCGACCCGTGCGGATAGTTGCGGACCCCATCCCGTGAGGGTGTCTGTGCCCCCGGCCCGTGAGAATGTCTGCGCCCCCAACCCGTGAGGGTGTCTGCGCCCCCCAACCCATGAGTGTGCCTGCGCCCCCCGACCCTTGCGGATGGTTGCGGACCCCATCCCGTGAGGTTGTCTGTGCCCCCCGACCCGTGTGTGTGCCTGCACCGCCCAACTCCATGAGTGAGCCTGCGCACCCCCCTATCCGTGCACTCCCAAGCCGTGAGCATGGCTACGGACCCAGACCCCGTGAGGATGCCAGCACCTCCCGACCCCATCATGGTGGATGCACCCCCCCGACCCGTGAGGAAGTCTGTGCCCCCAGACCCCGTGCGTGTGCCTGCGTTCCCAGATCCACGTGGATGTCTGGGCCCCCAACCAGTGGGGGTGCCTATGCCCCCTGACTCCGTGCATGTGCCAGAGCCCCCAGACCCTGTGAGGATTTCTGTGCCTCCTGAACCGTGAGGGGGCCTGTGCCCCCCGACCTGTGAGGAAGTCTACGCCCCCCAACCCCATGAGTGTGCCTGAGCCCCCCGACCAGTGAGGATGTCCAGGCCACCGAGCCGTGAGCATGGCTGCGGACCCCAACCCCGTGCGGGGGGCTGCAGTAGACATCAACCCTGTGAGGGTGCCAGCACCTCCCAACCCCATGAGGGTGCCAGCGCCTCCCAACCCCATGGGGGGGCTGCACCCCCGACCTCTTGAGGTTGCCTGGGCCCCTCGACTCATGAGGGTGCCAGCATCCACCGACCAGAGAAGATGCCAGCATCCCAACCCTGTGAGTGTGCATGGGCCCCCAACACTGTGAGAATGCCCATGCCCCCTGACCCATGAGGGAGCCGGTGCCCCCCGACACGTGAAGTTGCCAGTGGCCTCCAATTCGTGAGTGTGCCAGCACCCCCAATTCTGTGTGGGTGCCAACGCCCTCCATCCCGTGAGGATTTCTGAGCCCACCCAATGTGGGGAGGATGTCTGCATGCCCCCCACACAGTGGCATCACGGCTACCCCCAGCCCTCTCCCACCCCAACCACAGCCCACAGGTGGGCCTTCCTCAGTCTTCCTGAGCAGACAAAACTCTGGGAGGCTCCCGAACTGTCTTTCAGAATCCCTCTCAGTGCCCCCTGAGGAGCGTCAGCCAAGGTAGGCACCTGCCACTCTGCCTGCCTCAGGACCGCATCTGCCCCACTGCACCAGCCCCACACTGGGGGCGCCCCTGGGACCTCAGAGCCAGGCCCCTCCTTCTCCCTACTGCAGCGCCAGACTCCCTCTTTCCTGTTTCTGTCCTTGGGCCAGCTGGCTCTCTCCTCTCCCTTCCCAGCCAGCCTCAGGACTCAGTGTCGCTGCCCAGGGCCTCCGTGGCTGAGCCTGGGGGTTCTTGGGACAGGATCCGCACCACTGGCAGATGTGGGTGCCCTCTGGAGCTTCCAGAGAGGCCAGGGAACTTGTGGTTGATGGTGTAGGGGCTGGGAACTTGGGGGGTGTTGTGGGACAGCCAGAGGCCTTTGAACTTCCTCCTGGGCGTGCCACACCTGCCCCAATCGGAGCTGTGCTGCTGGGGGCAGGGAACAGAGGGTATCAAGCCCCCCAGCCTGGGAGCCCCAACACAGGCCAGGGTGACAGGCCGAGGGTCACCTCGTCCCTTGGGTGTGCAGTTGAGCAGTGGCCAGGGTGAAGCCTTCGGTTGCTTGATGACCTCAAAGCCTGAGAATCCTCTGTACCCATCAGCCCAGGCGAGGCAGGGACACGCAGCCTCCTGCCTCCCACCTGGGCATTGTCACACCTGCTACTGGCTGAAGGCGGGATCCTCAGCCCCGGATGAAGCCCCGTAGCCAGGGCAGGTCAGCTACTCTGAGTTCCGCCTGGCTGGGACACAGAGTTGGCCCAGGGCCCCACCTGCCACTCTTCACTGGCCTCTGACTCTCCCTCTTCTGCTTTTCCCCAGCAGGGAGGGCCCAGACTCACCTCCATGACCTGCAGCCCCCCGACCAGCTGAGGCTCCCCTCTTAGATTTGTGAGTTTGTGGCCCCCTGCCCACCCTGCCTCTCCAGTGTCCCCTTTGAGGATGCTGGGCTTTTTGAGTACCCGAGGGGCCTCCGGCACCCCCTCCAGCCATCCATTTTAGCTGCGCGCTCCTGGTTCAAGCAGGGTTCTTCCTCTTGTCTTTCTCCATCAGGCCTGCTGGCTGCCACATGCGCTCCCAGGCTAGTGCTGGCCCTGGCCAGTGGGTCCAAAGGCAGGGCTGTCAGGGAGGAGGGAAGTCTGAGAGGGCCAGGCTTGTGTCAGGACTGTGGCTGTGCTGCCTGGGTGGTGAGTGAGAGGTGGCGTGAGTGGCAGGGGAGGCCCTCTCCAGCCTCCACACCGACTCCCCGGAAACTCTGGTCACCCACTCCAGCTCCTGCTCCCATCTTCCTTCTCCTTCCTGTCCATGGCCTTTTCCAGAAAGCTCACCCACATGCCCACCTCCTGCTGCTTCCCACCTCCGCCCTGCCCACCAGTGCCGTGGCCTGGCTGCTCTTGCCTTACCACCTGTCTCCCTCCTCTCTCTCCGCTGTTCTCTCTGCTCTCTCTCCCACTGCCAGCTGATTGGGTCAGGCAAGGCCATCCTGTCCTGAGAGCCCCAGGCCCCCCTTTGACATCTAACCAGATCCTTTCTCTTCCTCGGAGACCTCCCTTTGCCAGTCTGTCCAGAGAGCTGTTCTGTGACTTGACAGTGGCCCCTCAGCCTCAAAGCCTCCCCTTCATCTGTGACTTTCTGTTGTGTGGTGAGCTCACACCTCCAGGCATGACCTTGGTGAAAATTTGTGCCCCTCTGCAGTCCTGCTCCTGCCCTGTTCTATAAATATCTATTGTGGGGAGCAACTCGGACTAGACTATGTTACTGGAATTAAGACTTATTCTATGCATCTGCTCTCCCACAATATGGCGCTGGGAGAGGAGGAAATAGCTTCTACACAGCTGCCTCCAGTTCAACCAATAAACAGCAGGACCTGCTCCTGATTGGAGGAGAGCAGCGTACTAGGCGTTGTGGGTAGCAGAGTTGGGCTTGGTGGAAGAGGACTATAAAGGAGGAGAGAGACAACATGCACCAGGAACATCTATCTGAAGGAACACCTGTGCAGCCCCTGAGAGAGCTGGCCGGTGGTGTGCTGCTCCCCCGCGGAAGTGGGGAAAGTGGCAGGGGGAACCGCCCTTCCACGGAGGTGGAAGGGACGGTAACCAACCCGGGAAGAACCAGCAGCAAACTATGGGAGGGCCGAGCAGACAAAAGAACAGCGCAGGGTCCTGTGTCGTTCCTCCATGAAGACGTGGAGCAACATAATGGTGCCGTGACTCGGATAGGAAACCTAGGAGGGAAGAAACGGGAAGAAGTGGGAAAATACTGGAGAGAGAGACTAGCAAAGAGCCTAGGGAAAAGTCGGACTGAAAAGGTGCCGGAAGAAGCTATTGAAAGCCTAGGCATAGACTCGGATACGGACTGTGGGAAAGAAGTTAGGATTTAAAGTGAAAGCAAGAAGAAACTTAGACTCAGATACGGACTGCAGGTTGAAAGTGAAAGTGAAACCTAGAAGAAACTTAGACTCGGATACGGACTGTGGGGAGAAGCCAGGAGAAGTGAGAGGGGAATATTGTTGGAAGAAAAGTTAGGAAACATACCGGGTAGAGAAAAATATGTTAGGGAGGCTGAAGCCACCGCGGGGCGAGGCGCAGAGAAGCAGCCTCGGGGCGGGTGCCGGGAAGCCGCGGGGATAAGAGAAACAGAAGTTTTAGAAGTAAAATGAGAGAAATAGGAATGCTGGCAGATAGAAGTAAAATAGGAGAAATAGGAATGCCCGGAGGTAGAGAAATAGAGAAAAATAAGGCCTCCCCACAACACGGCAATGAGAGAGCTTGGATTCGGTCTGCCTGATTAGTAAGGTGATGAGCACCTGTGGGCGGCTGCAGGTCACCAAAGACAGGCACGTTATCAACATCAATAAGTCTCCCCACAATACAGCAATGAGAAGGCTCGGATTCGGTTTGCCTGATTGGTAGGGCTTGTAAGCACCTGCAGGCAGTTCTAGCAGAGCAGAGCATGCACTGCAGGGCACCGAACACAGGCATGCATCAGCGCCTAAAAACCTCCTCACAACATGGCAAAGAGAGGACCCGGATTCGGTTTGCCTGATTGGTAGGGCTTGTAAGTACCTATGGGCAACTCTAGCAAGCAGAGCAGAGTGTGTGCCGCGGGGCACCAAAGACAGGCGCGTATCAACGCCAAAAATAAAAAGAAAGGGGGATCTGTGGGGAGCAACTCGGACTAGACTATGTTACTGGAATTAAGACTTATTCTATGCATCTGCTCTCCCACAATATGGCGCTGGGAGAGGAGGAAATAGCTTCTACACAGCTGCCTCCAGTTCAACCAATAAACAGCAGGACCTGCTCCTGATTGGAGGAGAGCAGCGTACTAGGCGTTGTGGGTAGCAGAGTTGGGATTGGTGGAAGAGGACTATAAAGGAGGAGAGAGACAACATGCACCAGGAACATCTATCTGAAGGAACACCTGTGCAGCCCCCGAGAGAGCCGGCTGGTGGTGTGCCGCTCCCCCGCGGAAGTGGGGAAAGTGGCAGGGGGAACCGCCCTTCCACGGAGGTGGAAGGGACGGTAGCCAACCCAGGAAGAACCAGCAGCAAACCCGGGGAGGGGCGAGCAGACAAAAGAACAGCACAGGGTCCTCTGTCATTCCTCCATGAAGACGGGGAGCGACATAATGGTGCCATGACTCGGATAGGAAGCCTAGGCAGGGCTTAGTGTCATTCCTCCATGAAGAGGGGGAGCGACAATCTATAAATACTCATAAACACACACACACACACACACACACACACACGGCAGTGCCCCTGGAGTCACAGTGTAATAAGACCAGCCTGGAAGAGGCCTCTTCACCCCACTGAATGCTCAGTACAGCACAGCACAGCAGGCTGCCCACTGCTGGCAGGCCCTGCTGCCCTGTGCAGTGCCCACCCGCAGCACAGCAGACCCTGGGCCCTGGGACGATGCTGTCCCTGGTCCAGAGTGACCCTTGCCCAAGATGCCCTTGCCCAGGTGCCCCTGCCTAGCAATGACCCTCACACAGATGCTCTCCTCGCCCAGATGCCTTCTCCCATGATGCCCCCTGGCCCTAAGTGAACCTCACCCAGACTGCCCTTACCCATGATACCCCTGCCCCAGGATTGACCCTTGCCCTTGCCTTGGTGCCTCCACCCAGCAATGCCCCTCACCCAGATGCCCTCCTCACCCAGATGCCATCCCTGAAATTGACCTCACCTGAAGATGACCCTGGCCCAGAAGTGACCCTTGCCCGAAGATGCCCTTGCCTGGAAGCCCCTGCCAGCAATGACCCTCACCCAGATGCCCTTTCCTGAAAATGACTTCGCCTGAAGATGCCCCTGGCCCAGAAATGACCCTAACAGAGGCAGAGAGAAGTCTTCTATCTGCTGGTTCACTCCCCAGTTGGCCATAATGGCTGAAGCAGTGCTGATCCAAAGCAGGAGCCTCTTCCAGGTCTCCCACGTGGGTAAAGGGGCCCAAGGATTTGGGCCATCTTCCACTGCCTTCCCAGGCCACAGCAGAGAGCCGGGTCAGAAGTGGAGTGGCTAGGACTTGAACCTGCACCCTTACGGGATGCCTGCAATGCAGACTGGGGCTTTAACCTGCTGTGCCACAGCACCAGCCCCCACAACAGTATTTTTTCCTTCATACTACCTGAACTCTTAGTGTAGAGTTACCCTTAGGAGTATAAAGTAAACTAAAAATAGATTTTTGTAAAAATTAATGGAAATAGGAGAGGGAGGAGGAAGAAGGGTTGGAGCGTGGGTGGGAGGGAGGGAAGGATGGGGAATATCACTATGTTCCTAGATCTGTATATAGGAAATACATGAAACTTGTATACCTTAAATAAAATTTAGCCTCCGAAGTGGCCAGCTGCTTCAAAATGAAGCTGAATACCTCCTTCCCAGCCACTGGCTGCCAGAAACTCATCCAAGTGGACGATGAACGTAAACTTCGTACTTTCTATGAGAAGTGTATGGCCACAGAAGTTGCTGCCGACACCCTGGGTGAAGAATGGAAGGGTTATGTGGTCCAGATCAGTGGTGGGAATGACAAACAAGGTTTTCCCATGAAGCAAGGTGTCTTGACCCATGGGCGGGTCCACCTTCTGCTGAATAAGGGGCATTCCTGTTACTGACCAAGGAGAACTGGAGAAAGAAAGCTCAAATCAGTTCGGGGCTGCATTGTTGATGCCAGTTTGAGTGTTCTCAACTTGGTCATTGTAAAAAAAAAAGAGAGAGAGAGAGAGAGAGAGAGATATTCCTGGATTGACAGATACCACGGTGCCTCGTCGCCTGGGTCCTAAAAGAGCCAGCAGAATTCATAAGCGTTTCAGTTTCTCTAAAGAAGATGATGTATGCCAGTATGTTGTAAGAAAAGCCCTTAAACAGGGTAAGAAACCTAGGACCAAAGCACCCAAGATTCAGCGTCTAGTTACTCCACGTGTCCTGCGACACAGACGCCGGTGAATTGCTCTGAAGAAACAGTGTACTAAGGAGAACAAAGAGGAGGCTGCAGAATATGCTAAACTCTCAGCCAAGAGAATGGAGGAGGCCAAAGAAAAATGCCAGGAACGGATTGCCGGGAGATGTGGGCTGTCTTCTCTGAGAGCGTCTACTGCTAAATCTGAGTCCAGTCAAAACTAAGGTTTAATAACAACAAATGAATAAGATTGTGTTTCAGACCTCAAAAAATAAAAATAAATACAAATTTTGTTCACCTTTTCAAAAAACCTGATCCACTCATTGTTGGGGAATGGGACAGCCTGGCCAGCTGTGCCCCTCCCGACATGTACAAGCAAAAGAAGTTTAGTGCTGGGCTTTTTCCACCCTGCCCGTTGCTAACCACAAGATCCTGTTTTGACTTTAAGCATCCTGTTACTGCATGTTTCCCACATTTACTAAGTTTTGCTTCTTACTGATTTGGTAACATGTTTTCCGTGAATCATATATAAATAGATGGACGGTGGGAGGGGGATATATAAGAGGGTTGGAGGAGGCGAAGACAGTGGGCGTTCGCGACATGTAACCCGAGTCTGCTAAAAAATAAAGTGGAAGCTGAAAAGCCGATAAACGCGTCTGGTGTCTCCGAGGTCTCGCTGGTGTTAACCTATCCGGAAGGTGCATGCCTGCAACTGGTGCCGTGACTCAGATCGCTGCGACGCGGAAAGAAGGTAAGAAAAAAAAAGTCTATAGACGGGAGTCTAGGGGAAAAAGTCTAGGAATACCGCGGTACAATGGGGAACACACAGTCCACCACGAAAATGCACCTATTGATTAGCCGCCTTTTAAAGGCAACGGGTATGCCTGTAAAGAGTGTAGCTGTGTGCAATTTTACTAGGATACTATATAAAACTTGTCCTTGGTTTGTTGAAGAAGGAGATTTATCACAGGTTTGGTGGAGACGGGTGGGACATGAATTGCGAAATGCTGGAGTCGAGGAGGGAGTGATCCACTTGTGGTATCTGATAGATACTGCCTTACGGTCAGAGGGTGACCAGGTCAGGGAACTCTTAGATGAAGGCTCCAAACTACTGGAGGAGCTCAGCGAAGACTCCCTTGATAGTAGCAAAAAAGGAGACAATATAGAGTAACAAAGGATGGAAGCAAGCGGAGGAGCCCGACCAAAAGCGAAACATCTGCAGACGCTGGAATTGCCTCCACTTTACCCCGAGTTGCCCTTAATGCCCTCCGCTCCTCCTTACGAACTGCCCCCTCATCCTATGTGCTGTTGCTGTTTTGCCGGCAATGCTTCAAGCGAGATGAGGCCCATAGTTTTAGAGTCTGGGCCGGAGAAGCAGACTAGAAGGCAAATACTTGAAAACGAAAGTGCTCGTAATGACGATGAAGCTGCTTTTCTTATAAATACTGGGGAATCAACTCCCCACCCACCGCGGCGCCTGAAACCAAATTGGGAAGAGTTCTTTAACCCCCATCAGATCTTTCCAGTGACCGAAGACCGCCAAGGAAATCGCGGGTGGACTCCGGTCAACTTTACAGCATTAAAAGAGCTGCAAAGCAGTGACTCTCTACGGGCCACATGCTAACTTCACCAAAGCGATCCTAGGAACCTTAGGCACTCAGGGCCTAGTCCCTGAAGATTAGAGAAATGTCTGCAAGGCGGTCCTTTCAGGGGGAGATTATCTCTTATGGTCAGCTGCTTATAGGGAACTAGCTCGTACTCAGGCGGCACAAAACTCAGCTGATGGACAACCTGCCTGGAATGAGGACATGTTAAATGGAGAGGGAGCATTCCATGCAGAAGTGGTGCAAGCTCGGTGTCCCTGGGAGGTATTACAACAAATAAGAGATATAGCCTTGAGGGCCTGGAAGGTAGTGCCAAAAAAAGGGGAAGTTAAACACAGTCTTACTAAGATAATACAAGGACCGACTGAGCCTTATGCAGATTTTATTAACCACCTTTATGAAGCTGCGGGCAATCTGTTTGAGTCTCCTGAAGAGGCCGCACCCTTGCTGAGACGACTGGCATATGAAAATGCTAATAAGACATGTTGCTCCGCGCTAAGGCCTTGGCAACATAAGGACATCCCTACCTTTATGAAAATTTGCAGAGATGTCATGGATGATGTTGCCTCTGGGGCTCATGCTGCTATGGCAATGGCTAAGGCCAATAGAGCGAGTGACCACAAATGTTTCGCTTGCGGCCAGCCTGGACATGTAAAAAAGGAATGTAGACAACATAAGCCCAACAAATGACAGCCAGGATTATGCCCTAAATGTGGGAAAGGTAATCATTGGGCCAGTGATTGTTATTCTAAGACTGATAGAGCAGGAAACCCCATTCTCCAGGAGTCAAAAAATGGGAGAGGGGCCCCACCACACAGGGCCCGAAGCAAAATTGGGTGCACCAGCAATCAAAAAAAGGGGATCAGGAACAGTAAGCTGTTTCGAATTGCGGCCAACAGAGTCTCAAATATTAACTCCAGCTATGGGTCCTCAAATCATTGATGTAGTCCCTACTAAAAATTCTCTTCCCAATACTGGCTTCAGACTAGTGATTGGACGAGCCACCAATTTTCAGCACAGACTCCAAATTCAGCCAGCAATAGTAACTTTCCCCACATGCAAACCTAAAGTTATCGTTCAAGCCACCTTAGGTGCAGCTATCGTAGATAATGACAGACCCTTAGCACAACTACTATGCTGGCAAAATATTAGAGAGCTAAACAAGGAAGTAATTTTGCAGCACTCTCCTTATCATTGGGAAACAGACCACTTTGGCCTCTTGTCATTCAGGGAAAAACAATACAAGGCTTGTTAGATACTGGGGTGATGTAAGTATTATAGACGCAGATGACTGGCCTCCCTCCTGGCCAACACAAGAGTCAGAGAATACACTGGTAGGGTTGGGTACTACCCATGCTCCACCTAGGAGTGCCAGCATCCTCACTTGGACCGACAATGAAGGCCATTCTGGACAGTTCCAACCATATATCTGTAAGCTGCCAGTTACCCTTTGGGGACGAGATGTCCTACAGGAACTAAGACTTACCTTGACTAATGAAAAGAGAAAACAAAAGGATCGCAGGCTGCGTGGAACATCATGACATGAATGGGATATAAAGGTGGAGGCCTGGGAGCTAGGGAACAAGGTATTACAACGCCCATTAGTCCAAAAGGAGAAAAGGACAGGCATGGACTGGGTTCCCAGGAGGGGCCACCACACTGCAGCCAATCCCTATAACTTGGCTCTCCTCTAAGCCAGTGTGGATTTTGCAGTGGCCCCTTACAGAAGAAAAATTGGCTGCTGTAAAAACCTTAGTAGAGGAACAATTAGGGGCAGGACATCTTCAGCCATCTACTTCTCCTTGGAATACTCCTATCTTTGTGATTAAAAAGAAATCAGGTAAATATCACCTACTTCATGATTTAAGAGCTATAAATAAACAAATGCAACCTATGGGGGCCACTCAACCCGGCCTCCCCATTTTAACCATGCTACCTAGAGAATGGAAACTAATAGTAGTTGATATAAAGGATTGTTTTTTCTCTATCCCCCTAGCCAAGGAAGATAGACAACGTTTTGCCTTTACAATTCCCTCTATAAATCATATAGGACCCAATGCTCATTTTGAATGGACAGTATTGCCACAAGGAATGACTAATAGTCCCACATTATGTCAAATATATGTTGCTACCAATTGGGGCAAGTCAGCCCGAGCATGACTTGCCCCAATTGGTAGAGTTGGAAACATACCAGGGGATTCCAGTTCAATCCCATCAAGGTGGCATGTACCAATGCCATCTCACTATTCCAAGTGATCAATTTCAGTTCACAATTGATCATAATGAAAGGACTAAGAGTCAAAGGGAGCACATAAACAAGTCTAGTACCTGCTAACACTAACCGATAGAATAAATAAAGGGGAGAGTGGTCCAACATGGGAAGTGAGATACTCAGCAGACTCATAGAATGGCGGATGTCCTAAATAGCACTCTGGCCTCAGAATCAGCCCTAAAGGCACTCGGATCTGGCTGAAAAGCCCATGAGAGTATTTCAGGCATGGAAAGCCAAGACACTCTGGCAAAAAGATCTCTGTGAGTGAGATCCCAGTGGAAAGAACAGGTCTTCAAAGAGGGAGGTGCCTTTCTCTGAAGGGAGGAGAGAACCTCCACTTTGACTATGACCGTGTCTAAACAAGATAAGAGTCGGAGAACTCAAGGGGCTTCCATAGCCTTGGAAACTCATAACTGGTGCATAGGGAGATTACTGATGCCATAAACAGGAGTGTCAATTGGTAAAGTCAACAACAGGAGTCACTGTGCACTTACTCCTCATGTAGGATCTCTGTCCTTAACGTGCTGTACACTGAGGCTTAATGCTATAACGAGTACTCAAACAGTATATTTCACTTTGTGTTTCTATGGGGGTGCAAACGACTGAAATCTTTACTTAATGTACACTAAACTGATCTTCTGTAAAAAAAAAAAAAAAAAAAAAAAAAAAAAAAAAAGAAAGAAATTATCAATTCCCAACTTGACTCTCACTGGGATTAAACATGACAATAGGTCTGATCTGATTTCATCATCATTTAAAAAAAAAATCATCTATTATTTTTCACTTTATGTTTCTGTGTGGGAGCAAACTGTTGAAATACTTACTTAAGGTATACTAAGCTGATCTTCTGTATATTAAGATAATCGAAAATGAATCTTGATGTGAATGGAAGGGAAGAGGGAGTGGGAAAGGGGAGGGTTGTGGGTGGGAGGGACGGTATGGGGGGGGAAGCCATTGTAACACATGAGTCGTACTTTGGAAATTTATATTCATTAAATAAAAGATAAAAAAAAATATATGTTGCTAAGGCTATTGCACCTGTAAGAAAATTATTTCCACAAATGATAATAGTACACTACATGGGTGATATTCTATTGGCTGCTCTCAACCAGGAAGAATTAGATAAAGCCTTCTTTGCATTAGAGAAATCCCTAAACAATTATAATCTTTTTTTTTGACAGGCAGAGTGGACAGTGAGAGAGAGAGACAGAGAGAAAGGTCTTCCTTTGCCGTTGGTTCACCCTCCAATGGCCGCCGCGGCCAGCGCGCTGCGGCCAGCGCACGGTGCTGATCCGATGGCAGGAGCCAGGAGCCAGGTGCTTTTTTTCCTGGTCTCCCATGGGGTGCAGGGCCCAAGCACCTGGGCCATCCTCCACTGCACTCCCTGGCCACAGCAGAGGGCTGGCCTGGAAGAGGGGCAACCGGGACAGAATCCGGCGCCCCAACCGGGACTAGAACCCGGTGTGCCGGTGCCGCTAGGCAGAGGATTAGCCTAGTGAGCCGCGGCGCCGGCCTTAACAATTATAATCTTATCTTATCCCCTGAAAAGATTCAACGAGTTCTTGCAGTACAATATTTAGGACTACCTAGTATCTGCTAACACTAACCGATAGAATAAATAAAGGGGAGAGTGATCCAACATGGGAAGTGCGATACTCAGCAGACTCATAGAATGGCGGATGTCCTAAATAGCACTCTGGCCTCAGAATCAGCCCTAAAGGCACTCGGATCTGGCTGAAAAGCCCATGAGAGTATTTCAGGCATGGAAAGCCAAGACACTCTGGCAAAAAGATCTCTGTGAGTGAGATCCCAGTGGAAAGAACAGGTCTTCAAAGAGGGAGGTGCCTTTCTCTGAAGGGAGGAGAGAACCTCCACTTTGACTATGACCGTGTCTAAACAAGATAAGAGTCGGAGAACTCAAGGGGCTTCCATAGCCTTGGAAACTCATGACTGGTGCATAGGGAGATTACTGATGCCATAAACAGGAGTGTCAATTGGTAAAGTCAACAACAGGAGTCACTGTGCACTTACTCCTCATGTAGGATCTCTGTCCTTAATGTGCTGTACACTGAGGCTTAATGCTATAACGAGTACTCAAACAGTATATTTCACTTTGTGTTTCTATGGGGGTGCAAACGATTGAAATCTTTACTTAATGTACACTAAACTGATCGTCTGTAAAAAAAAAAAAAAGAAATTATCAATTCCCAACTTGACTCTCACTGGGATTAAACATGACAATAGGTCTGATCTGATTTCATCATCATTTAAAAAAAATCATCTATTATTTTTCACTTTACGTTTCTGTGTGGGAGCAAACTGTTGAAATCCTTACTTAAGGTATACTAAGCTGATCCTCTGTATATTAAGATAATTGAAAATGAATCTTGATGTGAATGGAAGGGGAGAGGGAGTGGGAAAGGGGAGGGTTGTTGGTGGGAGGGACGGTATGGGGGGGAAGCCATTGTAACCCATGAGTCGTACTTTGGAAATTTATATTCATTAAATAAAAGATAAAAAAAAAAGAAAAAAAATATTTAGGACTACGGATTACCCCTACCACAGTAAAGCCTCTTGATTTTAATATCTCCACTCATCATGTTAAAACCTTAAATGACTTACAGAAATTGTGTGGAAATTTAAACTGGATTCGGCCTTATTGTAAAATGACTACTGAAGAAATGCACCCTTTGTTCTGACTTCTGGAAGGTGATGCATGCCTAAATTCACCCAGACAACTTACAAAGGAGGCAAAACCAGTATTAAAAATTTTTGAACAGCACCTTAAGAGCACCGCTATGCAGTGGTGTGACCCCCACTATGCCCTTAAGTATTTTGTTGTTCATACAAAGTCATTATCCCTATGTTTTACTCTGGCAAGAAGGACCGTTGTTGTCTATATACCCACATAACCATATGCCCAGATCTATTACCTCCTATGTGGAGGCTATGGGAAATTTAGTTTTACAAGCCATCCACTGAGTCGTAGAAATTGCAGGGAGAAGACCACAGTCCTGCATTCTTCCATTAGAGTCTGTAGTCATTCAGGAGTGGGCTAAGGAAACTTGGCAATGGTCCCACATCACCATCACCCTTGACATAAGTGTAGATAACCATTATCCCAATCATCCCTTTATTAGATTTTGCAACACGGTACCCTTACACTATTTTAAAAGAGTTTATTCTAATCCCATTCCCAAAGCACCCATAGCTTTTACTGATGGAGCAAAAGGAGGTACTGGGGTGGCTATTTTACAAGGTCAGGTGCATCATGCAGTTACTGCGTCTCCCTCACCTCAACATGCAGAGCTAGCTGTAGTGGCTAAGTTATTAAATATGGTTGAGGGTCCTCTTAATATCGTTTCTGATAGCTTATATGTTGTTAATGCTGTTAAGAGGCTAGGCTCCCCTTCGTTAATATCCAAAAGTTCTACAGTGTTTCCTTATTTTGAGCTTGTTCAGCACGCTTTATTTAGGAGATCAGATCCCATTTTTATCACCCATATTAGAGCACATACCTCTCTGCCAGGTCCTCTCACCGCGGGAAACGCCCTTGCCGATCAACATTGCCGCTTCCTTTTAGCTTGCACTGCCATGGAACAGGCAATGGAATATCACAAACTTTGGCATGTTAATAGTAAGACCTTAAGTATGAGGTTTAATATCCCTATTCATAAAGCTAAATCTATTGTCCAAAATTGTGAAAAATGTGTTATTCATCAGCCTGTTACTATGCCCACTGGAGCTAATCCCCGGGGCCTTTATCCATGTCACATTTGGCAAATGGATGTAACGCATATCCCTGCCTTTGGCAAGCTATCCTGTGTCCATGTTATGGTGCATACTTACTCAGGAGTAGTTATGGCTACCGCCGCCGCCAAAGAGTCTGCCTCCCATGTAATGCAACATATGTTACAATGTTTTGCTTCTTGGGGAATTCCTAATATAATAAAAACTGATAATGGACCTGCTTATACTTCTAAGGCTTTTGCTGAGTTTTTAGCAACTTTTCATATCTCTCATTTAACCGGCATCCCATATAACCCTACTGGACAAGCCATTGTGGAACGCACTAATCTGTATCTGAAAAATTTTATATTAAAACAAAAAGGGGGAATAGGGGCACTATCCCATTCCCCTAAAGACATTCTCAACCTCGCCTTACTTACCATAAATTTTTTAAATAAAAAAGATGATGGTCTCCCCCCGGCAGAACGTTATGTAATCTCGGAACAGACCCCCAGTAGTTATAAACCCCATGAACTGACAGAAGCTCAGCCACCCGTTAGAAAAATGATTATGTGGAAAGACCCACAAGATAACAAATGGAAAGGCCCATACCCATTAATAAGAAGGGTACGAGGCGCTGTTTGTTTTCTCCCACAGGAAGAAAAAAATCCAACATGGACTCCAGAAAGACGGACAAGAACAATAGAGTGGCAAGATGATCGTGATCCCAATCCTACTAATAATGACGCCACTGTCACCGACGATGGCCAAGCTGGATGAGTATTGGGGTCTCTTGAGAGCCCTACCTCTCCTTCTACCTGTTTCTAATTCTTCTAACCTTCTGCCAGTTGTGTATTTGCATAACTCTACCATAGGTGAAAGATTCGGAGTGCCTTACAACAGTCTTGTCAATTCTTCCCATCAGGGCCAGGTTAACTTACCCATCCACCTTTCGGGAGCGCTATGCTTCCATAAGCCTAAGTTTGGTGCAGATCTTTGTGGTTATAATTATACCGGCTTTCCTACACCATGTATTAATTTGGCCACTTATTCCATGGGAGATGTTATCAACTGGAATGAGTCAGGTAGTTCTTATACAGCCAATATTACAGGGGAACTTATAGCCTTTCGATCTGAGTCGCTACCTCTCAGGTGCCAGGAGTGTCACAGACCATTTGCTCCTTACCCTCCTACCAATCCACTTCCTTCTTGCACTTCTCAGGCACCCCCAATTCTCCAGATGCCTGTCCACCTCTGATCGATTCCCTGTTGCTCCTTAATGTTAATTTCTTTGCACTTTCTTGATTTGCCTTTTTTTTTGACAGGCAGAGAGTGGACAGTGAGAGAGAGAGACAGAGAGAAAGGTCTTCCTTTTGCCGTTGGTTCACCCTCCAATGGCTGCCGCGGCCAGCACGCTGTGGCCGGCGCACCGCGCTGATCCAAAGGCAGGAGCCAGGTGCTTCTCCTGGTCTCCCATGGGGTGCAGGGCCCAAGCACGTGGGCCATCCTCCACTGCACTCCCTGGCCACAGCAGAGAGCTGGCCTGGAAGAGGGGCCACCGGGACAAAATCCGGCGCCCTGTCCGGGACTAGAACCCGGTGTGCCGGCGCTGCAAGGTGGAGGATTAGCCTAGTGAGCTGTGGCACTGGCTATGATTTGCCTTTTCATCACCCAATGAAACCCATGTATCATCCCCTGTTTGCCTTCAGCATCCCTTCTTTTGGTGTCGCTGTAATGCTACTAATAATACTTGCACTACAGGAGTTATTTCCTCATGTGTTAAAGTAAATTTAAATGAAGCGGAAATATTGGTGGTTGTGCGGATTCCCATTTGGATTCCTGTACCAGTTGCGGTGTCTGAGAAGGACTTCTCAATGGCTATTTGACACAGGAGAGACTTTGGGGTCACCGCAGTTGTCATTACCGTAATTGCGGCGTTATCAGCTGGTGTGGCCACTATTGGCATGGCCGTGAGCCAAACCTCCACACTGTCCACACTTGATAGCATCACAAGATCTACCGCCCAGGCACTTGATGATATACTGCTATTCAGCTGTTAACTCAATGAACGGATTTATTGCAAGATCAGGCCTGGCTGGCATACCCTGTGTTATTCGATCTACTGCAGTTTGTGTTACCGCCTACCCCTACAACCACTTTTCATTTGCCGCTAATCAGTCCCATCTTTTGGGTAGCATGTTAAATGGTAGTTGGAATCCAATTAAACAATGGGCCGCTATTATAGGGTTGGCTCTTGTTGTGCTTATAACAGGATCAATTATTGTTCGGATCTCGCAAGGGCTGTTCAGGCGTCAGCGTAATATGCAAATGGTGGTTAAATAAGCCATGCTAACATTCAATAACCAGTACCCCATGCAAAATAGACAGATTCAGGTGTGGCTGAATCTGCTGGACCAGTAGTCAAAGATGGGTAAGTTCTGAGAGGTCTTCAAGGCAACCTAAGACAGGGCATGAACGCTCCCTCCACACCTCATGTTCATGTGCCAATGACGGATAAGCCCGATAGATGCTGTTGGTCACCTAAGACAGGCACAGTACCACTCCATTTTGCAAAGAAATAAGGGGGAGATGTCGGGGAATGGGACAGCCTGGCCAGCTGTGCCCCTCCCGACATGTACAAGCACAAGAAGTTTAGTGCTGGGCTTTTTCCACCCTGCCCGTTGCTAACCGCAAGATCCTGTTTTGACTTTAAGCATCCTGTTATTGCATGTTTCCCACATTTACTAAGTTTTGTTTCTTGCTGATTTGGTAACATGTTTTCCGTGAATCATATATAAACAGGTGGACGGTGGGAGGGGGATATATAAGAGGGTTGGAGGAGGCAAAGACAGCGGGCGTTCGCGACATGTAACCCGAGTCTGCTAAAAAATAAAGTGGAAGCTGAAAAGCCGATAAACGCGTCTGGTGTCTCTGAGGTCTCGCCGGCGTTAACCTATCCGGAAGGTGCACGCCTGCAACTCATCTTTTTAAAAAAATTTTATTTCATGTTTCAGTTCTGATATTATTTCTGTCTTCTAACTCTGGGATTTTCTTGCTTTTTGCGGTCCTTGAGGTGCATTGTTGTGTTTGTTGCATTTCCATTTCTTAGGCCATCCTCTGCTGCTTTCCCAGGTGCATCAGCAGGGAGCTGGATCAAAAGTGCAGCAGCTGGGATTTGAACTGGCACCCATATGGGATGCCGGTGCTGCAGGCAGAGGCTTAACTTGCTACACCATGGTACTGGCCCCTCAAATCCATTTTTCAAAGTTCATTCTGATGTGTCCTGACCTCCACTGCTGCCTGGAGGTGCTCACAGCCTGAGCCCTGAGGGGCCGTGTGGCATCCTGGCCAGCCTCGAGCACCCTTGGTGCAGCTTTGGCTCACAGCTAGTTAAATGCCCTTGAACTTGTCCCCCATGTACACAAAAATTATCTAGGGGCTGGTGTTTGTGATGTAGCAGGTAATGCTGCTGCCTGTAATGCCAGCATCCCATATCGGCACCAGTTCAAGTCCTGGCTGCTCCACTTCCAGTCCAGCTCCTTGCTAATGCACCTGGGAAATTAGTGGAGGATGGCACAAGTGTTTGGGCCCCTGCAGCCATGTGAGATCTGGAAGAAGCTCCTGGCTCCTGGCTCTTGACTTTGGTCAGGGCCAGCTTCAGCCATGAGGCCATTTGGGTAGTGACCCAGTGGATAGAAGATCTGCCTCTCTCCCCCTCTCTCCCTGTAACTCTGCCTTTCAAATAAATAAAAATAAATCTCTAAAAGATTATCAAAAATATGTTGATACTGAGATCACATACAGCATCCTAAATATATAGCCCCTTAGTCTGAGTCGATGCCACCTACAATAGCATACACAAATTCTGCTCCTGTGTGCCTTGGTCCAATACTGCTTTTCTTGTTATTGATAACATAGTCATGCCTTGTGTGCACAAACTTGCCTGTGTATAATTAATTTTATGTAATTCCCTCTAAGTGTTGTAGGAGTAAAAGGTGGATTCCTGGGGCAGCAATAAGTCACCTCTTGGTGTCTACATCCCACATAGGATTTCCTGGGTTTACATCTGGTCCAGTCCTGATTTCAGCTTCCTCCTGATGTGCACTGTGGGAGACAACAAGTCTCACAAGGGCCCAAAACACAGCCCACAGTTCTTTGTGGGCTCCAGTGTTGGAGTGTGGGTGGGCGTGGATGATACGGGACTTTGCTTGTCATGGAATGGGAGCTGGAAACACATCTGCTTAGAAGCTGACAACCAAGGCACAGAGATGAGTCTGAATCCCATTGTTTCAAGCATGTGGGGGCAAAACCCCCAAGCTACTTCTTGGAATCTGTGCCACCACTAGGAGAAGTACTAGGCTAAGACTGCCGGGGGGTGTGTTTGGGAATTTGTAATTTGCCGGAGGATACAGACATGCAGGCAGTTTACAATAGACCCTTTCCGGGTCATATTCAGGAGTGGGAGATGATTTCCCTCAGATGAGAGTGTGAGTTTTCTACATGAGTGCAGATTTGTGTTAGCCAATATAGTATATCTTCTCCTAGACAAGCCCTTGTTCACCCCTCACACATACTGCTCTGCACAAAGGTGCCTTGCCCAAGAACTCCTCTTCACTATTCCTCCCTGTGAGAAGTAAACACTTGGTGCATTTTCAAAGTAAGAATGGTAGATTCCGTGCACCTGAGTTTTTAGGGACCCAGGAAGGTTGTGGCCAAACAGCTGAAGCAAATGCCAGGAAGATTGTCACGCTGTTGTTACTCAGCCAATGAGGAACTGGGGGAGGGATCTGCTTGCTAGGAAATAAATAGCTTTCTGGAACCTGCTCCCAGTGTGCTGGCACAAAGCGTTGCAAGATCGGAAGTTGGGTCTCGCTCTTCTTGCACTCACTGAGTCGAGTCCATCGCTTGAGTGAATGAGTGAGGCTGTTTCTCACACAGACCAAGCTTTAGGAATCATCTTTCAGCCAATGGAGGGCTGCCCGTGGTGTGTGTGTGTGTTCCCCGAGAGGCAAACATGCGTGGTCTTGCCTTCATTATGTGCCTGTGGTTTCCTGGGCTGTCCTGAGCTTCAAAGACCCCCAGGGATGAGAGAAGGCAGGGACCGCAGTTTCCTTGCCATGAAAGCATACATTTTGCCCACATGAGAGGGTTGTTTGGAGAAGGCTGCACATCTAGCAGCTAGCAGAGCTGCTTCCTGAGTTCAGGAAACTTCGCCCTGGTTGCAGTGCTGGTCACAATGGGGTGAGGGTGAGGGACTGAGCTAGAGCTCAGGGCTCCGCTTCAGGGGGCTGTGCTTAGTCTGAAGTTTTACTCTTTCTGCTGATGCCTTTTTTATGTATTTGAAAGAGTTACACAGAGAAGGAGAGGCAGAGAGAGGCAGAGAGAGAGAGGCAGAGAGAGAGGCAGAGACAGACAGAGAGGCAGAGACAGAGAGGGAGATGTCAGTCTTCCATCCGCTGGTTCACTCCCCAGTTGGCCATAATGGCCAGAACTGTGCTGATCTGAAGCCAGGAGTTGGGAGCTTCTTCTGAGTCTCCCATGCAGATACAGGGGCCCAAGGACTTGGGCCAGCTTCTACTGCTTTCCCAGGCCTTAGCAGAGAGATGGATCGGAAGTGGAGCAGCTGGGTCTTGAACTGGCACCCATATGGGATGCTGGCACTGCAGGTGGCAGCTTTACCTGCTATGCCACAGTGCTGTTCATCCTTATGACATTGTTGTGCTTTTTTTTGAAGATTTATTTATTTGAAAGTCAGAGTTTTACAAACACACACACACACACACACACACACACAGGTCTTCCATCCACAATTGGCCGCAACGGCTGGAGCTGTGTCGATCCTGAAGCCAGGAGCTTCCTCCAGGACTTGGGCCATCTTCCTCTGCTTTCCCAGGCCATAGCAGAGAGCTGGATCAGAAGTGGAGCAGCCGGGTCTTGAACCAGTGCCAATAGGGATGCTGGCCCTTCAGGCCAGGGCATTAAGCCGCTGCAGCACAGCACCAGCCCTGTCTTGTCTTCTGATTCCTGGTGTTTCCAAACTCTCCATCTTCCTGTCCTCCAGTGAGCCCCTCCCCTTGCCTGTCTTTTTCACCCCTTCTCCCCTCCAGCCCTTCCTCCTCCTGTCTGCCTATGCATATCAACTGTTATGGCTGTGAATGCAAAGGCCTGCCTTACTCCTGGTGTTTCATTTCATGTTTGATCCTAGTATGAAAGGTGATTTTATGTAATGACTGAACGGGGCCACCAAGTGCCCACACATTTGGCCAGGCATAAATTTGATGTTTCTGTGTGGGTACTTCTGGCTAGGTTTAACATCTGTAGACTTTGTCAGGGAAATCGCCCTTCCTGGTGAGGTTTGAGTGGAGCAAAAGGGCTACTCAGTCCGTGAGCAGGAGCGGACCCTCCTACCTTAGTGCCTTAGATAACTGACTAATACTCTGATAGTGTCCTAGAATTGAATGAATGGCTCTCCTGGGTCTCCAGATGGGGACATGGACATGTTGGTCCCTGGGATCCTCCCCAAATGACTCAGGAGTGTCAGTAGCTGTATAATGCATCTTTCTTTGCCAATACAGGCAAATGCCAGATACATAGAGGGATGAATGGATGGTTAAATAGATTCAACAGATGCAAACATGGAGATTTCTGCATTCTGTTGTTTCTACTTACATTGGCATTTCTGGTTAATTTCCACAGAAATCTTGAGGATCTGAATTATGCTAAGGTGTCAGGCAGTGTGGTTTTGTAAAGATGAAAGAAATGGCAGTGTACCCTGAATGCACAAGCTTGGTGGGTAGATAAAGCAAACTCGCCTAAGAAGACAAAGAACAAATCAAAGTAGAGCACAGGGAGATACTTTGTCTCGCAGAACAGGAGCACAGTTGAAATGTGTGCCTGTGTAATCCGCAATGAGGCCAATTGTGGTCAGAATAAAATTAACTCACCTGTTTCGGGGATCGGTAGGAGCAGTAAGACACCCTGGTTTTTCCTTAGATGAGCTGATTCCTCCATGTTGACTGTCCATCAGCCACACCTGGGTAGACCCCTGAGCTATGATGACCCGAAGATCTCAACACGTTTCCGCCTTGCCTGAGCCTGTGAGTCTGGCCAGGCATTAGATTCCCTCCTTGCAAAATGCCCTGCACAGTGCTGAAATAGTTTGTCCAAGCTCTCTGTCTGATGGCTGAACTGCTAGTGGTGATGTACTAGTGTGTTCTCATCCCAGATTAGATCCATGGTCACAGCTTCATTGAGATACTCTTGGAATGGAGGAGCTAAATTGTTCATGCTCCCCTGGGACCTGTCTAACCAAATCTAGTTGCAAATGATACAGTAGCTTCTCTGGGGAAGGAAGATTGTTTCTTTGGTTTCTAGGAATAATCTATTGTTACACCTAGAAGAAGAGTCTTTGGGTGGAATCCAAAACTCCCCAGGCAGCTGTCTGGTGAGTGGCACACAGGGAGGTGCACAATGTACCATAGTGATTCTTTTTTATGATTTATTTTATTTATTTGAAATAGGTAGAGACAGAGAGGTCTTCATCCACTGTCTTACCCCCAGATGGCCACAATGGCCAGAGCTGTGCTGATCTGAAGCCAGGAACCAGGAGCTTCCTTTGTGTCAGGATCTCCCCCTTCGGGAACTGGCCAGGTTACCATGAAGGAAGAGTCGAGGAGACTGAGGAAGGTCAAGCTATACATACTTTATTGATACTCTAGGCGACTAGGAGGAGAGATCGCTCAAGCCTACTCCTGTGGACATTAGGCAGTACGGACCAGGAGCTTCTCCCCGCGGGCACTAGGCACTACTGACCGGGGAGAGAGGCTGAGCAACCTCTGGTTTACAGCAGCTGAGGGTCCCTTTATATAGTTTCTAGAAGCTAGCCCCGCCCACATTCCCACCCCACAGGGTCCCATCATCAAGGCAATGACAGTTTGTGGTTAGGCCCTCTAGGCCATCCGTTTTCAAATCTTACCAGCTAGGGTGGCTACTATTCTACTTTTCCTTCAAGCTGGGCGCGACTGCGACTGCGGCTGCACAGTTACTTTCTTTCAAAGGGTGCTACAGTTACTTTGTTTCAAACGGTGCTACAATTACTTTCTCCATGAATGGTTCCCTAACAGTCCTCCCTTTTCTTTTCTTTAAATGCGCTCGTAGTCCTGCAAAGCCCATTGAGCAGCTGGGCCAAGGGGATGAACATTCTTGAGCATATTCCGGATTGATTTCCAGATTCGGGATCTTCCTTTTCCTCTTCTATTTCTGGCGGGCTGGGTTCCTTTCGGAGGGCTAGGTATCCCTTCATAAAATTCTGTCCAATTGAGAAGAGGTGCTGTAAGGTAGGCAAGCATACAAGAACCATACAGAATATTGCTTCTATTTTAAATCATTTCCAGGATGGGAGCCAAGAGGAAACTGTGTCAGTCAGAGTATTTATTGTCTGTTCCACTGTTCTGACTTGACCTATCTTAAATGCCGCTATATGTTGAAGCTGTATTATCTGTAGAGCGCTCTCAGTAATGTTAGCCTCAAGATGAGCTGTTGCGTTTACCCACTCTAGCCAGGTAGAATGGTTGTGTTTGAACATATCAGCTAGTTGCGTTGCATTAGGAATGGATAGATTGTTCCATGGAATGGTGGTAATGCAAACTCTTCCAATTGCTTCACACTTGAGTTCTCTTTCCAAAGCTAGTATAGTAATTATCTGTTCTATTTGTACCATGCGTGCTTCGAGCATCTGGAGCCCCATAGCATGCGTCTTAAGCAGTGCTGACTGGTCACCTAGCTGAGCCTGCTGCTCCTGAATTACCTTCAGGAGGGATTCCAAAGCATCTCCCTGTAGTTGTGTAGTGCTTAGAGCCAGTGCTCCAGTCACAGCGCCAGCTACTGTGGCTGCTGACACCGCTATAGCGGCAATAGCTGCTGTTACTCCAAAGTCTCTTTTTTTGTGCATAGGTTTTATTGGTATAGTCAAATCAGACATATTTACTGGTACATATGTGAAGGAAGTTGCTTTTACCACCATATATGGAGCCAAGAATGTTATCATTCTCTCTTCCCATTTCAGGCCTCTCATACAGCAACTGAGCTCCTTTTTAGAATCTAATGAGTGTGTGCATCTAGCATACAATACTTCCCCTTCTGTTCTACCTGTCCAATTTCCTGGGTCTTCCCTTACTGGAATTTTTACAAAATGTTTGTGAAACATTTCATATCCTGCCTGCCAAAAACAATGTGTTGACTGATTGCTACTTGGAGGTCTACCTATAATATATCTTTGCTCTGAGCCATTTTTACAAATAAAAGAGCAAATTATTAATATCAGGGTATGTATAGGCTGGTGGGTTTTCTACTAGGCCTAACACTTGTTCTGTTTTTATCCTTGGCAATATAATTAAGATGATTCCCACAATCTCATTAAATTACCTAATATTTTAAATCATTTAATCGTTTGCTTACCTTCAATTGACTTACCTTTATCTGGGTCCCATCTCCGTTTGCTGCTGCTGTTGCCATTTCTGGAGTTCTTTAGTCCTAGCTCTGGAATATGAAATCCCTAATTCTTTCTGTAAAAAGCATCTTACAAACATATGAGTTCTTTTGACAGAATAATTGCAATTGATATTCCATTAGTGCCTAATTGGAAATTCCCAAGTCTTGAGGTCCTGGGGCTGGAACCATCCTAACATGTCTTTGGGGCAAGCTAATAATCCCCTTTTCAGGTGTGTCGATCACTACTGCTCCTTCTCCTTTCCAAAGGATGGTAGTGGGCCCTTTCCAGTCTTTACTGTTTGGTAATCTATAAAAGGAAGAGTTTTTTATCTTTAAATTTCTGGAGTTGGAGCGTTTGCTCTAGTTCTTGCCATCTCTGATGAATATATCTTTCAGTAGGGGTATAGCCCCCTATTCCTCCCCTTTTCTTTTGATTAAGGGCGATAAGAGCCAATTGTAGCCGTGCTTCAACGGTTTGAACTACATCAGCAAATTTATCCATTTCTTGTTTTAAGGATTGATTGGCTCTCTCAACCATTCCTTGTGACTGTGGATTATAGGGTGTGCCTGTGGTATGATCAAAATTTAAATATCGGCACAATCCTGTGACCCTTTCTGCTGTGAAGTTAGGGCCATTATCTGTATGGAGTGCTTGGATATGAAATAGATTCTGTAGTTCTAATATTCCTCATACTGTTTCCTGAGCAGTCTCCTTAGGAATTAGCTTAGCCCATAGAAGGCCAGTAGATGTCTCAATGGCTACCAGAATTAGCTGGGCCTCACAGTGGGTCACATCCATTTGCCACAGTCCTAGCCCTGATCTACTAATTTGAGGAGTAGTTCCTCTTTTATGTACACACTTGGGGAAGTTCTTTATTATTTGTTCTGCTACAATTTTTGGTAAGCTGAATTGTTGTCTCAAGTATGACACATCACTATGCCACTTAGCATGATCATCCGTGGCTGTCTCAATATGTTCTAGAAAAAAGATGTTTGGTGCCTTACTATGTCATGGAGGACTGGCATTAAAAATAACTGAGCTACTGTTGTCCTGCTTTTACATATACTATTTTTTGGGATAGGTTAACCAATCTTATCTTTAAAGGATTTTGATCTCCTGGGCTGATGAAACCTCCAACTACCCTTACTTTGGCCTCAGTCATCTCTGATGTTTCTGTTATCCACCCCCACTGTCCTGGGATTATGGTAATTTGTGTTTGAAGGTTAAGGGTCTCTATTACCTTTGGCATAAGTACCAGATCTTTTGGGGGCACTTATGGAGTATCCAATCTGTTCTGGTTCTTTTTCCTTAATGTGGCCACCTTGTACTACCAGGTTTATTTGAGTTGTATTTATTTGTGAAACTAATTTGTCAATATTTTCTTTGCCTGGGATTCCCTTATGTCCAGGCACCCATTGGATATAAATTTCTTCTTTACTTTCTATAG
Source organism: Oryctolagus cuniculus (assembly GCF_051225735.1). Lineage (NCBI taxonomy): Eukaryota > Metazoa > Chordata > Mammalia > Lagomorpha > Leporidae > Oryctolagus > Oryctolagus cuniculus. The sequence continues at coordinate 2,532,404 of NC_142885.1, read as the reverse complement.
CTTCTAGTATGGTTCTAAGCAAGGGTTCTTCAATATTTACAGGTAGGAGTCTGGCCTCAGTTAATGTATATACATATTGGGAATCCGTAACTATATTCATTATCAGGGGTCCTTCTTGAAGGGCTAGCAACATGGCTCTTTTTTCTAATTCTTGATTACTTCCCTCACTCTCCTTAACTAGTTTAACTCCATCTGATCTCCAAAAGCCATATTTTCCTTGCCCCTGTTTGCTTCCTCCATCAACACAGTAAGTAGGTCCTGGCATGGGATGACCTTGAAGACTGCTTAGCACCCTTCTAAGCATTAAAGGCACATGGATACATCCAATCTGTGGTACCCAATGCAAGTAGGGGTCTTCCTGAATCATAACATCTAAATCCTCTTTTTTAATAGGTAACCTATATGTAGGTTCTTGCCCTATTTGAATAATGCATTCTTGTCTGATTTTATGTAGACATTTTAGGGCTCTAGTTAGATTAGATGCTGTCAATACCTTTGGAAATTCCTGTCTACCTACCCAAAGGATATCAGATCCTTGGTGCACTTTATAATTTATGGTGTTACCTCTCATCATAACTGTACAGTAAACTTCCTTGCTGGGGTCCAGGAGCTTAAAGTTTTGTGTTCTTGTAATAGCCTCCTTATAGTCCCTAACTCCTGTTTTGCTTTGGGGGTCCATTCCCTGATACTATTTAACTCTTGGTTTCCCTTCATCACAAGAGTAAAAGGTTTTGTCTTAATTCCGGGAACTGCTTGGGTCATCCAATTAAAGAGTCCTACTAACTTTTGTAGTTCATTTAGGGTGGGCTTCTCTGAAGTTCTGGCAACTCTAGTTTTTGCAATATCCATTTATTTGGGTGCAACAAGTACCCCATCCATGAATAGGGATATTGTTCTTGTAATTTCTCATTTGGTGTCTCGAATCCCTTTTCTAAAAGCATTTTTCTGAGTTTTTCTATGGAATGATTGGACCTAATATATATATCATCCATATATTGATAAAGATCTACTTCTGGGTGTTGTTGTCTCCAGGGCTCTAGTATGTCCCTTAGTATACTTTGGTAAATCAAGGGACTTAATACAAAACCTTGTGGGAGGCAATTCCAAACATACCTATGGCCTGGACCTTGATTATTAACCTCTGGGATGGTAAAGGCAGTGCACTGCCTGAAGTCCTTATCCAGAGGGATGGTAAAATAAGCATCCCCTATATCCAAAACAGTAACCTGGTTTCTTCTTTGTAATCCTCCAGGGTGTGGAATACCTAATTGAACTTCTCTTCCCTTATCTACTAATTTATTAAGTTCTCTAAAATCTATTAACATTCATCATTTGCCTGATTTCTTCCTTATCACAAATATTGGGGTGTTCCAGGGATTATCTGGGTCTGCTGGAGATATCTTCCCTTCCTCTAGTAGTCTTTTTGTTATTTCCTTAATTCCTTCTAATTTTTCTTTGGTTAAAGGCCATTGGGGAATCAAGGGACCTTTATTAGGATCTTTCATTTTTATCTTTATTGGGGTGATTTGGGTAGAGAGTTGCGCCATAATTAGGGCTACCCCTAACTTCGTTAATATATCCCTTCCAAATATATTGATGGGAATATCTGGGGATATTAGAATGGATGTCTTTATCTTCCTTCCTTTTTTGTCTTTCAGTGTAATCTGTGATATTTTTTGTAATTTAGAGCACCCTCCCACCCCCTCTATATTTTTCCATCCTTCTGTTATCCCTTCTTTTATTCCTTTAGCCTCTTGTTCCCTTATTATAGTTAAATCAGCCCCTGTGTCTAACAGTCCTATTATATCTTCCCCCCCTAGGTTTACCTTTAAGGTAGGTCTTTGTTTTAATTCTATTTTGGTAGTTTTAGGTAGATCCCTGTCGCAGGGGTTTCCATCTGTGCTTCCCCCAGGGGTGTCGCAGATGGCGGGATAGATGACTGGATATTCTGGGCAGATGCCATCATGGTCTGGGGGGCATTGCCCCCCGCTTTCCCGTTTTTTGGCTGTCTGCATACTTTTGCCATATGTCCTGTTCTCCCACAATCATAGCATTTTAGCGGAGTTTTTTCTCCACTCCTACAATTTCTTGCCATATGCCCCTTTTTTCCACATCTGTAACAAGTTCCCTGAAAACTTCTTGACCCTTGCTGTCTATCTCCAGCCTTTAAGACCTCTGCCAGCATGGCCATCTTATAGGAGGGGGACCCAAATTCCCTACAGGCATACATTTTTTCTTCTAACAAATCTCCTGGTCTTAAATTTCTAAGCAACTTTTTACATTCTTCATTAGCATTTTGAATGCTCATGGTGTCCTTTAAATATGTTCTCAAATCCTCTCTAGATGTTTCCATATCAATCTGAGTAAATAATCAATTAATAAACTCAGGGTAGGGTTCTTTGGGCCCTTGTCTGATGCTAACTGCTTTAGGGGCTCCACTGATAGTTCTCTAGCATTCTTGAAGCGCCTCAAGAACCCATATTCTATAGAGGGTTCTGGCATCTGCAAATCTAGGGCCAGCTGCTTCTTCTGGTGATAATCCAATTCCCCAATCTGATCTGATGTTAGTGGCACTGGTCCAGCCGCGTCGGCTGGGGGAGGGGGATGCATCTCATCCCATAGCATCGCCTTCTCTTTTATCTTATCTATGATTAGCTGTTTCTCTGCTGCAAAGCCAGGAGTTACATTCAGTAGCATATTGATGTCTATCGATGTAAAGTTCACTGAAATTACCGCAAAATAAGTGATGGTAGCTGGGTGTGTGAGACTGTGTTCCTGAACTTGTTTAAGCCAAGCGGCTATGAGTCCAGGTCCCACAGGCTCATATTCTCGTCTACCACCTCTTAACATTATCGGGTAAGATGACTGTTCTTTTGCTTTTTCTTCCTTGCTTAACTCTCTGGGAACAACCTGAGGTTTTTGCCTACATTCTGCTATGGTGTCATAGAGCTTACAGGCATCTCCTGTATTTTTTGGATTTAATCCCTTGCCACAACAAATTAACACCTTAAGGGTGTCTACTGCACATTTATAGTCTTTCCCTGTTGTGGCGCCTTCTCCTTTTTGAAGAAATTCCTCCAGGAGGTTTTCTACCTCTTCCAAGGTCTGCAGATCTTGGAGGTCCCGTCCTGTACAAGCTGCTGCCAGCTTACAAGCCCATGTTATATTTCCTGGGGAGTAGCACTTCACTTTCTTGCCTCTTGATGCCTGGCCTGGAAGGACCTTCACCGTTTCTATACTCACTAGTGCCTGTCTATATTCTTTTGACTGGGACGTCCCACCCATCGTGGTCTCTTTCAACCACCACTACTCACCCTTTTGATGATTCCTCAAGGGCTCGTCTCCTCACCACCATCTGACTTCAGGTCCCTGTTCAGGCGCCAGCTGTCAGGATCTCCCCTCTTCAGGAACTGGCCAGGTTACCATGAAGGAAGAGTCGAGGAGACTGAGGAAGGTCAAGCTAAACACACTTTATGGATACTCTAGGCGACTAGGAGGAGAGATCGCTCAAGCCTACTCCTGAGTTCACTAGGCACTAGGGACCAGGAGCTTCTCCCCACGGGCACTAGGCACTACGGACCAGGGAGAGAGGCTGAGCAACCTCTGGTTTACAGCAGCTGAGGGTCCCCTTATATACAGTTTCTAGAGGCTATCCCCGCCCACATTCCCACCCCCCAGGGTCCCATCATCATGGAAACGACAGTTTGTGGTTAGGCCATCTAGTTAGGCCATCCGTTTTCAAATCTTACCAGCTAGGGTGGCTACTACTCTACTTTTCCTTCAAGCTGCACGCCACTGTGACTGCGCAGTTACTTTCTTTCAAAGGGTGCTACAGTTACTTTGTTTCAAACCATGCTACAATTACTTTCTCTGTGAATGGTTCCCTAACAATATAGGAGTTACTGAAAAAAGTGAAATTGTAAACTTTGAGATAAAATGAAATCATAACTTATCAACATCTATGGGATACAGCCAAAGCAGTTTTAAAGGGAAGTTGATAGCATTAACTTATAGTAAAATACAGAATGGTCTCAAAGATCCAGTGATGCATCTCAAAGACACAGAAACACAGGAGGAAACCAAATGGAAAACCAGAAAGAGGTGAGAAATCATGATGTCCAAAGCAGAAACAAATGAAATTGAAACTTAAAAAAGCAAAGGATCAATAAAACAAAAAGATATTTGAGCTGATTAATGTAATAGATTTTCCTTTAGCCAGACTTGCAAAGAAAAAAAGAGAAACATTCAAACAAAATTAGAGATGAAAAAGCAGTCATTTGAACTGAAACAGAGGATGCTAAGAAACTACTATGAACAAGCATGTGCACATAAACTGACAAACGTCGAGAAAGTGGATAAATGAAGATTCTTAGAGCCTATCAAGATTAAATCAAGATGATATAAATCTAACTACAAGAATAAAAAGAAACAAGATTGCAGCAGTAATTAAACATCTGCCTTCCAGTAAAAATCCAAAACATTTTGGATTTGCTACTGAATTCTATTAAACATTTGAAGAGGAACTTATTCCAGTAATAGTCAAACCATTTCAAAATATTAAATGGGATGGAACCCTGCTAAACTGACTTTACAAGGCTAGTGTCACTCTTATCAAAAACAAAAAAGACAAAACAATAAGAAAACAGACCTATATCCTTTTTGAACAAAGATGCAGAGATTCTCAAAAAACTTAATGAAAAAACCATATAAAAAATCAGACATCATGATCAACTTCAATTTATCCCAAGAATCAAGAGTGTTTCAACAATAGCAAGTCAATAAACAACATAAATCACAAGAAGAAATTAAAAAATAAAAAAGCATATGGCCACCTCAATAGAGGCAAAGACAATGTTGGATAAGATTCAACACCCCTTCATGTTTAAGAAAATACACAAATTAGATATAGAAGAAACATAGGGTCTGCGCAAGTCCTTGGGCCCCTGACCAGGTGGGAGACCTGGAAGAAGCTCTTGGCTCCTGACTTTGGATCGGCACAGCTCCAGCTGTTGCAGCCATCTGGGGAGTGAGCCAGCGGATGGAAGACCTCTCTCTCTGTCTCTACCTCTCTGTAACTCTGTTTTTCAAATAAATAAAATAAATCTTTTAAAAGTTGAAAACACTTCCCATCAGATCTGGACGAAGATAATAATGTCCACTTACACCACACTTCTTCAATAGGGTACAGGAAGTATTAGCAAGACCATTTAGGGAGGAAAAAGAAATTAGCTTTTTTATACACTAAGGATGAACTCCTTGAAAGAGAATTCAAGAAAAAAGATCATTCACAATATCTACAAAAATCAAATGGATAAGAATAAATTTAACCAAAGAAGTGGAAGATTTCTACAATGCAAACTGCAGATCACTCATGAAGGCAATCAACAAGGAAACAAAAACCTGGGAAGTTACCTCTGCTTATGGATCAGAAGTCAATATCATTAAAATACTTACACTACATAAAGCAGTCTACAGATTCAACACAGTAACTATCAAAATATCAAGAACATTATTTACAGAATTAAAAAGTGATCCTGAAATTCATGAGATAAAAAAAAGATCCAGATTAGCCAAAGGTGTATATGGGGATTTGGGGGGCAGGGTCAGTCAACCTGCAGGCATCACAAGACCTGCCTATAAAACATATTACAAAGCCATATATATTAAAATTACACAGTATTGGTAAAGAAAATATATATAGCTCAATGGAGTGGAATACAGATCCCAGAAATTAATTGATGAATATATAGCATCTGCTTTTAGACTAAGATGACCAGCATCCCAAGTCACTGACGATAAAGCTGCATGAAGAACCTAGAGGGAACCCTTCTTGGAGCTCCATGGGGAATAGTATACCTGCAAAACTAGAGGAGAGGAAGAAAAAGGGAGGGCACGTTTTTCTCTCCCCACCACACTGCAACTGTCCTGTACAAGATGATAGAGCAGACACCATTTCAGACATACCCAATAGCTGCACCAGCTTTTCAGTGCCAGAACCAGCCAAGTAGAGACTCCCGAGTCTGGTGGGGAGAGCTAACAGGGAGCTGGGTGTTCGTGACTGTGGGAGGCTTGTGTGCTGAGATGTGTGCATGAGAGGGCTCAGGGTGTGGCTGGGACTTTGGGATGTCACTGTGGGAGAACCCACAGGCTTAGGACTCCCTGGTTACCTGGTGAGGGACATGCTGCAGAATCTGAGCTTACTCTGAGGACTGCACAGATCCTTTGTGTGGTCACTGTGGCAGAGTGGATGAATATAATACTCCCAGGGGCTAGCGCTCAGACACCAGTCTCCTTTGAGGAGAGGAGTTCAGCTAAGTAGAATAAACCTCTCTCCTGATAAAGAGCAAATTTACCATGTCAAATCTAGGTGTGTCACCATAGATATGCCCTTCACCATGGAGAACTGACAGAGTTCCGTGGCCACACCTACAGCATGCCTCTAGCTATTCATTGAAAGCAGATACTCCACTAATCTACAGAGGCATAATACAAAGACAAAAGCCACCACAGTGAAAAAAAAAAAAAAGAAACCACTGGGCATCTCCACAAATGCCATTTAACAGGTGCACCAAAGGAAACAGTAAGGAAGAAAACAACACACCTAAATGAAACAACACTTGAATACTAGATTGTGAAGATGATAATACTGAAGAAATGCCAGAAATGGAATTCAAAAATTGATTACTCTGAAATAATAAGAAGCAAATGCATAAACTACTGAAATGCATACATGACATGAAAGAAAATTTCTCCCATGAAATTGATACCTTAAAGACAAATCAAAATGAAATTAAGAATTCAATAGAGCCAGCCCCATGGCTCACTAGGCTAATCCTCTGCCTGCGGTGCCGGCACTCTTGGTTCTAGTCTTGGTTGCTCCTCTTCCAGTCCAGCTCTCTGCTGTGGCCTGGGAAGGAAGTGGAGGATGGGCCAAGTGCTTGGTCACTGCACCTGCATGGGAGACCAGGAGGAAGCACCTGGCTCCTGGCTTTGGATCAGCACAGCGCATCAGCCGTAGTGGCCATTTAGGGGGTGAACCAACAGAAGGAAAACCTGTCTCTCTCTGTCTAGCTCTGCCTGTCAAAAAAAAGGAATTCAATAGAACAAATAAAAATGCAGTGGAGAGCTTTAACAGAATTGGAAAAGCAGAAGCAACAATAGCCAACTTAGAAGACAAATCACAAGAAATTATACAGTCAGGCAAAAAAAAAAAAAACAAGAGAAAGTTAGAAAACTAAAAGACACTGTTGGAAATCTACAGGATGCTATCACATGACCCAAAATATGAGTTCTAGGAGTTCCTGAAGGCATAGAAAGAAAGGATTGGAAGACCTGTTTAGTGAAATAGTAACAGAAAACGTCCCTAATTAGGAGAAAGAAAGGGACTTCCAAGTACAGGAAGCACACAGAACTAATGTACATGACCAGAAAAGATCCTTACCATGGCATTGTAATCAAACTTTCCACAGTAAAATAAAGAAAATGTACTAAAATGTGCAAGAGAAATGCCAATATTACTTTCAGAGGATCTCTAGTTAGACTCACAGTGGACTTCTCATCAGAAACCCCAAAGGATAAGAGACAATGACAAGATATATTCCAAGTAATAAGAAAACTGTCAACCCAGAACACTATACTCAGCAAAACTCTCTCATTTATGAATGAAGGTGCAATAAAGACCTTCCATAACAAGCAGAAACTGAAAGAATTTGTCACCAACCATCCAGCCCTGCAAAAGATGCTTAACAATGCACTGCACACAGTAACACAGAAACACGGTCATCTCTACAAGAGAAAATGTCCCAGTAAATGTACAAAAAAATCCAAAGTAAAAAACAGGAATATTTTTGGAAAAATGGCAGGACAAAGTTGTTACCTATCCATAATCACCTTGAATGTAAATGGCCTCAACTCTCCAGTTAAAAGACACACACTGGCTGAATGGATTAAAAAACAAAACTCATCTATTTGCTGCCTACAAGAAATACATCTCACCAACAAAGAGGCATGCAGACTGAAAGTGAAAGGATAGAAAAAGATATTCCATGTTAACAGAAACCAAAAAAGAGCTTGTGTAGGCATCCTAATATTAGACAAAATAGACCTTAACAAAAAAACTTAAGAGACAAAGAAGGGCACTGTGTAATGATTAAGGGATCAATTCAATAGGAAGATGTGACTATTATAAACGTATATGCACCCAATTTCAGGGTAGCTGGCTATTTAAATAAATGTTAAGGAATCTAAATGGAGACATAGACTCAAATGCAATATTAATGGGGCACTTCACACCACACTTAAGCAATGGATAGATGAACCAGACAGAAAATCAGCAAGGAAACAGCAGAGGTTATTGATACTATAGACCAATGGACCTAACAGATCTCTCTCTCCAGTGTATGGAACTTTCTCTAGTATCAGCCACATGCTAGGCAATAAAGCAAGTCTCACCAGTTCCAAAGAGTCATCATCATACCATGCATCTTCTCGGACCATCATGGAATGAAACTGGAATTCAGCAACTCAGTAATCTCTAGAACATATGCAATCACATGGAGACTGAACACCATGCTCCTGAATGAACAGTGGATCACAGAAGAAATCAAGAGATTTTGACTGAGCACCAAAAAGGAAACCTGTTGAAGTGAAATGGACACTATGGGAAACAGTGACTTGATCAGCCCTTGTCCTGACTGTCGGGGAACAACTTAATACTTTATCCCTTTTAGTTTTTTTTTTTTGGTTCTACTTAATACTTAATACTATTGGTTGAACTCTTTAATTAACACACAATTCTTCTTAAGTGTTGAAACTTAACTGAAAAGTCATCCCTGTAAAATATAAGAGTGGGAACAAGAGAGGGAGAAGATGTACAATTTGGGACATGCACAAGCTGGCTTGCCCCAAATGGTGGAGTTAGAAACATGCCAAGGGATTTCAACTCAATCCCATCAAGGTGGCATGTACCAATGCCATCTCACTAGTCAAAGTGATCAGTTTCAATTCACAATCAATCATAATGATAGGATTAAGAGTCAAAATGATCACATAAACAAGCCTAGTGTCTGCTAATACTAACTGATAACATTAAAAAGGAGAGAACGATCCAACATGGGAAGCAGGATACACAGCAGACTCATAGAATGGCAGATGTCCTAAATAGCACTCTGGCCTCAGAATCAGCCGTTAAGGCATTCAGATCTGGCTGAAGAGCCCATGAGAGTATTTTAGGCATGGAAAGCCAAGACACTCTGGCAAAAAAAAAAACACCTAAATGAAAGATCTCTGCAAGTGAGATCCCAGCGGAAAGAACGGGCCATCAAAGAAGGAGGTACCTTTCTCTGAAGGGAGGCGAGAACTTCCACTTGGACTACGACCTTGTCTAAGTGAGATCGAAGTCGACGAACTCAAAAGGCTTCCATAGCCTTGGCAACTCATGACAAGAGCCTAGAGTGATTACTGACACTATAAACAAGAGTGTCAATTTGTTAAGTCAACAACAGGAGTCACTGTGTACTTACTCCTCATGTAGGATCTCTTTCCTTAATGTGTTGTACAATGTGAATTAATGCTATAACGAGTACTCAAACAGTACTTTACACTTTGTGTTTCTGTGTGGGTACAAACTGTTGAAATCTTTACTTAGTATATACTAAATTGATCTTCTGTATATAAAGAGAATTGAAAATGAATCTTGATGTGAATGGAATGGGAGAGGGAGCAGGAGATGGGAGGGTTGCAGGTGGGAGGGAAGTTATGGGGGGAAAAAGCCACTGTAATCCAAAAGCTGTACTTTGAAAATTTATATCTGTTAAATAAAAGTTTAAAAAATAAGAAGTAAAAAATTCTGAAAGCAAATGATGATGACAATACAACATACCAAAACTTATGGGATTTAGCAAAAGAAGTGTTATGAGGAAAGTTTATAGCAATTGGTGTATACACCAAGTAAATGAGCTGTCAATGCATCTCAAGTACCTAGAAAAACAGCAGGAAACCAAACTCAAAACTAATAGGAAAAAAAAATTAAAGTGAGAGGAAATCAATAAAATTCAACCGAAAAATACGAAAGATAAGCAAAACAAAGAGCTGTTTTTTCATGCAATAAACAAAATTGGCAAAACATTTTTCCCACTAGCCATCAAGAGAGAGAGAAGACCCAAATCAATAAAATTAGAAGTGAAGAAGGAAGTGCAACAACAGACACCACAGGAAAAAAAAATCAGAAATTACTCCAGAGAGCTCGATGCAAACAAACTGGGAAACCTACAAGAAATGGACAGATTCCAGGCCACATACAACCTTCCTGAGTTGAGCCATGAAGACATAGGAAACCTAAACAAACCAATTACCCAGTCATAAATTGAATCAATAATAAAGAGCCTCACAAAAAAGAACAGCCTGAGACCAGATGGCCTCACTGCTGAATTCTACCAGACATTTAAAGAACTAACTGCAATTCTTCTCATGTTATTCAAAACAATTGAAAGGGAGGGAATCCTCCCAAATTCTATGAAGCCAGCCATCACCTTAATCTCTAAACCTGAAAAAGATGCAACTGAAACAACGAATTACAGATCAATTCCCCTGATGAACATAGATGCAACAATACTGAACAAAATTCTAGCCAATCAAATTCAACAACATATTAGAAAGATCATCCACCCAGATGGACCAAGTGGAGTTTATCCTTGGTAAGCAGGGATAGTTCAGCATTTGCAAATCAATCAATATGATACACCACATTAACAAACTGCAGAACAAAAACCATGTGATTGTCTCAATAGATGCAGAGAAAAATTTGATAAAATACAACACCCTTTCATGATGAAAACTCTAAGCAAACTGGGTATAGAAGGAACATTCCTCAACATAATCAAGGCAATTTATGACACAACCACGGCCAGCATCCTATTGAATGGGGAAGACTTTGAAGCATTCCCACTGAGATCCAGAACCAGACTAGGATGCCCACTTTCACCATTGATGTTTAATATATTCCTGGATGTTTTAGCCAGAGACATTAGGCAAGAAAAAGAAATCAAATGGATACAAACTGGGAAGAAGGAATTCAAACTATCCTTATTAGCAGAAAATATTTCTATATAGGGGATCCAAAAGTCTCTACCAAGAGACTATTAGAACTCATAGAAGAGTGTGGGAAAGTAGCAGGAAATAAAATTAATACAAAAAATAGCCTTTGTATACACAGAGAATGCCAATACTGAGAAACAACCTCAAAAATGAATCCCATTCACAATAACTACAAAAAATCAAATACCTTGGAATAAATGTAACCAAGGTAGTCAAAGATCTGCACAATGAAAATTAACAAATATTAAAGAAAGAAATAGAAGCAGATACCAAAAAAATTGGAAAAATCTTCCATGTTCATGGATTGGAATTATCAATATCATCAAATGTCCATTCTCCTGAAAGCAATTTTCAGATTCATTGTGATACCAATCAAAATACCAAGGACTTTTTTTCAGATATAGAAAATATGATGCTGAAATTCACATGGAATCACAGGGGACTTTGAATAGTTAAAGCAGTCTTTATAACACAAAGTCAGAGGCATCACAATAAAAGATTAAAAGACATACTACAAGGCAGTTATAATCAAAATAGCCTGGTACTGATACAAAAACAGATGGATAGACCAATACAACAGAATAAAAATCTAGAAATCAACCCAAGCATCTACATCCACCTTGTATTTGACAAAGGAGTTAAAACAAATCTTTGGAGCAAGGACAGTCTCTACAACAAATGGTGCTTGGAAAACTGGATTTCCACACGCAGAAGTATGAAGACCCATACGTTTCACATTACACAAAGATCTACTCAACATGAATTAAAAGATCTAAATCTATGACCCGGCACCAAATTATTAGAGAACATTTTGTAAAACACTGCAAGACATTGGCACAGGCAAAATGTTTTTGGAAAAGACCCCAGAGGCACAGGCAATCAAAGCCAAAATTAACAAATGAGGTTACATCAAATCAAGAAGTTTCTATACCACAAAAGAAACACTCAGGAAAGTGAAGAGGCAACTGACAGAGTGGGAGAAATTATTTGCAAACTATGCGACCAATTAAGGATTCATAACCAGAATATACAAATACATCAAGGGACTCAACAACAGGAAAACAAACACCCATATTAAGAAATGGGCAAAAGACTTAGACATTTTTCAAAAGAGGAAACCCAAATGGCCAATAGACACATGAAAAAATATTTAGGCTCACTAGCCACCATGGAAATGCAGATCAAAACCACAATGAAGTTTTACCTCACCCCAGTTAGAATGGCTTTCATACAGAAATCAACAAACCACAAATGCTGGTGAGGGTGTGGGGAAAAAGGTATCCTAATTCACTGTTGGTGGGAGTGTAAACTGGTAAAACCACTATGGAATACAGTATGGAAATACCTCAGAAATCTGAAGTGAGACCTGCCGTATGGCCCGGCCACCCCCACTCCTGGGAATGTAGCCAAGGTAAATGAAATCAGTAAATTAAAGAATTATCTGCACCCCCATGTTTATTGCAGCTCAATTCTCAATAGCTACAACATGGAGTCAACCTCAATGCCTGTCAACCAAAGACTGGATAAAGAAATCATGGGATATGTACACTATGGAATACTTTTTTTTTCTTTTTTTAGATTTTATTTTATTTAATGAATATAAATTTCCAAAGTACAGCTTATGGATTACAATAGCTTCCCCCCATAACTTCCCTCCCACACACAACACTCCCCCCACTCCCTCTCCCCTTCCATTCACATCAAGATTAATTTTCAATTATCTTTATATACAGAAGATCAATTTAGCATATATTAAGTAAAGATTTCAACAGTTTGCACCCACACAGAAACACAAAGTGTAAAATACTATTTGAGCACTAGTTATAGCATTAATTAAACACCTAAGAGTAATTGTGTATTAATTACAGAGTTCCACCAATAGTTTTAAGTAGAACATAAAAAATACTAAAAGGGTAAAGTATTCAGTTTTTTGTTATATAGTTTTTTTTTTATTTAATAAATGTGAATTTACAAAGTGCAACTTTTGTATTGCTGTGGCTTCCCCCACCCCATGTCCCTCCCTCCCTCCCGTGGCCCTCCCCTCTCCCACTCCCTCTCCCATCCCACCCTTCATCACGTTTCATTTTCAATTACCTTCATATACTGAAGATCAACTTAGTATATACTAAGCAAAGATTTCAACAGGCTGTACTCACACAACCGCACAAGGTATAGGGTATTGTTTGACTAGTAGTGTTGTTTTTAAGTTTCATAGTAAAACACATTAAGGACAGAGATCCTACGTGGGGAGCATGTACCCAGTGACTCCCGTTGTTGATTTAACAATTGGCACTCTTATTTATGACGTCAGCAGTCACCCGAGACTCTTGCTATGAGCTGTCTAGGCTATGGAAGCCCCTTGAGTTCACTGACTCTGAACTTGTTTAGTCCAGGCCATAGCACAGTGGAGGTTCCTTCCTCCCTTCAGAGAAAGGCGCCTCTCTCCTTGATGGCCTGTTCCTTCTGCTGGGGTCTTGTTCACCAGGATCTTTCATTTAGATTGTTTTTTTGCCACGGTGTCATGGCTTTCCATGCCTGTGAGACTCTCATGGACCTTTTAGCCAGATCCGAATGTCCCAAGGGTTGATTCTGAGGCAGGAGTGCTGCCATTCTATGAATCTGCTTACACTATGGAATACTACACACCAGTAAAAAATGAAATCCGTCATTTTCAACACAATGGATGAATCTAGAAAACATCACACTTAGTGAAACAAGCCAGTACCAAATGGGCCAATACCATATGTTCTCCCTGATCTGTGAGAATAGAGCACCTAAAACCAAATCTGTAGAAGTGATATTGACACTTCAAGAAGTCACGAATTGAGCTGCCTTTGTCTTGACTGTTGAGGAATAGTTTCATTTGTTTTTTTATTTGGTTTTCTTCATAGTTATTGTTGAAACTTTTTATTTAACATAGCACTAGTCATGTGTATATAAAGTCACTTGAGGGTGGGTCTCAGTAAAAAGCAAGAGTGGGAATAAAGAGAGGGAGGAGGAAATTTGTAGTTTTTTTTTTTTGACAAGGCAGAGTGGACAGTGAGAGAGAAAGGTCTTCCTTTGCCATTGGTTCACCCTCCAATGGCCACCACGGCCAGTGCACCGCGCTGATCCGATGGCAGGAGCCAGGTGCTTCTCCTGGTCTCACATGGGGTGTAGGGCCCAAGCACTTGGGCCATCCTCCACTGCAATCCCTGGCCACAGCAGAGAGCTGGCCTGGAAGAGGGGCAACTGGGACAGAATCCGGCACCCTGACCAGGACTAGAACCCGGTGTACTGGTGCTGCAAGGCGGAGGATTAGCCTAGTGAGCTGCAGCGCTGGCCGGAAGTTTGTAGTTTTCAAGCTGTAGTTATGCATACATTCCTATAGATTTACTTACAAGGGTACAGTTTAAAAACTTGCCATGGGACCCCAAATCCCATTAGACTGGGTGGTAAAAATGCCACCTTAAGTGTTAAAATGAACATATAGATAGGATTAAGTGTTAAAGTGATCCTAAAAATAGGGTTGTCTCTCTGGTAACAGTAATAGTTATCTCCGTGGATGTCTTCATGAAATTTTCCCAGTAAATCACATTCAAATGCCCTACATCTTATTTTCTCAGGGCTCAAATAATCTGACAGCTACTAAAATGATATTTGACCTAAGAGCTGATTTTTGAGTGGTACCTGCAGCAATTTAACCATAAGCCTTAAATATTATCTCTTTGCAGCCAAGTCTTCTGGCAACTAAGTAGGGATTTTCAAATAAGTTCTGAGCAGACAATGTTATCCAGTAGAAGGAGAAGTTAACAAAGGTAATGCTGCAGTCTACAACTAAGATTGGCCCTGATAAGGCCATTGATATATTCTATTTTATGAATATCAAAAATCTTAACAAAATGAAAAATACTTTAAAATTTAATTCTAAATGCTTTTTAAAATACATTGATACATTGAGTGTCTACCAGATGCCAGCGAATACAAGAACTACAGATAAGGTATACCCAAAGGAGGGGCATAATCTGTCCCTAAATTCTGCTACCATAGTCTGCAATCTGGACATGATCCAGAAGCAACAGAAATTTTTTTTCTTTTTTTATTTAATAAATATAAATTTACAAAGTACAACTTTTGCATTGTTGTGGCTTTTTCCCCCATAACCTCCCTCCCACTTGCAACCATCCCATTTCCCACTCCCTCTCCCATCCCATTCTTCAAGATTCATTTTCAATTATCTTTATATGCAGATGATCAACTTAGTATATACTAAGTAAAGATTTCAACAGACTGCACCCACACAGCCACACAAAATAGAGTACTGTTCGACTGGTAGTTTTACTGTTAATTCTCATAGTACAACATATTAAGGACAGAGATCCTACATGGGGAGCAGGTGCACAGTGACTCCCGTTATTGATTTAACAATTGACACTCTTATTTATGATGTCAGTAATCATGAGCTGTCAAGGCTATGGAAGCCTCTTGAGTTCACCAACTGTGATCTATGGGGATGGTGCACCTGCGAATCTAGAGGAATAACCAGGACATATAAAGAGATCTAGAAACTCCACAACAAAACAACCCAGTTAAGAAATTGGCAAAGGACTGAAATATTTTTTCAAAAGACAAAATCCAAATGGCCGACAGACTCATGGAAAAATGCTCAGGATCGCCGGCGCCACGGCTCACTAGGCTAATCCTCCACCTTGTGGCACCGGTACACCGGGTTCTAGTCCTGGTCGGGGCGCTGGATTCTGTCCCGGTTGCCCCTCTTCCAGGCCAGATCTCTGCTGTGGCCAGGGAGTGCAGTGGAGGATGGCCCAAGTGCTTGGGCCCTGCACCCCATGGGAGACCAGGAGAAGCACCTGGCTCCTGCCATCGGATCAGCGTGGTGTGCTGGCCAGGGTGGCCATTCGAGGGTGAACCAACAGCAAAAGGAAGACCTTACTCTCTGTCTCTCTCTCTCTCTCTCTGTCCACTCTGCCTGTCAAAAAAATAATGCTCAGGATCACTATCCATGAGGGAAATGAAAATCAAAACCACAATGGAGTTTCACCTCACCCCAGCTAGAATCTTGATTTCTGAATGAAATCCACGTGGGAAGCCTGAATGATGCCCCTGTCTCTGGGCTTCAGTCCCTCAGTCCGAGCCAGCCTGGGCTATTGGAGCCACCTGGGGAGTGAACTGGCTACCAGAAAATCTGTGTGATTCTGCCTTTCAATCAAAATCAAAGTTCAAGAACCAAAATAATCACAGTGAGATGAGGTGCACATTGTGAATGTTTTAGACCAAACGGGAAACATGTTTTGATAGAGGAAATGCCCTTATGAATTTTCTAGGGAACTCAATGCAGAATTCCACCTATAACGAAGTAAAAGAAGAGCTTATTCCTCACAGTTCTGAAGGAATGGTTACAAAGAGCACACTAAGGGCAGGTATCATTTCTTCTGGCCTCTCTCCTTGTTTGCAGATGGCTGCCTCCTCACACTGTCCTCACCTGGCTTGCCGTCAGTGCACAAAGCTCCCTACTGCTTCTCTGAGTGTGTCCTGATATTCCTTTCTTCAATGAACACTCCAGCTGGATTATGGCTGAACGATCTCATTTTAATTCAACAGCTCTGCTAATGCCTAATAAATATCTTTACATTTGAAATCCTGGGAAGTTGAGCTTCAACATGAATTTGTGTCTGGAGAGAACTGCAATTCTGTTTAACATGCTTTGGAAATTCCGAGATGACTTTGGGAATAGAGTGATAGAATTTTTGGAATGTAAGGCCTGAATTCATCTGACAGGTTGATCTGCTCAAAATAGTTTGTTTCCTAAACAAAAATGTTTTGCCCAATAGCCACAGAGCCTCTGGGTCACCTGGCCAGGCATCCTCATTGTGGAATGCCCATCTTTTACTAATGATGCATTTCTAGGGGTTAAGGAGTCTTTGGGTGAAAACAGACATCAGATTGCACTCATCTGAATGACCTCAGCCACACGCGTTAGACCCATTTTCGTAATCAAAAGTACATTCATGGTAACATCACTAAAAATTCCCAAGCAGGGAGATCTAGTGCTCCATTGTGCCCCCGCAGCAACAAAACCTAGAAAATCCACAGGAATCAAGTTTCTAGAACCTGGGATGGATTTACCACCTTAGAGCAGTCAGGGGAGGGGTTAATACAGAAAGCTGCAGCTTTAAGGAAGCGCTGCTGCAGTTTAAATCCCTGCCCCATGTTCCATTCTCAGGTGAGCAGCAGTGCTAATGGCAGCAATACAAACTCCTGACACACAAACCACACATGACCAAAATGAGAATGTCTTCAAAGAAACAAATTTTAAACAGGAAGCAAACAAATTCTAGAGCTGCAAAGCAGAACTGAAATGAAAACAAAAATCACAACAAATCTTAAAAGTGGATTTGAGTGTGACGAATAGTGAGCCTAAGTACCAGATAATTGAGATGTCCCAGTGCAAGGAACAGAGGAAAAATAATCAAAGAACAGAGTTTAAAAGCAGTGAAACTGTATCAAATGTACCATGTCTTGTATGAGATAAGCTGCGTAAGAAAAGGAGACTTTAAGAAGCAGAAACAATAATGACATAAACACTATCTGAAAAGTTACAGGTGGAGGAAAAGCTTGAGCCTACACTGTGGGGAGCAGCTCGGACTAGACTGTTACTGGAATTAAGACTTATTCTATGCATCTGCTCTCCCACAATATGGCGCTGGGAGAGAAGTAAACAGCTTCCGCACAGCTGCCTCCAGTTCAACTAATAAACTGTAGGACTTGCTCCTGATTGGAGAGCAGCGTACTCGGCGTGTGGGCAGCCGAGTTAGGATTGGCGGAGGAGGACTATAAAGGAGGAGAGAGACGGCATGCACCAGGAACATCTATGGGGAACATCTAAGGGAACCCGTGCAGCCCCCGACAGAGCCGGCCGGCGGTGTGCCGCTCCCCTGTGGAAGTGGGGAATGTGGCCAGGGGGAACTGCCCTTCCATGGAGGTGGAAGGGATAGTAGCCAACCCGGGAAGAACCAGCAGCAAACCCGGGGAGGGCCGAGCAGCAGAAAGAACAGTGCAGGGTCCTGTGTCGTTCCTCCACGAAGAGGGGGAGCGACATAATGGTGCCGTGACTCGGATAGGAAACCTAGCTCGGATAAGAAACCTAGGACGGATATGAAACTTAGGAGGGAAGAAACGGGAAGAACTAGGGAAAATATCGGAGAGAGAGACTAGCAAACAGCCTAGGGAAAAGCCGGACGAAAAGGGTGCCGGAGGAAGCTGTTGAAAGCCTAGGCATAGACTCGGATACGGACTACGGGGGGAAGCTGGGAGAAATCTCTAAGGTCGAAAGCGAAAGTGAAAGCTAGAACAAACAGACTCGGACGTGGACTGTGGGGAGAGGCCAGGAGAAATGAGGGAGGAGTATTGTTGGAGGAAAGCTTGGGGAAACATACCGGGTAGAGAAAAATGTTAGGGAAATTGAAGCCGCGGGGGGCAGGCCGAGGCGGAAACGGAAGCCACTTTGGGGTTCTCAAGTTAGCCCGGGAATAGGGGGCGAAAAGTTGAAACCAGAAGCTGAGACGCAAGCCAGATTGGGATCCGTCTGATTAGCCCAGGGAGCAAAGGACGGGAAGCCAAATCGTGGGGCGGAGACGTACGCTGGGTTGAATTCGCCAGGCTAGCCCGGGGAACTTAGATTGAATGCTAGTGGCGGACACGTGAGCTACGCTGTGTTACTCGCGGAAGCCGCCGCGTGCAGAGAGCACGGGGCGTGAGTAGATAGGGAACGGGGCTGGCGTAGGCCGTGGTTCAGACGCGAAAGGGTTAAGCGTGGAGACCGCGGAGCGCGCGAAGCCGAGCCGTGCAAAGCCGGGAAGCTGCGCAGATGAGAGAGGCGCGCGGGCTGAAGCGGCGCAGAGCCGGGAACCCGCCGGCGGGGCGAGGTGCCGGGAAGCTGCGGGGATAAGAGAAACAGAAGTTTGGAAGTGGAGTGAGAGAAATGGGAATGTTGGCAGATAGAAGTGAAATGGGAGAGGTAGGAATGCCCGGAGATAGAGAAATAGAGAAAAATAAGGCCTCCCCTCAACATGCCAATTAGAAGGCTTGGATTCGGTCTGCCCGATTAGTGAGGCGATGAGCACCTGGGCGGCTAGCCGCAGGTCACCGAAGACAGGCACGAATTAACATCAGTAAAGCTTCCCCACAATGCAACAATTAGGAGGCTTGGATTCGGTCTGCCTGATTTAAGGTGGTAAGCGCCAGCAAAGCTCGACCAGAGTATGAGCTGCAGGTCACCGAAGATAGGCACGAACCAACACTAATAAGTCTCCCCCACAATAAGGCAATGAGAAGGCTTGGATTCGGTTTGCCTGATAGGTTTTGTAAACACCTGCAGGCAGTTCTAGCAGAGCAGAGTATGCGCTGCAGGGCACCGAACACAGGCACGCATCAGCGCCTAAAAACCTCCTCACAACATGGCGAAGAGAGGACCCGGATTCGGTTTGCCTGATGGATAGGACTTGTAAGAGCCTGTGGCAACTCTAGCAAGTAGAGCAGAGTGTGTGCTGCGGGACACCGAAGACAGGCGCGTATCAACGCCAAAAAAATAAAAAGAAAGGGGGATCTGTGGGGAGCAGCTCGGACTAGACTGTTACTGGAATTAAGACTTATTCTATGCATCTGCTCTCCCACAATATGGCGCTGGGAGAGAAGTAAACAGCTTCCGCACAACTGCCTCCAGTTCAACTAATAAACTGTAGGACTTGCTCCTGATTGGAGAGCAGCGTACTCGGCGTGTGGGCAGCCGAGTTAGGATTGGCGGAGGAGGACTATAAAGGAGGAGAGAGACGGCATGCACCAGGAACATCTAAGGGGAACATCTAAGGGAACCCGTGCAGCCCCCGACAGAGCCGGCCGGCGGTGTGCCGCTCCCCTGCGGAAGTGGGGAATGTGGCCAGGGGGAACTGCCCTTCCACGGAGGTGGAAGGGATAGTAGCCAACCCGGGAAGAACCAGCAGCAAACCCGGGGAGGGCCGAGCAGCAGAAAGAACAGCGCAGGGTCCTGTGTCGTTCCTCCACGAAGAGGGGGAGCGACATACACCTCAAAGACGCACAACAAATCCATGGCAGAATAAACCTCAAAGACATCCAAATTGAGATATTTTATACTCAAATTGTAAAAACAAAAAAATTGGGGAACCATATCTGCCCATCTCCATAAGATGCCAATGAGCACACCCCCATCCCACATCAGAGTATGTCTTCAGCTCTAACACTTAGTCTTTGACCTTGATGCTTCTAGGTAGATTCCTGGAATTCACAAATGTGAACTCTCCCAATTGAAAACGTCAACATGAAATAGGGGAGAGATAGTAATTCCCTTACCTGCTTTGTTTTATCCAGGACTAAACAACCAGAGTCAAACACTAGGAAGTACTCCAGATGACACCCTGAGGCAATCTGCCTTCTAGTGGGGACCTTAGATCAGCACTCAGAAGGATGCCCTACTGCTGTCCCTGAAGGGTGCCCCATTTAGCATGAAGCCATCAGTATGGCAGCAGTCCCCATATCCCTAACTGCAGTTAGGATCCATTCTTCTGGATGGGGAGGGGGTGGTAATGTGAGGAGGTATTCGAAAGAACAGTTAGGTCAGTTCCCCACTGAAATGGGGAAAGAGGATGTCCCTTTAAGCATGGACAAGACCGTTAGCAAAACTGATGAAATCTTTACTTAACATATACTAAATTGATCTTCTGTATATAATTAAAAATGAATCTTGATGTGAATGGAATGGAAGAGGGAGTGGGAGATGGGACGGTTGCGGGAGGCAGGGAAGTTATAGTGGGGAAAAAGCCACTGTAATCCATAAACTGTAATTTGGAAATTTATATTTACTAAATAAAAGTTAAAAAAAGAAAAAGACCATTAGCAAGAAATAAGTGCCAATTCCATGATTCTGGGTCTCTAGTTGTTTTTTGTTTTTTTTTTTTTTTGTTTTGTTTTTTGTTTTTTTTTTTTTTTGACAGAGAGACAGAGAGAATGGTCTTCCTTCTATTGGTTCACCCCTCAAATGGCCGCCACAGCTGGAGCTACACCAATCAGAAGCCAGGAGCCAGGTGCTTCTGGTCTCCCATGTGGGTGCAGGGGCCCAAGCACTTGGGCCATCCTCCACTGCCTTCCCGGGCCACAGCAGAGAGCTGGACTGGAAGAGGAACAACTAGGACTAGAACCTGGCTCCCATATGGATGCCAGCGCTGCAGGCGGAGAATTAACCAAGTGAGCCATGGCACCAGCCCCTGGGTCTGTAGTTTTATCATGAGAATATAAGTTTACTATTGCATACTTCTGACGGCTTTTGTATTTTATCATGAGCAGTCTATAGGGGACTGCATTTCCAGGCTTGAGTTGGGCCCTTACCATCTGTTACCTGAAATCCTGTACCTCAACTCAATTGTACTAAAGGACCCATCTGTCATTTCCAGAATTTTCTCCTCTCTTGGAGGCCCCTCCTGATCTCTGTGGAAAGAGCATCCTGACTTAAATACATCTTGCTTGCCACAGGTATGGAAGTGCACACACACACATACACACAGTAGGTTAACAAAGATGTCAAAAAGAGATTGCAAAACACTTAGAATTTTAATTGCAATGAAAACAAAATACAATCACCTAATGGATGAAGTGAAATCAGGGCCTAGAAGAAAATTTATACCTACAAGCAACTACAATAAAAAACAAATATCTGAAATCAATCAATTCTTTGAACATATTTAAGAACAAGCAAAAAAGAACCTAAATCCATCAAAAACTAGCAGAAGAAACAAAAGTAGAGACACAAAGTGCCACACAGTAAAACAACTTTAAGAAATCATTGCCAAGACAGAAACTGAATCAGTAATAAAGACCCTTCCAGCAAAGAGTAGCCCACGACTGGATGGCTTTACTGAATTCTAACAGGAATTTGAAGAAGGTCCAATCCTTCTCAAGCTATTCAGAAACTATTGAAAGGGGGGGGATCCTCCCGAATTCATTCTATGAAGCCAGCATCACCTTAATTCATAAACCTGAAAAAGATGCAACAGAAAAAGAGAACTACAGACCAATTTCCCTGATGAACATAGACACAAAAATCCTCAAAAAAATGTTAGCCAATTGAATCCAACAACACATCAGAAAGACCATTCAGCTTGACCAAGTGGGATTTATTCCTGGTATGCAGGAATAGGTCAACATTCACAAAGCAAACAATGTCAAACATCACATTACCAACCTGAAGAACAAAAACCATGTGATCCAATGGCTGCAGAGAAGCCATTGGATAAAATACAACACCCTTTCATGATGAATACTCTAAGAAAATTGGGTAAAGAATCAACATTCCTCAATACATTCAAGGCATTTTATGACAAACCCACAGCCAGCATCCTATTGAATGAGGAAAAGTTGGAACCATTCCCACTGAGATATGGAACCAGACAAGGATGCCCACTCTCAACATTTCTATTTAAAACATTCCTGGAAGTTTTAGCCAGAGCCATTAGGCAAGAAAAATAATGTAAAGGGATACAAAATGGGAAGGAGGAAGTCAAATTATTCCTATTTGCACATGACATGATTCTATATAGAGAATCCAAAAGACTCCACTAAAAGACTATTGGACCTCATAGAAAAGTTAGGTAAAGTAGCAGGATATAAGGTCAATTCAGAAAAATCAACAGCCTTTGAATACACAAAGCCACGGCTGAGAAAGAACTTTTAAGATCAATTCCATTCATAATAGCTGCAAAAAAAATCATACCTTGGAATAAATTTAACCAAGGATGTCAAGGATCTCTATGATGAGAATTATAAATCATTAAAGAAATAGAAGATACCAAAAAAATATGGAAAAATCTGCCATGTTCATGGATTAGAAGCATCAACATCAAAATGTCCATTCTTCCAAAGGTAATTTACAAATTCAATGCAATTTCAATCAAATACCAAGGATAAAAAGTGATGCTGAAATTCATATGGAAACACTGGAGACCTCAAATAGCTAAAACAATCTTATACAACAAAAACCAAGCTGAAGGCATCACAATACCAGATTTCAAGACATACTACAAGGCAGTTGTAAGCAAAATAGCCTGGTTCTGGTACAAAAACAGATGGATAGACCAATGGAACAGAGTAGAATTGCCAGAATTCATTCCAAGCATCTACAACCAACTTATATTTGACCTAGGATCTAAAACCAATCCCTGGAGCAAGGACAGTCTCTTCAACAAATGGTGTTAGGAAAATTGGATTTCCACATTCAGAAGTAGGAAGCAGGATCCCTACCTTACATCTTAACCATCCACTCAACATAGATTAAGGACTTAAATCTGTGACCCGATACGATCAAATTATTAGAGAACATTGGGGAAACCCTGTAAGACTTTGGAACATGCAAACCATTCTTGGAAAAGACCCCAGAGGCACAAGCAATCAAAGCCAAATTAACAAATGGGGTTATATCCAATTGGGAAGTTATGCAGTGCAAAAGAAACATTCAACTATTTGAAGAGGCAAATGACTGCGTGGGAGAAATTATTTGCAAACTATAAAACTTATAAAGGTTTAATAACCAGAATATATTAAAAGATCAAGAAACTCCACAACAACAAAGCAAGCAACCCAGTGAAGAAATGGGCAAAGGACTTAGACATTTTTCAAAAGAGGAAATCCAAATGGCCAACAGACACAGAAAAAAAGGCTCGGGATCACTAGCCACCAGAGAAATGCAAATCAAAACCACAATGAGATTTCACCTCACCCCAGTAAGAATGGCTTCCATACAGAAATCAACAAATGCTGGGGAGGATGTGAGGATAAAGGTACCCTAACCCACTGTCGGTGAGAATGTAAACTGATAAAACCACTGTGGAGGACAGTATGGAGATAGCTCAGAAATCTGAATATAGATGTACCATATGTCCCAGCCATCCCATTCCTGGGGATTTTCCCAAGGGAAATGAAATCAGCATATGAAAGAGTTATCTGCACCCCCCCATGTTTATTGCAGCTCAGTTTACACTAGCTAAGTCATGGAAGCAACTCAAATGCCCATAAACTGAAGACTGGATAAAGAAATTATGGGATATGCACACCATGGAATACTATACAGTGGTTATAAAAATGAAATCTGATCATTTACAACAAAATGAATGAATGTGGAAAACATTATACTTACTGAAATAAGCCAGTTCCAAAGGGATAACTCCATTTGTTCTCCCTGATCTGTGATAACTAATAGAACACCTAAAAGGAAATCTGAAGAGAGGCAATGACTCTAACAGCCCTTGTCTTTATTGTTGAGGAACGTTTTTTTTTTATATACTATTTGTCAAACTCTTAACAGAGTTCAACATATGTGTATATAGTCAATTGAAAATAGCTCTCAGTAAGAAGTAAGAGTAGGAATAAGAGGAGGAAGAGGGGTGGGAGTATGGGCATGAGGGTGGGCACAGTGGGAAGAATGACCATGTTTCTAAAGTTGTAATTATGAAGCATGTGAAGTTTCTAACTCTAAAGCTGTATAGTTCTGCATACTTTCCTACGGACTTACAGTTTAAATACTTGCCATGAGACCTCAAATACCATTAATTGGTGGTAAATATATCATCTTAAGTGTTAAATTGATTACATGGATAGGATTAAAGGTCTGATAATAGAATTTAAAAAAGAATGGATGTATCAACATGTTTAGCAGTCCACACAGCAGACTCAGAATCTGAGTAGATTCTTATAGACAATCCCTTTAAGTAGCACTCTGACCTCAGAATCGGCCCTTTAAGTCTTCCTGGTCTGAAAAGTCCACAAGAGCATTTCAGGCATCAAAAGCCAGACACTGTGCAAAAATTGTTTAACAAGGACCTTCGTGGGCGAGAGCTCAGTGGAAAGAAGTGGTCAAAGAAGGAGGTACTTTTCTCTGAATGCAAGAGAGGACTTCCACTTTACTTATGGCTTTGTCTAAATGCTGATGGAGTTTATGGATTCAAAAGGCTTCCATAGCCTAGGGAGCTCACGTCAAGAGCCTCGGGTGGTCATTGACATTACACATAAGAGTTTCAACTGTTAAATGAACACAGGAGTCACTGTGCACTAACTTCTCATGCAGTACCTCTAGGAGTTATTATGTCTAGGTGCTCACAAAAAAATGTATCATTCTTCAGAGCATCTTTAAGGTTAATTTTCTAAAAAAATGAAGTGAAATTAACTTCAAGATGAAAAGACTTTGAACAGTCCTTGTCTCAACTGTTGAAGAACAGTTTTGGTGCAAACTATGGAACTCTTTGCTTAGTAAATAGCTGGTCTTCTGTGTATAAAGTTAATTGAAAATGGACCTTAGTAGAAAATGGGACTGGCAATGGGTCAGGGAGCAGGAGGTGGGATGAGAGAGTGGGTGGGAGGGTGGGTATGGTGGGAACAATCACTATATTCCTAAAGCTGTACTTATGAAACGCATGAAGTTTGTATTCCTTAAATGAAAGTCTTCTTTGGGAAAAAAAGAAATTATGGATGGGACTGGTGCTGTAGCATAGAGGTAATGTTGCCATTTGGACAGTTCAAGTTCCAGCTGCTCCACTTCCAATCCAGCTCCACAATGCACCTGGGCAAGTCAGAGAATCTCAAGTATTTAGGTCCTTGCACCCTTGTGGGAGACACACAAGAATCTCCTGTCATCAGATTGGCCTAGCTCCAATCACTTCAGTCACTCAGGGAGGGCACCAACAGGTGGAAGATCTTCTTTGTCTCTGAATCAATCTCTTTCAAATAAAACTTTACAAAAAAATCAGAGTGGGTGTTGTGGCACAGCAAGTTAGGCTTCTGCTGCTCAGCTGACATCAGAATGGCAGACCAAGTCCCAGATGCTCTGTTTCCAAGCATCTCCATGTTAACATCCCTAGGAGGCAGCAGACCATGGTTCAAGGACTTGAGTCCCTGGCTCCCACCTGGGAGATCCCCATGGAGTTCCTGAATTCTGTCCAGCTCTGGTTGAACCTGTGGGTTGAAGACTTCCCTCATTCCCTCCTTTATTCCCTCTGCCTCTACCTCTTTAGCTCTCTCTCTCCCTCCCTCCCTCCCTAACCCTTTACACCACCCCCCCTTGTGTGTGTGTGTGTATGTGTGTTCCTTTGTCTGTCATGGTCCATGGTCCCTTTTAAATTAATAAATCTTTAAAAAATAATCAGTGGAAGCAGACAATGTGGGATGTTGTTCTTGGTATCATGATGTGATACCATAGATCCATTTGTGTCAAAATATTTCAATTCATTTTCTTCACCCCCTCTCCTTTTGCAGTGCATAGCTAGTTCATGAAGAGGGTCATCTGCTAAGAGCAAAGTGAGTTGTTTTTTTCCTGTCCATCCCAGAGCCATGAGGAGGCTGAAGCAAGAGAGAGATGAGGTGCCTGGGGGCCCAGAATCTTGGAGGATGCCTCTCCACAATTCAGAACAGCTTAAACATGTCATGCAATATTCTACACCTTCTACTTCTCTCCCCAACCTCTACTTCCCTCTGCTCAAGACAACCAGAGACAGCATGAGGCCCCTACTCAAAGGTCTCCATCCGCAGATCTCCTTGGTACTATCCCAAACCAAGCAAACAGAAGCTTCTCAGGCCCACCCCCCATGAGTAGACTCTCTGGGAGACAGATCTGCATTGCTGCCTTGGCATGCCCTCCACAGCTCATCCTGAGATTTTAAAATGAGGTGACTTCAAGCTGGACAGACCTCGAGAGTATAAGAAAGACAAGTTTGCCAATTTCCCTGCACATGAGAAGGGGGTGCAATATTGAGTCAGTGATAATGGCTTGCTGGGCACAACTGCTCTCATGATCCCCACCGTTGGCGTCTTCCTCAGGTGAGGAGAGACTGGAGGGCAATCTGAGAATGTGGGCTACCTGCTACACCATTTAAATGAACACATATACATGAATCAACATGCAAAAGTAACAAGTGTAGTTTATATACATTTTGTGAGGATGTCTTTAGCAGATGCCTTGTTTTTCTTTTCGGTTTGAGAAAGTTTCACATTGCTCACTTGATTAGACCATGCTCAAGTTCAAATCTGCCTCCTAGTCAGGAAGCACTTCTGTCATCTGCATTGAGCTTCTCAGGAGACTGGAGAGGGAAGATAGTAAACAAAATATAGGCCTCAGAGTACGAAGGTGTGAAGAACAAGCTATAATTTTATTTATTTATTTGACAGGTAGAGTGGACAGTGAGAGAGAGAGACAGAGAGAGAGAGACAGAGAGAGAGAGAGAGACAGAGAGAGAGAGAAAGAAAGGTCTTCCTTTGCCGTTGGTTCACCCTCCAATGACTGCTGCGACGGCTGCACTGCGCTGATCTGAAGGCAGGAGCCAGGTGCTTCTCCTGGTCTCCCATGGGGTGCAGGGCCCAAGCACTTGGGCCATCCTCCACTGCACTCCCGGGCTACAGCAGAGAGCTTGCCTGGAAGAGGGGTAACCGGGACAGAATCCAGCATCCCAACCAGGACTAGAACCCGGTGTGCCGGCGCTGCAGGCAGAGGATTAGCCTATTGAGCCATGGTGCCAGCCAACTAGCTATAATTTTATTTCCTCATGCGTACTCCAGTTCATATCACCCCTTCCAGAAAGAGGCCCAGAAATAGTAGGCACAATATAGACTCTGTACACTCAATACACGGACTTGAGAATCTGACGGGATTATCAGATGGCGCGTACTAAGGACAGCCTGACAAGGCAGACCACAAATGCGGGCTGGGAGGCTGAATGCATCCCATCAGGTATGTGTATGACACAGTCCTTATCGCTCACCACATTTTCTGCAATCTGGGACAGACAATGGCCCAGGTTTACAAACAACGTGTCTCAGGACCAGTGCTGTGGCATGGTGAGTAAAGGCAACCCCTGCAGTGCCAGTATCCCATAGGGGCACTAGTTTGAGCCCCAGCTGCTCCTCTTCCAGTCCAGCTCTCTGCTGTGGCCCCAGAAGGCAATGGAGGATGGCCCAAGTCCTTGGGCCCTGCACCCACATGGGAGACCTGGAAGAAGCTCCTGGCTTCAGATTGGCATGGCTCCAGCCACTGCAGCCAACTAGAGAGTGAACCAGCAGATGGAAGACCTCTCTCTCTCTCTGCCTCTCCCTCTCTCTGTGTAACTCTTTCAAGTAAATAAATAAATCTTTAGAAGAAGAATGTCTCTCATTTGTACCCATTTTTGAAAGGACAGAGATGTCCCTGGCACTACAGATGCTGTGGTTAATAAAACAGGGCTCCTCTTTTGTATGAGCTTAGGCTAGTGGTGAGTAACTTTAGAGATGTACATTTTTGTTAGCATTTGAAAAGCAAAGTAACAGGGAAAGAAGACAGGGAGAGAGCTTGAGAGACAGACAGACATCTTCTATCCTCTGGTTCATTGTCCAAATGGCCACCACAGCAGTGGTTGGGCCGGGCCACAGCCAGGACATGGAGCTCCATCTGGGTCTCCTACATGGGAGGCATGCACCCAAGGAATGGGACAATTTTCTGCTTTCCTGCCAGGCATTATCCAAGGGAGCCTAGATAGGAAGTGGGGTTACAGGTACTAACATTCATGACCTTATGGGTGCTGACTTTGCAAGCAGCTGCCCAGCCTGCTGCTCCACAACACAGCACCCTAGTTATGATTGTGTTAAATGCTTGATAGAGCAAGTGAATTCTAATCCATTAAGTCTGAAGTCCAGAGACATGTCTACATAGTCAGAGGTGGAATGAGGTAAAGGGGACCAGGGCATTGTTTTAGGAGAACAAAAATGAGAACTCAAGGGCAGGAAGGTAATTGATCAAAGCCAGAACAAGGCAAGCAGGGAGAAGGAAATACTCATGTTTGGGAACACTGGATGACAGGATGTTTGTCTAATGACAAGTGTGCTCACAGGAGGTTAGGCGCATGCATCTCACTGAGGCACACTTCAGGGTCCTGCATCTACTTGCATAAGAAGCTAGACCACAGCTTCTCTCTCCTGTAAATGCAGGAATAGAGTTTGCAACTGGCAGACAAGAAAGCAAAAGTGGGCAGGGTCAGACAGCTAAGCTCCAGTCAGATCACAGACTAGAAAGGATGGCTTCAGGTGCCTGGGACCAGCCCTGCCCTGTCTTCCTTAGACCCACCTGCTTTGGTCCAGGGACCAATGGGAGAGTATGAATGGAAGCAGCTCTGCTTTGCTGAGCTTGATGCCCAGAGATGACCCACCAGGCTTATGCCGGATGTCTGATCTGTATCTTGGGAAGCCTTGGAGTGGCATACAAGAGCCCCTGCAGCTGTGGGAAGATCTCCATTGCCATTGGCCCCAGGAATTGTGCCCATGGCACATCAGAGTACAGGACCTTGGGAATATTTCTTGGTAATACGTGCACAAATCCTGTCACTGTGCCTTGGGCCAACTCTTACTAAGGCCATGCACAGCCCTTTAACCCTGTGGGGGATTCCAAGGATCCCTCAGCACCTCAGGGCTTCCAGCATGGAGGCAGCACTGAGGAGAGCAGGGAGTGAAATGTGCACTGAGTTTGCAGCAGGTCCTTGTTGGCACCATCAAGAGGAGGACGGAGCAGCTGCCACCAAGCCAAGGATGGTGGCAGGGATGCAGCAGAGGAGTTTAGCACAGCTTCCTGCCACTCAGCTGCCAAAGGCTGCTGGCCAGAAAGCAGCGGCAGCTGTGCTGGAAGTGGTGTGGTGGAATCACTGTTCTCCACCCTGCACTGGGGATCAGCCATGGCGATGTCCTCTGCTGCCTTGAGCAGCATGGAGGAGGAAAAGGAGAGGCTGGAGCACTAGCACTTCTGGGAGATCACGAATGCTCTCAGCCACTGTGGCCCCAGAATGTAAGAGTTAGCACACTGAATAGAAAGAGAATTTTGATCACTTCCAGTTAATCAGCAGAAACTGCTTCCTCAATATCCTAACTTGGACAAGATCTCAAACTGCATTGATCCTAATCAAGACATGCTACTGACCATTGTGAACTGACTTTATAAATATGTTTGGAAATAAAGGATATGGAGAATACAGAAAGAATGGAAAGGTTTCGCCAGCATCTACACTTCACATGAAAGTTAAAATCCATACTGAGAGACTTTGTGAGACTACAGTGAAACTGGCGAAGCAGGATGGGATTCCTGATACCAGCCAATCATTATAAAAATATTTTTTAAATTTTCCAAGATATGGGATCCTTCAAAAACAAATATTCTGGTACATGGTGCTAGACTAGAAAGATTGGTCTGGAAATATCTCTGCTAGGTTGTGAGTGTCAAGGAAAGGAATGGACACTTTTGTGCTTTTCTTTGAGGTTTCTACGAGAAAGATGCTCTGAAATTAACAAACTTCATCCCTTGCCCTTAGTTCCCTCAAATGTTCTATGAAGAGAGTATGTAATCTGCATGCATCTAGACTGTTAATTTTTCCAGATGAAAGTTTCAGAAAAAGTCTGCAATGTCACAGCTGGTGTGCATGTGGGAGGGACAGAGGCTGACATTGAAAACCCCTGAAACTGGCACCTGAGCCACCTCCCAAAGGCATTTAAACAAGTGTGGTATGTGGAAGACACCCAGGACTAGAGCATATTCAAATAGAGGTGGAGGCAGAGGTCCTATGAAGGAAAGATCAAACATTGCTGCAGAAACCTTCATGTGTGCCCATTTCCCAATCTGGATACCCAGGAGAGTCATTCATCAAATTCTAGAACACTATCCAGAATATTCTGATGTCAATTATCTAAGACAGTAAAGGAAGGAGTGTGACCTCTTGATTACAGACTGCTCTGTCCTTTTGTTCTATTCAAGCCTCACCAGGAAGGGCCATTTTCTTTGCACATTCTAGCTCTTCAGATGTTAAACCAAGCCAGAAATACCCACATATACACATCAAGAATGAGGCTAGGCCAAATGTATGGATACTCGGTGGCCCAATCCAGTCATTGTGTAAAATTAACTATCATACTATGACCACACAGAAAATAAAAAATAAAAACAAGATTAAGGCAGAGTTTTTGCATTCATAGCCATAATCCTTGATATGCATAGTCAGGCAGGAAGAAGGGGGCTGGAAAGGGAGAAGAGGTAAAAAAGGAGCCAAGAGAAGGGGATACTAGAGGGCAGGAAAATGATGAGACTGAAAAGGCAAATGACCAAAGAGAAAACAGTTCCTGAAGGGTGAGCGGAAGGAGTAAAACTCTGGAGTGAGAGCTGTATCTGAAGCCTGAGCCCCCAAGTTTACCTCAATCCCTCCTCCCTCACCCCAAGATGACCAAAAATATCACTGGGCCAACCAGGGCCAAATACAGGAAGAAGGTATCAGAGTAGACATGGGCAGCCATCTCCAAACAACTCTCACTCTCACAAAAGGTTCATCCAAAGGCAGCTCCTCAGGACCCACAGCAGTGAAATGGGGGCTCCTGCCTGTCCTCATTTCTGGGCGTCTTTGGAATTCAGTTTAGTACAGGAAACCACAGCCAAGTAATGAAGGCCAACACATGTGTGTGTGTGTGTCTCTCTAGGGACACATACTCACCGTGGATGGCCCTGCATTTGTTGACTGATGCTTCATAGACTCATCTGTGTGATGAACAACCTCACTCATCCAGTCAAGTGATGGGTTCAGGAAGTGCATGCACCAACATCGAAACTTGGTTAACAATCTTGCAAGATTTCCAGGTTGGTAGGTCAGCATACCTGGGGTGGTTAGAGCTGACTATTGATTTCCTAGCATGGAGATCCCTCCCCTGCTTCCTCACAGGCTGAAACACTGGGGTTACAAGCTGTCCTGCATTCTCTTCACTGGTTCTTGCCACTATACTCCTGTTTATCTTGTTTGCCTAAAAGCTTTCAGGTGCTTGTAACCTAGCAGTCTTACTTTAAAACATAAATCAAGGTTTATTTCAGAATCAGGCTAAAGCCAGGAGCTCAAAACTCCTTCTGTGTCCTACAAATTGTAGCAAATACCAAGTATTTGCACCATCATCTGCTGCATCCTGGTTGCACAGCACTGAGCTGAATTGAGAGCAGAGCAAATGGAGTGTTCACATCTGAAATATTCAAGAGAGTCAGGTCCCGGCCAGGCCATAGTTTGGAACCAGGTGGACATCTCCCACCTTTGTGGCAGGGACCCAGGTTCTTCAGCCTTCACATACTGCTGTCTGTCAGCTACATCATTGTGAAAAGCCATCTGTAGCCATAGCTGTGACTAGAACCCAATGCCCTCAGCTGCAGGGAGGTGCTTGGTGTCATGACATTGGCTTTGAGCCCCTCCCAGAAGAACAGACCCAGGTGGGAATTTCTGCTAAGGGAAAAGACCTATCACTTCAACCCAATTCACCTGGCTTCTGCTCAGAAGAAATACAGTGAGAAGGGATTGCGAGCCCTTCTTGCATGTCCGCCTGACCTTCCAAGCAAAGCAATGCAGAGCCTTCTTGCCAAAACTGTTAGCATAAGCTACACAGTGGAGACGAAGCCAAACATGGACAGGAGTGCACCTTAAATGAATCATGAGTATCTGACTATGCA
This sequence comes from Oryctolagus cuniculus, assembly GCF_051225735.1. Lineage (NCBI taxonomy): Eukaryota > Metazoa > Chordata > Mammalia > Lagomorpha > Leporidae > Oryctolagus > Oryctolagus cuniculus. The sequence goes on along the minus strand of NC_142885.1, from coordinate 2,499,781 downwards.
GTCAATAACCCCAAACCTAAACCAATATTGCTCCCTCATGAATCTCTCCTATCAACAGGGCTTTGCTGTAGAGAACTCTTGGAGAGGATATTATTCTTCCTTAGGTCACTAGGCCCCCAACATGCACACCTGTATGATAAAACTGCCCGAGTGGGAATATGCTGTTCTCCTAGGATAAGCATGGATGGGAAGCTACAAACTCTGGGAAATATGTTGGTGCTTTTGACAATTAATGACTAGCCTGCCTGGATCATGCACATCTGATCAAAGCAATGTTTGCTAATGTGACTTTGGTATCTCCTAGGCTTTCCAGACCTCACATTGCATGCAGCCAGATGCATTTTGTTAATCTTTTGTCATCTATCAGGCTGCAAGGGTCAACTAAGTTACAGAAGTGACATTCTCATCGGCCTATGTCCATGTTCTCCAATTTATTTACACACGGAATGCACATGTTGTTTCTCTGAATGCTAAGTGTCTGCCTCAGACCTTCATATTAACTTCAGAGTAGAAGCAATGTGTGCAGAGTCAGCATTCACGTGAAATTCCCCTCTCCCTTGATTCAGAGGTGTCACAAAAGTCAACCATGAAGCTTCTCTACAAAAATCTTATAATGGTTAAGTAACGGTATGGGTTCAAAGTGTCTGCTAAAAGTACACAGGTTAGAACCTTGATTACTCAATGGGAAGGATTTAGGGAGTGGTAGATAGTGGGAATTGAGTCAGCCATTTGAGTAGACCCTGGATAAATGAATTCATGTTTTTCTCCCAGGAGTGTTTTCTCTTCCAAATCAGATTTGTTATCACAAAAGTGAGTAGGAATAAAGCAAGGACTACCCCTCTGTGTTGTTCCCTTCACTGCCCTCCACTGACTCTGCCACAAGACGAGACAGCCTCAGAGTCTCACCAGCTCTAACTACCAGACCTTGGAAATGCTGGCTCCCAGAACCATAAACCAGAATAAACCGTTGTGTAGATTATCCAGTCTGGTATCTGGCTTACAACAAATCAAAAGGCTGGAGAAACAAAGAATTCACATTTATCAGCTGACTTCAGATAATGATAGTCCCTAAATGAGCCCTGAAACCATGCCCAATGGCCCAGGAGTCCTCCTACATGAGGCCTGGAACCTCATTCTGATGAAAATTACTGGGGGAGCAATCAGACCCTCCATCCCAGAGGGCTAATGAACACAGCCCTGCATGCAGAATAAGTAACTTTCCAGGCATGGGTCTCAAATTTCAAAATCTTAAACAAGAGCAACAATGGCTTCTCCACCAAGGAAACGCAAAGAAGGGGGAATCCAATACTCCTACTTACTCATGAATGCACACACACTCAGCACAGATGGCCCTGCCTTTGTCAACTGTTGATTTTTAAGGCACCTCTGTGTGAGAAACAGCCTCACCCATCCAGTCAAGCGATGGAATCTGGAAGTACACCAAAATTGAGACTGGATTATCTGCCTTCAAGACATCATGCTTGGTAGGCCAGCACATGAGGGGAAGTTTAGTGCGACCTATTTATTACCTAGCATGCAGATCCCTCCCCTGGTTCCTCATTGGCTGAGTTACAGTCTTTGAGTTAGAATCCTCATTGCCTGAGTTACAACTGGCTGAGGTCACAATCTTCCTGGCATTTGTTTCATCTGTTTGCCTAAAAGCTTTCAGGTGCACATAACCCAGCAGTCTTACTTTAAAAAAGTCAATCACGTTTTATTTCAGTGATTTTTTTAAAAAAGATGAATGTATTTGAAAGGCAAAGCCACACAATTTGGGGAAAGAATGTGTCTTTGGCCTGCTGATTTACTCCCTAGATCAGCACTGTAGCCTGGGCAGAATCAGGGTAATGCCAGGAGCCCAGAACTCCATCTGGTCCTGCAAATGGTGGCAAATACTCAGTGTTTGAGCCATCATCTGCTGCATCCTGGTTGCATAGTGGCAAGCTGAATCAGGAGCAGAGCAATCTGAATGTTCTAATCTCAAATGCTCGAAAGAGTCAGCTCCAGGCCAATCCACAGCCCGAAGTTGAGAACTATGTGGTATCTCCCACGTAGTTCTTCAGCCATCACATACTGCTGTCTGTCAGCTACATCATTGTGAAAAGCCATCTGTAGCCATAGCTGTGACTAGAACCCAATGCCCTCAGCTGCAGGGAGGTGCTTGGTGTCATGACATTGGCTTTGAGCCCCTCCCAGTAGAATAGATCCAGGTGGGAATTTCTGCTAAGGGAAAAGACCTATCACTTCAACCCAATTCACCTGGCTTCTGCTCAGAAGAAATACAGTGAAAAGGGATTGCGAGCCCTTCTTGCATGTCCGCCTGACCTTCCAAGCAAAGCAATGCAGAGCCTTCTTGCCAAAACTGTTAGCATAAGCTACACAATGTAGACAAAGCGAAACATGGACGGGAGTGCACCTTAAATGAATCATGAGTATCTGACTATGCAGTCAATACAAACCAAACTGAAAACAATGTTGCTCCCTCATGTATCTCTCCTATTAATCTGGGTTTGTGGTAAAGAACTCTCAGAGAAGCATCTTATTCCTTTGGTCAAGAGGTCCCCAACATACACAGCTGTATGGTAAAATCGCCAGTGTGAGAATATGCTTTCTCATAGGATTAATAAGGATGGGAAGCTCGAAATCCCAGGAGATATGTTGGTGCTTTTTACAACTATGACTAGCCCCTGCCTGGATCATGCAAGTCAGATCAAGGTTGTGTTGTTTATGTGACTTTGATATCCCAAGGTTTTCCAGACCTCACACATTTCATGTAACCAGATGCATTGTTAACTGTTTGTCACCATCTATCAGGCAGCGAGGGTCAACTAACTTACTTAAGTGACATTCTCATGGGCCTCCGTCAACAGTCCCCAGTTAATCACCCCATGAATCCACTTGATGTTTGAGACTGACATCAGCCCTTTATATTATCTCCAGTGTACAATCAATGTGTGGGAAAGTATTAATTGTATACACGTATCCTATCCCTTGGTTGAGAGGTATCACAAAAGTCACAGGAAACTATTCTACCAAAAAAAAAAAAAACCTGATAAGGTTTAAATAGCACTGTGGTTTCAAAGTGTCCATTAAAAGTTCATGGTTTGGGCCGGCGCTGCGGCTTAATATCCTAATCCTCCGCCTGCGGCACCGGCACACCAGGTTCTAGTCCCGGTCGGGGCACCGGATTCTGTCCCAGTTGCTCCTCTTCCAGTCCAGCTCTCTGCTGTGGCCAGGGAGTGCAGTGGAGGATGGCCCAGGTCCTTGAGCCCTGCACCCCATGGGAGACCAGGAGGAATCACCTGGCTCCTGGCTTCGGATCAGCATGGTGTGCCAGCTGCAGCGGCCATTGGAGGGTGAACCAATGGCAAAGGAAGACCTTTCTCTCTGTCTCTCTCTCACTGTCCACTCTGCCTGTCAAAAAAAAAAAAAAGAGTTGCAACTTACACTTTCATGAAAACAGCTGAAATGGTGGACTTGCATTCTGGGAAAAAGAAAAAAAGTTCATGGTTTGGAACTTTAATTATTCAACGGGACAGTTTTTGGACATGGCACCTAGTAGGAAGTGTGTCAGTTATAGAAGTGGAGCCTCAATAAATGAATTAAGGTCTTTTCCCCAAGAGGGAGCTCTTGTTCTTACAGAACTAAATTTGCAAGTGTGAGCCAGGCGTGACGAGCCTGCTTCACACCAGCAGAAGCCAATTCATCCGGAAGTCGTTAAAGATATTTGAGAAGCATCACCAGCAACAGCAGACACACAACTGTTGTGTTGGTTATTTGCTCGAGTGGTACTGTATTTATTTCCTGTGTGCTCCATTCAAAATCTCTCTTTTTTTGAAGATTTATTTATTTATTTGAAATTCAGAGTTACATAGAGAGAGGAGAGGGGGAGAGAGAGAGAGAGAGAGAGGTCTTCCAACCACTGGTTCACTCCCTAATTGGCTGCAATGGCCGGAACTGCACTGATCCAAAGCCAGGAGCCAGGAGCTTCTTCCTGGTCTCCCACATGGGTGCAGGGGCCCAAGGACTTGGGCCATCTTCTACTGCTTTCCCAGGCCATAGCAGAGAGCTGGATCGGAAGTGGAGCAACCAGATCTTGAATTGGTGCCCTTAAGGGATGCCGGTGCTTCAGGCCAGGACATTAGCCCACTGTGTCACAGTGCCAGCCCCTCCAAAATCTCTTTACACTCTGTTGATTGAACCAGTTGTAGAAGTGTCTCATTTTAATTAAATTTGAGCTTAGAAAACTAATTTGATGACAATGCAATTTCTGTCTGCCGAGTATATTTTCATAAATCTCTTAGAAAGATAAGCTTAAATCCTCTCCTCTGTTTCAAACATAATATTCTTATTTGACTTTAATGTCAACTACTGCTATAGCAGCAGTGCCCAAATCATTTTCATAAACAAGGAAAACAGAAAGATGCTGAAATGATGGGCTTGTTGTGATGTGATCTGGTTTAAAAAGTATTCTTGGCCGGCGCTGTGGCTCAACAGGCTAATCCTCCCCCTGCGGTGCCGGCACACCGGCTTCTAGTCCTGGTCAGAATGCTGGATTCTGTCCCAGTTGCTCCTCTTCCAGGCCAGCTCTCTGCTGTGGTCCGGGAGTGCAGAGGAGGATAGCCCAAGTCCTTGGGCCCTGCACCCACATGGGAGACCAGGAGAAGCACCTGGCTCCTGGCTTTGGATCAGCGCAGCAGCCATTGGAGGGTGAACCAATGGAAAAAGGAAGACCTTTCTCTCTGTCTCTCTCACTGTCCACTCTGCCTGTCCAAAAAAAAAGCATTCTTAAAATCAAGCCTATTCCTTTGTACTTTGACAAGATTATGTTAAGAATTACTACATCTATATTCTCTTCTGGATTCAAGATGGTATTCAGAGTGCATTAAAATTTATAAATCTCAGGCAGAATTTTAGAGTTTGAAAGAACCTCAGGGTTTTCTATTACAAGTTCATCAGCATCTTAGGGACAAATTACAAAGCTTCAAAGAAATGGCTGTGACTTGCTCAGGGTTCCCCAGCAGTAATGGAAGCATGGCAGGGACAAGGCTAGAACAAGGTCTTGTGGGTGTTTTTGGGTTTTTTAATGTATTTTTTGAGAGGCAGAGAAAACAAGCTCCTGTCTGCTAATCCAACTTCGCAAATGCCAGAAATTACCAGGTCTGGGCCAGGCTGAAACTGAGAGCCAAGAACTCCATCCAGGTCTTGCCTGTGGGTAGCAGGAACCTAACTACTTGACCCATGACCTGCTGCCTCCAAGGGTGCACATTAGCAGGAAGCTAGAATCTGAAGCTGTGCCTAGACTTGAACCCAGATGTTCCAATATGGAATATGGGCATCCCAACCACTGTGTTAACCAGTAGGCCTGTCCTGGACCAAGGCTTGCTAGTTCCACACTCTGTTTGCTCCATCTCCAGTGTCTGGATTGCAGTCACAGCCTTCTATGCCATTGCTCTATGCTCCAGTTTCTTCCTACCTCTGTAAATCCTTTATAAATGCTACCAGCCAGCTCTCCCATGTGTTTTCATCAAGGTATTCTCTGGTTGAGAAACCCACAAGGATGGTGTAGATTTGCAGCATTACAAATTTTCTATATCAAGTCCAAGTTGGCTATTTTTGTCCCTGGTTTTGAGTCCTTCTTTGCTAAAACAAGTTCCTTTACCTCTGTGAGCCTCATTCTTCTCACCCACAAAGTGAAGATAATGATGCCTGCACCTTGGGGATGATCTGAGAATGGAGTGAGGGGCTGTGTGGATGATGATGGAAAACACTTACCTCATGCCTGCTTCCAATAGCCCACACTGACTCTGCTTGTTTCTCTCTTGGGTTCCAGATAAATACGAATTGGAATTATTCATCTGAAACAAAACAAAAACAAAATGTCAAATGTCGCTCCCCGTCTTCGTGGAGGAACGACACAGGACCCTGCATTGTTCTTTCGTCTGCTTGGCCCTCCCCGGGTTTGCTGCTGGTTCTTCCCGGGTTGGCTGCTGGTCCTTCCCGGGTTGGCTGCTGGTCCTTCCCGGGTTGGCTACCGTCCCTTCCACCTCCGTGGAAGGGCGGTTCCCCCTGCCACATTCCCCACTTCCTCGGGGGAGCAGCACACCGCCGGCCGGCTCTCTCGGGGGCTGCACAGGTGTTCCTTCAGATAGATGTTCCCCCTAGATGTTCCTGGTGCATGCCGTCTCTCTCCTACTTTATAGTCCTGCTCCGCCAATCCTAACTCGGCTGCCCACACGCCGAGTACGCTGCTCTCCTCCAATCAGGAGCAAGTCCTACAGTTTATTGATTGAACTGGAGGCAGCTGTGCGGAAGCTGTTTACTTCTCTCCCAGCGCCATATTGTGGGAGAGCAGATGCATAGAACAAGTCTTAATTCCAGTAACTCAGTCCAGTCCGGGCTGCTCCCCACAGTCAAACATGCACCTGCAATGGCTTCTCCACCAAGGAAACACCCAGCAGGGGGAATCCAATGCTCCTACTTCCTCAGGAGCATCTGGGACATTTCCCCTCCTTTCTCCATATTCAGAGATCCCTAGTATCTCTTTCAGAAGCATTCATGGTTCAGGGCATCATATGGCTCATGTGCAAATGTGAAACAGTGCTTCTTGGAATCATTTGCCATCCCTAAGTTATATGCCAAGCAGCCCTGTTACAATGAACCTTTGCTGAAGAAGGCAAGCAGATAATGGTTCCTATGCTCAAATTTTGTGACATACCCAGAATGGTGAGAGGGATTATCACCAGGAAAATGCAATGGCTGTCAGCTGTGTCAACTGGGGTGAGGTCTTTCACTTCCCTGCCCCTAAGTTCTCGCACATGTTCTATGAAGGGAAGGGGTGCCCTCTTGATCAGACTGTTCAGTCCTGTTGCTCTATTCAAGGCTCACCAGGAAGGGCAATTTCCTTTACAAATTCTAGCTGTTCAGATGTTACACCTACCCAGAAATTCCCACATAGACACATCGAGAATGAGGCTGGGCCAAATGTATGGGCAGTTGGTGGTTCAGGCCAGTTATTATATAAAATTAATGTTCATACTATGAGCACACAGAAAATAAAACTCCAAGATTAAGGCAGGATTTTGGCATTCATAGCCATAACCCTAGATAAGCAAAGACAGGCAGGAGGAGGAAGAAGGGTTAGGAAGGGGAGAACAGGTTCACAAGGGAGCTGAGGGAAGGATTTTACTAGGGAGCAGGAAAATGATGAGGCTGGAAAGGTGAATAGCCAAAGACAAACAGTCCCATAGGGTCAAGCAGAAAGTGTAAAACTCTAGAGTGAGAGAGCAGTATCCTAAAACCTGAGCCCTTGTGGTTCAGGCTATCCAGCAGCTCATGTGCAAATGTGACACACACCATTTCTTAGGATCATTTTTCCTCCCAGTGTATATGCCAACTGACTCTGGTGTGATGAACTTTTGGTGAAGGAGGAAAGAAGACAATGGTTCACATTTTATAAGATGAGAAACAAAATGTTGTGAGGATCTGACCATCTAGAGAACACCATGCCTGCCAGCTGTGTCACTTGTGGCCATGGCTTTCACCACCCTGACCTGTAGTTCCCTCAAATGTTGCATGAAGCAGGTACATGATCTGGATTCACCTTGACTGTTCATTGTTCCAGAGAAAAAGTTTCAGAAGAAGCTTGTAATGACACATTGTTCTGCATGAGGAAGGGATTCGGGCTGGCCATTGGGAACCCCTGAAATTGGCACTCTGGCTACCTCCCAAAGCATTTTTAAAAAGTGTGATGTATGAAGAACCCCAGGACCAGTGCACATTCAAGCATAGTGGCCATGTGTTCATTGGTAGAAGTAAAGTTGGAGAATCCAGATGACTGAGAACAAAGACAAAAGATCAAAAAGATCAAGATAACTCTGGGAAATACCTGTTGCTCTGAAGGTGTTTCCTGAATGTAGAGAGGGAACAAAGTTTAATGCCACCATGAAAACCAACTACACCACGACCCTCTTCAGCTCCCGCTCTATTTGAGAGGATGGTGAATCAAGGATGGTTTTATAGTTGTCCATCCTTTCCTTTTATTTCTTATTACAATTAAAAGAGAAATACATAAACATAATTAGAAATAAGTATGTTAGTGCACAGAAGTTATAATAATGGTATCTTTGACCAAGAAAAAAAAGGGTTGGACTGAGGTGTATAGGAACATTGTCTTTGTGTGCTATTGCAGGTGGCATCAACTCAGGCTAAGTGGCTATGTATTCAGAATGTTATATATAATATACATTTGAGATTTTTTTACACATTTGGGGCATGCATCCTTACTGGTGCATTAACTAACAGGCCCAATTCCAACCCCATATTGTCTTCTTGACCCAGTAATTTTCCTCAAAATAATGTTCTTCTTTGTCTCCTATATTAATCTTGCCAAGGTAAGTATTGGTAATAAGAACAAAAGTATCCTAAACATGTACAAATAGGGAATCAAAGAAGGGAATCAAAAGTGTTCACTACAAAATTCAAGGAAATGAAGAAAATGCTGTGTGGGTTGAAATGAGATAAAAATAGTCTAAGAGAGAACAAAAAGCAAATGTAAAATTTCAGAAGTAATGTCATAATTATTCCAATATAAATAGTGTCAACACTCTAATGAAAAAGCAGATATCAGAATGCTTTAAAACTAAATCCAACCGTACACTGTCTACATAAAATCACTGTAGATTCAATAGAAAGGAGGTTCAAAGTGATGGACAGAAAAGGAAATGTAGACTTGTATCATAGGTAAAAATCCAACTGGTGTGGTTATACTACCATCAGACAATTATATGAGAGACAAAAATCATTGTAGGAGACAAAAAGGACATTACATATTGATACAAATTACTGTGTTAAGAACATATAGGTTCTGGGGGAAGACGGTGGAATAGGGAGGCAGCACATCGAAGGTCCAGTAAGGGAAGGTTCAAAGAGGGGTGAGAATTTGTAGTTTTTAAGGAACGAGAAGCCCTTCTTGAAACTGGGGAGATAGGGTGGACACGCGAAGAGGACGTGGACGCCTGAGGCGCAGGACATCAGCAGGAGTGTGTACACACCAGCGCTGGAAGCCAAGGTGAGACGGGGCGCTCGCCCAGCACTGTGGCACAGCCACCGCCACCCCTCCCCCAACCCACCCTGGGATGGACACTGAGACACACACGACTGAGTGGGGGAGGAAATAGAAAACAGAACAGAGTGGCGCCTGCAGAAAGAGTGTGCAATCCAGGGGTACTAATTGAGAGACTGAGTAAGCCAGTATCTCTTGGCACCTCCTCGGAGCTACAGTGGGTGGGAAGTAGCCATTTTGTCTGTTTACATTCGGGCTTAAAGGAGAACTGTCTTTGCCTCCACACTAACCTTCAGAGGCGGAGCCCAAAGGTGGAGCGGAGCAACAGGACACTTCTTGCTCGAGGGAGGGCAGCTCAAGGCCCTGACGCCCACCTATTCAAGTTACAATAAAAAAAAAAAAACTGAGAAGTGCCTGAAGGGGGAAAAAGGGCAGCATCCAGAGCTGCAGTGGGCAGAGAGCAGTCATCCTGTCTGTTTACATTCGGGCTGTGTAGAGCAGCCTGCTTACACTGGATATTGGTAGAGACCCACAGCAGCCTATAGAAGAGGGAAATCAACCTGAAAAACCACCCAGACCGAATGCCAAAAACAAATCAAAAACCCACAATAAGAATATAGAAGAACATATAAACTTGCCAATGGAGCAGGCTAAACCAACCATAACAGAGGCAGAAGAAGAAGAAGTTGAAAACATGCCAGAAAAAGAATTCAGAAAATAAATAATCAGAATACTTAGAAATAATGAGAAACAGTGTCTGAATGAAAAACAAGCCCAAGGATTAGAGATCCTAAAGAGAAGCCAGAATGAGATTCTAGAACTGAAAAACTCAATTGACCATATAAGAAACACTGGAATCCCTCGGAAATCAAACAGATGAAATAGAAGACTGAATATCAGAATTCGAAGACAAACTTCCAGAAATAATACAGTCAGTTCAAATGCAGGAAGAAGAAATTAAAAAATTAAAAAATACGGTCAGAGACCTACAAGATTCAATCAAATAGTGTAATGTTCCGATAATAGGAGTCCCTGAGGGGGTGGAAAGAGAGAATGGATTGGAAGGTGTCTTCAACAAAATAATATCAGAAAACTTCAAACAAAGGCAGCTGGATAACAACACACAAATACAACAGATAGCCAGGACTCCGAACAGAGTAGACCAGAAGAGAAATTCACCACAACACATTGTGGCAACACTCAGTTCAGTGACACACAAAGAACAAATCCTAAAATGTGCCAGAGAAAAGCGACAAATCACATTCAGGGGTAAGTCAATCAGACTCACCTCAGACTTCTCATCGCAAACACTACAGGCAAGGAGACAATGGCATGATATATTTCAAGTTTTAAAAGACAAACAATGCCAACCTAGAATACTATATCCTGCAAAGCTATCATTTATGAATGAAGGGGAAATAAAGATCTTCCACGACAAACAGAAACTGAAAGAATTTGTATCCATGCATCCAACCCTACAACACTTGCTCAAAACGTGCTGCACACAGAAATACAAAAACAAGAACTTCACTACAAAAAAAAAAAAGTGAATGTAGAGTAACCCACAAACAAAGTTCAAAATACATAAACAGCTCGTTTCAGGAAACATGAAGGGGAAAAGACAGTACTTAACAGTAATCACATTGAATGTGAATGGTCTTAATTCCACGACAAAGAGACATACATAGACTAGCTGATTGGATAAAGAAAGAGAATCCATCTATATGCTGCCTTCAGGAGACACACCTTATCAGCAAAGATGCATGAAGACTGAAAGTGAAAGGATGGAAAAAGATATTCCAAGCTAACGGAAATCAAAAAAGAGCTGGTGTGGCCATCCTAATATCAGACAAAATAGACTTTAACATAAAAACTATTAAAAGAGACAGAGAAGGGCACTATATAATGATTAAAGGATCTATCCAACAGGAAGACATTACTATTATAAATATATACGCACCTAATTACAGGGTGCCTGGCTACCTGAAAGAATTACTAAAGGATTTAAAGGGAGATATAGACTCAAATACAATAGTAACAGGGGACTTCAACACCCCACTCTCACCAATGGACAGATCAACCAGACAGAAATTCAACAAGGAAACAACTGAGCTAATTGACGCCATAGACCAAATAGACCTAATAGATATCTTCAGAACCTTCCACCCCACAGACACAGAGTTCACGTATTTCTCCCCAGTACATGGAACATTCTCTAGGATTGACCATATACTAGGCCATAAAGGGAGCCTCAACAAATTCAAAAAAACTATACCATGTAGCTTCTCAGACCATAGCACAGTGAAACTTCAAATCAACAACCCAAGAATCTCTACACCATATGCAAATATATGGAGAATGGACAACATGATCCTAAATGAACAGTGGGTCATTGAAGAAATTAAAAGAGAAATCAAAAGATTTCCAGAAACAAATGAAAATGATAACACAACCTATCAATACCTGTGGGACACAGCAAAAGCAGTGCTAAGAGGAAAGTTTATAGCAATTAGTGCCTACATCAAGAAGCTGGAAAGGAACCAAACAAATGAACTCTCCATGCACCTCAAGGATTTAGAAAAACAGCAGCAAATCAAGCCCAAATCCAAGAGGAGGAAAGAAATACTAAAGATCAGAGAAGAAATAAACAGAATTGAAACAAACAAAAAAAAAAAAACCAATACAAAAGATCAACAAAACCAGGAGCTGGTTCTTTGAAAAAAATAAACAAAATCGACACACCATTGGCCCAACTAACCAAAAAGAAGGAGAGAGAAGACCCAAATCTGTAAAATCAAAGATAGTAATGGAAATGTAACAACAGACACAACAAAAATTAAAAGATTCATCAAAACTACTACAAAGAGATGTATGCTAACAAATTGGGGAACCTGGAAGAAATGGATAGATTCCTGGACAAATACAACCTTCCTAAACTGAGCTGTGAAGATATAGAAAATCTAAACAGACCCACAACCATGGAAGAAATTGAATCAGTAATAAACGCACTACCGAAAAAGAAGAGCCCAGGACCGGATGGCTTCACTGCCGAATTTTACCAGACATTTAGAGAACAACTAAGCCCAGTTCTTCTCAAATTATTCAAAACGATCGAAAGAGAGGGAATCCTTCCAAATTCTTTCTACGAAGCCAATATCACCTTAATTCCTAAGCCCAGAAAAGCCACAACAGAGAAAGAAAACTACAGACCTATCTCCCTGATGAACATAGATGCAAAAATACTCAACAAAATTCTGGCAAACCAAATCCAACTACACATCAGAAAGATCATTCATCCAGTCCAAGTGGGATTTATCCCTGGTATGCAGAGATGGTTCAATATTCAAAAGTCAATCAATGTAATACATCACATTAATAAATTGAGAAACAAAAACCATATGGTTATCTCAATAGATGCAGGGAAAGCATTTGACAAAATACAACACCCTTTCATGATGAAAACCCTAAGCAAATTGGGGTTAGAAGGAACATTCCTGAACACAATTAAGGCAGTCTATGATAAACCAAAGGCCAGCATCATATTGAATGGGGAAAAGTTGGAGGCATTTCCATTGAAAACTGGCACCAGACAGGGATGCCCACTCTCACCATTGCTTTTCAATATAGTCCTAGAAGTGTTAGCCAGAGCCATCAGGCAAGAAAAAGAAATTAAAGGGATACAAATGGGAAAGGAGGAAGTTAAAATATCCCTATTTGCAGATGACATGATACTATATATAGGGGACCCGATAAACTCCTGTAAGAGACTACTGGAACTCATAGAAGAGTTTGGTAAAGTAGCAGGATACAAAGTCAACGCTCAGAAATCAACAGCCTTTGTATACACAGACAATGCCAGGGCCAAGGAAGAACTACTAAGATCAATCCCATTCACGATAACCACAAAAACAATAAAGTACCTTGGAATAAATTTAACCAAGGAGGTCAAAGACCTCTATGATGAAAATTACAAAACACTAAAGAAAGAAATAGAAGATGACACAAAAAATGGAAAAACCTGCCATACTTATGGATTGGAAGTATCAATATCATCAAAATGTCCATTCTCCCAAAAGCAATTTACAAGTTCAATGCAATACCAATCAAAATACCAAAGTCATTCTTCAAAGACCTAGAAAAAATGATGCTGAAATTCATATGGAGAAACATGAGACCCAGAATAGCTAAAGCAATCCTTTACAATAAAAACAGGCTGGAGGCATCACAATTCCAGACTTCAAGGCATACTACAGGGCAGTTGCAATCAAAACAGCCTGGTACTGGTACAAAAAAACAGATGGATAGACCAATGGAACAGAATAGAAACACCAGAGATCAATCCAAACATCTATAACCAACTCATATTCAACAAAGGACCTAAAACCAACCCCTGGAACAAGGACAACCTCTTCAACAAATGGTGCTGGGAAAACTGGATGTCCACATGTCACAGTATGAAGCAAGACTTCTACCTTACACCTTATACAAAAATCCACTCAACATGGATCAAAGAACTAGAGATGCGCCACAGCACCATGAAACTAATTGAGAGCATAGGAGAAACCCTTCAAGATATTGGAATAGGTGAAGAATTCCTGGAGAAGACCCCACAGGCATGGGTAATCAAAGATAAAATAAACAAATGGGATTACCTCAAATTGAAGAGTTTCTTAACAGCAAAGGAAACAGGAAAGCAAAGAGGCAACCAACAGAATGGGAGACGTTATTCACAAACCACACAACAGATAAAGGATTAACAACTAGAATCTACACAATGATCAAAAAACACCACAGAATTAAAACAAACAACCCAATAAAAAATGGGCCAAGGACCTTAACAGACATTTTTTCAAAAGAGGAAATCCAAATGGCCAACAGACACATGAAAAAATGCTCCTGATCCCTAGCCATCAGGGAAATGCAGATCAAAACCACAATGAGCTTCCACTTCACTCAGGTTAGATTGGCTTACATACAGAAATCAACCAACAACAGATGCTGGCGAGTATGTGGGGAAAAAGGGACACTAATCCACTGTTGGTGGGAATGCAAACTGGTAAAGCCACTATGGAAGACAGTTTGGAGAGTCCTCAGAAACCTGAATATAGCGCTACCACAGGACCCAGCCAACCCACTCCTTGGAATTTACCCAAATGGAATTAAAGGGGTGAAAAAAGCCATTTGCACCTCAGTATTTGTTGCAGCTCAATTCACAATAGCTAAGACATGGAATCAACCTAAATGTCCATCAACGGATGACTGGATAAAGAAACTATGGGATATGTACTCTATGGAACACTATACAGCAATAAAAAAAACAATGAAATCCGGGCATTTACAACAAAATGGAGGAAGCTGGAAAACATCATGCTGAGTGAAATAAGCCAGTCCAAAAGGGACAAATATCACATGTTCTCCCTGATCGATGGCAACTAAATGAGCACCTAAATGATACCCATTGAAGTGAAATGGACACTATGAGAGACAATGACATGATCAGCCCTTGTCTAGACTATTGAGGAACAACTTACTATTTTGTTTCCTTTAGTATTTTTGTTGTTGTTGTTGCTCGGTTTGCTCTACACAAGACCACTGGTTGAACTCTGCAATCGATGCACAACCATTCTTAAGCATTTAAAAATTAACAGAAAATTGATCTCTGTGGAACATGGGAGTGGGAATAAGAGAGGGAGGAGATATATAGGATGGCACATACTCACTCAGACCTACCTCCAATGGTGGAACTAGAAATGTGCCAGGGGATTTCAACTCAACCTTACCAAGGAGGCAGGTACCAATGCCAGCACACTTGGTAAAGTGATAAATATAAATACACAACTGATCAAAAAGATAGGGTAAGTGTCGAAGAGATTACACAAATAAGACCAGTGTAAGCAAATAATGAAGGACAGAATTAAAAGGGAGAGAATGATCCTGTCGGGGAAGCAGGACACACAGCAGACTCATAGAATGGCAAATGCCCAAAACAGCACTCCTGCCTCAGAATCAACCCTTGGGACATTCGGATCTGGCTAAAAGGTCCATGAGAGTCTCACAGGCATGGAAAGCCATGACATGGTGGCAAAAAACAATCTAAATGAAAGATCCTGGTGAACAAGACCCCAGCAGAAGGATCAGGCCATAAAGGAGAGAGGTGCCTTTCTCTGAAGGGAGGAAGGAACCTCCACTGTGATATGGCCTTGACTAAACAAATTCAGAGTTGCTGAACTCAAGGGGCTTCCATAGCCTAGACAGCTCATAGCAAGAGTCTCGGGTGATTGCTGACATCATAAATAAGAGTGCCAATTGTTAAATCAACAACGGGAGTCACTGGGCTCATGCTCCCCACGTAGGATCTCTGTCCTTAATGTGTTTAACTATGAAACTCAAAAACAACACTACTAGTCGAACAATACCCTATACCTGGTTCGGTTGTGTGAGTGCAACCTGTTGAAATCCCTGCTGAGGATATACTAAGTTGATCTTCAGTATATGAAGGTAATTGAAAATGAAACATGATGAAGGGCAGGATGGGAGAGGGAGTGGGTGAGGGGAGGGCCACAGGAGGGAGGGAGGGTGTGGGGGGAAGCCACAACAATACAAAAGTTGCATTTTATATTCTACTTAAAACTATTGGTTGAACTCTGTAATTAACACACAATTACTCTTAGGTGTTTAATGCTATAACTAGTACTCAAATAGTATTTTACACTTTGTGTTTCTGTATGGGAGCAAAATGTGGAAATCTTTACTTAATATACGCTAAATTGATCTTCTGTATATAAAGATAATTGAAAATTAATTTTGATGTGAAGGGGAGGGGAGAGGGAGTGGGAGAGGGGAGCGTTGTGGGTGGGAGGGAAGTTACGGGGGGGAGGAAGCTACTGTAATCCATAAGCTGTACTTTGGAAATTTAAGCTCATTAAATAAAAAAATAAAAAAAATTTAAAAAAAGAACATATAATATGGAGGGGCCATTGCCGTGGCGTAGTGGGTTAATCTTTCCACCTGCAGCACTGGCATCCCATCTGGTTGCCGGTTCTGGTCCTGGCTGCTCCACCGCCAATCCAGCTCTTTGCTCAGGCCTGGGAAAGCACTGGAAGATGGCCCAAGTCCTTGGGCCCCTGCACCCATGTGGGAGACCTGGAGGAAGCTCCTGGCTCCTGGCTTCGGATTGGCGCAGCTCTGGCCATTGCAGCCATTTGGGGAGTGAACCAATGGAGGGAAGACCTTTCTTTCCCGATTCTCCTTCTCACTGTCTGTAACTCTACCTCTCAAATAAAATAAATAAAATGTTTTAAAAAAGAACATACAATATGGAATAGGCATTTGGCCTATTGGTTAAGATACCAACCAGTTAGGATGCCTAAGCACCATATGCATATACTTGGTTTCTAGTCACAGTTATGGCTACTGGTACCTGTTCTGCTAATGTAGATCACAGAGAGCAGCATGTGATGGCACAGGAACCTGGGTCCTGGCCAACAATGTGGGATAAAGCTGTAGAGTTTCAAGCTTCTGGCTTTTGGCAAGCCTGGACCTGACTGTATGGAGTATGTGGGAAGTAAACAATCACATTGCTTTGCTCCCCATCCAGCTCACTGCTGTGCAAATAGGAGGCAGAAGATATTTGTTCAAATACCTGGGGTTTTGCCACCATTTTGAAGACCCTGATTGAGTTCTGTACTCTTGGCTTTGGCCTGATTGTGCCCAGGCTACTGTGCTGATCTGGTGATTAAATCAGAAAGTCAAAGATATCTCTCTCTTTCCCTCCCTACCCCCTCCATCTTTGCCTTTAAATAAGTACATCTTTTTAAAAATCACCAGAATCAAACTTGATTCTTTGACAAATGAACACATATTACAAACACTTAGATTACAAAGGAGAGACTCAGAATCTTAACTCAGAAATGAAATATAGACTGTTACTAACGAATGCACAGAAACAGAATTATAAGAGAAGTCTATGGAGAAGGAACTCCAAAAAACCAGATAATTAATATAGGGAGAAATTCCCTGCAAACATGAACACCATCAAAATTCTTTACAGAATAATTATTAATCATCATAGACATAGTACAAAAATGATAGTTGAGCACAATGCCAGGGCATTCATGTTTTATGTGTAGTATACCAGAGTTAAAACACAAATTTAACTGGTAGTGATCTCTGAGTTTTATGTTGTAGAAGCAATTGAGGATAGAACAGAAAAAGAGGTGTTGGTAGGAGAGGGGCTGCATCGTGGCCTCCCAGTGCAACCTGTAGTTCTCAGCAGAGAAGCTATTGTAGAATTGGTCAGCTGCAGCCACCACACTCAATCAGCAACTGAAAAAAGAATCTTATGAATGAGAAAGATATGCCCATTTCTCATTTACTATTATGAAGTTAAATACTTCTCTAACTCCAGTTTCAATAACTGAAGATAAACCTCAGTTGCCAAAAGTGGGCAATTCTGTAGTCAGATGTTCCTATGTGTTTCTTTGTGCTTATTGTTGCTGGTGCTGCAGTTGGTTATCTATGGCCTTCTCATCTCACATCAGTCAGCAGATCCACTATAGCATTGTAAGGGTAGCAGGGGGGTGCTCCTTGAGTAGCTATCTTGTGAGAATGCAGTAAGTGAAATACCAGCAGAAAGATAGGAAAATAATGGGTTCTGGGATATAGAAGTGTCCTTTTTTCTTAAATAACTACAAGATACCAGGTTCTGGTGTCAGAGCAGACCACCACATTCTCTCTCTCTCTCTCTCTCTCTCTCTCTCTCTCTCTCTTTCTTTCTTTCTTTTTTTGACAGAGTGGACAGTGAGAGAGAGAGAGAGAGAGAGAGAGACAGAGAGAAAGGTCTTCCTTTGCCATTGGTTCACCCTCCAATGGCCTCTGCGGCCAGCGCACTGTGCTGATCCAAAGGCAGGAGACAGGTGCTTCTCCTGGTCTCCCATGGGGTGCAGAGCCCAAGGACTTGGGCCATCCTCCACTGCACTCCTGGGCCACAGCAGAGATCTGGCCTGGAAGAGGGGCAACCGGGACAGAATCCGGCACCCCAACCGGGACTAGAACCTGGTGTGCCAGTGCCGCAAGGTGGAGGATTAGCCTAGTGAGCCACAGCACCGGCCAGACCACCACATTTTCAACCCGTCAGCAACAGTTTCCAACTATGGCATTTCTATAGTGATCAGTGAGGTAACATCTTTCAACTCTTTCTACTCAGAAAGATGGCATTCTCAGCTCATCAGAGACCAGGACCACTTCCTTGATGTATAGAATGTTCCAGGTATTGGAAGCCAGATCAGACCTCAATAGAGAGATAACCTGGTCAGAGACAATGACCACTTCCTGAAATGTATGTAAGGAAGCCATTGCTCAATTCACCAGAAACCAGACTCCTGAAGAAAACATGCAAACATGAAACAAAACAACGAAGCAGGCCCTGACATAGGCGATTGATCAATCAACAGGCAATCGCTAAATAAGCTGTGTTGTCCACAACCTTACTGGAACACTCCCTTGGATCCCCTCCTCAGTGAAACTTTACTTCTCCTTTTTCTCACACTCATTATCCAACCTGAAATAAAAAACTGACTGAAACTCCTGCAACAATTTGATTCTGTAATTCTTAATTGTGATTTCAAATAAATTATTTTCCTAGGACATGCTGAGAAGTATGGAAACAATTATGGTTGAAATAATTTGTCAAAATTGCCGAGGGCTGTTCAGAGCAGAAACAGCCAAGTAATGTTTAAGACATAGGGTTCTAGGCTGGCACTGTGGCTCATTTGGCTAATCCTCCACCTGCAGCGCTGGCACCCTGGGGTTCTAGTACCTGAGGGGGCATTGGATTCTGTCCCAGTTGCTCCTCTTCCAGACCAGCTCTCTGCTGTGCCCCGGGAAGGCAGTGGAAGATGACCCAAGTGCTTGGGCCCTGCACCCCCATGGGAGACCAGGAGGAAGCACCTGGCTCCTGGCTTCAGATAGGTGTAGTGGCCATTTGGGGAGTGAACCAATGGAAGGAAGACCTTTTTATCTGTCTCTTTGTCTCTCACTGTCTAACTCTGCCTGTCAAAAAAAAAAAAAAAGAAATCATCAAAAAACAAAAAAACATAGGGTTCTGTTGTAAGAGTGACCATATCACTTACCAAGAACCCCAGTATCAAAGACCATCACAACAGGCTAAATATACCAACAGATATGTTTGAGGAAGCCATGAACATTCACTCTATAGTGCAGTCATGGAGCAGCATTTGATAGCAGACTAACACATTTGTGAATCTGTAATTTCTAGAGGAATAAGGACCCTCACGTGATATCTTTTTTTTGACAGGCAGAGTGGACAGTGAGAGAGAGAGACAGAGAGAAAGGTCTTCCTTTTGCCATTGGTTCACCCTCCAATGGCCGCCACGGCCGGCGTGCTGCAGCCAGCACACTGCGCTGATCCGATGGCAGGAGCCAGGTACTTATCCTGGTCTCTCATGGGGTGCAGGGCCCAAGTACTTGGGCCATCCTCCACTGCACTCCTGGGCCACAGCAGAGAGCTGTCCTGGAAGAGGGGCAACCAGGACAGAATCCGGTGCCCCGACCAGGACTAGAACCCGGTGTGCCGGCACCACAAGGCGGAGGATTAGCCTAGTGAGCCACAGAGCCGGCTTATCTTTTTCATATTCATTAAGATACTCCAAGATATTTTGCTTCTCCTTATTATACAGAAGCAAGATGTCAAATGGAATACATAAACTTATGTTCAGTAATTACTGTTTCAGTACTTTATCTGGCTTAGAAAGGATCTAGACTCTACTCTAGAGGGAAATAATATTAAATAAAGCTAGCCTTTGTTTTCAGTAATTTCCTAGTAACTTTTTATAACATGTACGTATGGGGAGACAGAGCTACTATTATTAAGCCTATGATACTACTATTTTACTTACCAAAGATTTAAATACTCACAAGCATTTGAAAGCAATTTGTTTTCTTAATTTATTTCTTGGAGGTTTAAAAATATATATTTATATATTTTTTCATACATTAAACACAACCGTTCATGTGCTAACCAAGACTAGGAATACAGGGTTACCACATGCTCACAGCACCTTCAATAATGGTCAGCTTGTAGCATACAAAAACACTCTACAAGCTCTAGTTTTTCAGAACTAAAGGAAGAACCAAGTGACTTTTACCAGGTATCACGGGATAACCATTTATGCATGCCTTGCCAGTGAGGTAGCCTGCTGTCCATGACTCAGAAACAAACAAATCATGTTTCTGATCTTTGAAACAGGATTTCAGTCACTTATGGAATAAAGCAGGAAGGCCACACAGCCATCTCAACACAGCAAGTGCCAGAAAAACACCATCTCTGTGCTGGGCCATGACATTAAGACAGAAGAGTTTCTAGAAACTGAGGCCAAAGAACTAATACTTAAAACCACTGGGGAAGTGACATTTCTAGGCTCATGCTCTATAAATGGAAATGCCACCCAAAGGTCTCTGACACACGACAGAGCAGAGCCACCATGCAGCAGAAGGCAGTGATGTTAGACACAGAAGCTGTACGGGTTGGCCAGGATCATTCAAGCACCAAAGAAATATACTCAAGCTGCTCCACACTGTTGACTCCTCCACGGTTTCCACCACCCAAACTTGTAGCTTTGCTGTCACAGGAGCCATGGTCACTAAGAAAGAAGGGCTGACTGTATGAAGGAGGCAGCCCCAGCAGATGGCCCTGCTGGCGAGGCTAAGCACTGCCAATGCAGAAGCCAATGCAGCATGGCCTAGCTCCCGGCAACAGTAAATTTCCATGGCATTGTTTGCTGTGCCTCTGTCCTGCTACCTTGTTGCCTGCACGCAGTGGGCGAGGCTGCTTCCAGGGACACTAAGGGAAGTTCACACTGTCAAGTAAACCCATCGGCTCTACTCCAGGCTGCTTAGTGAGACAACAGTAATACATACATTCATCTCCACTGCTGCCATTCCTAACCAAAAATAGGCCTGAATTATAACAGGCATTCAAAGGAACCTGCAAAACAATAACCTGGAGGAACAAATAGCTAGAATAATATACAGTTGGACTCCTAGAAGGCAAAGCAGACCAGAGAGAAGCATGAATTTATCACTGACCCAGGTCCAAATCACCAAGAAGCCAGACAGAGATGGAACATCCCCCAGAAACTCTCCCTCCACACCCTATTTTCTACAACACATGGTTTAACGTCTATCCACAGCAGTGGACTGAGATATGTTAATTCAAGTTGTGATGTTTATAAAAAGCAAAGGAAAAAGGAGTCTGAAAATCAGAAACCAACACAGTGCTCTGATGTGCTTATGCTTTATACTGCAGAACTATCACTAGGCGTCAGCTGACTACATCTGAGCGGCTTCTCATGGCCACTCTGGAAACACAACTAATGGAAACTTGTGCTATTAAAACCATGCCTACACCAGAGAGGTGGGGAAATAAATAAAATCAAGCAAATGAAGGGAAAAAGGAAACTACCTCAAGATTATCTGTCTCGGCCGGTGCCGCAGCTCACTAGGCTAATCCTCCGCCTAGCAGCGCCGGCACACCGGGTTCTAGTCCCAGTTGGGGCACCGGATTCTGTCCTGGTTGCCCCTCTTCCAGGCCAGCTCTCTGCTGTGGCCAGGGAGTGCAGTGGAGGATGGCCCAGGTGCTTGGGCCCTGCACCCCATGGGAGACCAGGAGAAGCACCTGGCTCCTGGCTCCTGCCATCGGATCAGCGCAGTGTGCCGGCCGCAGTGTGCCGGCCACGGCGGCCATTGGAGGGTGAACCAATGGCAATGGAAGACCTTTCTCTCTGTCTCTCTCTCACTGTCCACTCTGCCTGTAAAAAAAAAAAAGAAAAGATTATCTGTCTCTAATGTTAAAACGATCTCCTTAGGTTCACATTAAAATGAGTTTATGCTTTCATCCCTTCATGAATGACAGAGGGAACCTCATATAATGTTTGCAGTCAATAATGCAGAAGGGTTGGTATCCCAAAGAGCAAATGCAAATTCACAGAGAATAAAGAAATGACTGGAAAAATCAAGGATGAATAGATTTATTAATTCATCAACCAAGGCAATGTTTAAAAATAAAAATATTTTGGGCTGACATTGTGGTATAGCAGGTTAAGCTGCTGTCTGTGATGCTGGCATCCAGTATGGGCACAAGTCCAGGACCTGACAGTTTCATTCCCAGTCCAGCTCTGGGCTAATTTGCCTGGAAAAACAGTGGCAGACGACTCAAGGGCTTGGTCCCCTGCACACATGCAGGAGACTTGGGAAAGATCTCTGGGCTGCTGACTTTGGCCTGGACCAGTCTGGGCCATTGTAGCCTTTTGGGGACTGGGCCAGTAGATCTAAGACCTCTCTGCCTTTCTCTGTAACTCTCATATAAATTTTAAAATCTTTAAGACAACTAAAAAAAGAAAAAGTCACCTCTAAATCTTGAAATTTACAGTTAATATGCAGTGGAATTTGATCCTTCAACTCTCACAATAAGCAAGCTTCCTGGGTTTTTCAGTGACCACTTTTACATTCAGTGTTGCAAAGCTGACATAGAAACAGGAGCTCACCCCACATGACCTTTCCTAAGGTTCTCCATGGAGATGGGAACTGTTTTGCTGAGACATAAATGTGCACGACTGCACTGCTCTGCAGGATGCACCACAAAGGGGAGGACTCTCCACACCTGTCCCGTGGCTGTAGGAACCCAGGGAGTCTCCACTGTAGAGGAAGGCAGTGGAGGGCAGAGCTGGGGATCGCCTCTGGGGACCTCAGATTCAGGGAGTCCCCTTCCAGGCTTCTCTCACTTCCTACTTATCTCCCAGAGCAGATGTGCACTGTGTCCCCTGCAATCCATGGTCTCAGGGAAAAGATTGCACGCTGGGAAATGAGTGAAGATGAAAGTGGAAGGGAGGCATTTAGGGTCTGTGCCACTTCACACAGGCTCCAGGATATGCATAGACTGGAGAGGCAGGACATGTGCTTCTGATGGTGTCAGAGTACCAGGGAGAGACTTACCCGGTGCCCATATGGGATGCTGGTACTACAGGTTGTGGTTTAACCCACTACACCACAGCACTGGCCCCAACTTTTATGTATTTTTACTAGAAAATCGCTCATGGCTTCTAGGTCTCCAGCTCTATGCCATGAGTTTCTCTTTTCTGACTTTCCTCACAATGGGCCTGCGGTTATGGGTTTTCAGGAAGTAGATCTCAACAGTAATATATTGCCCGTGGCCCTGGACAGCAGACAAAGATTGAAGCTCTGGATATTTCTGGTGCAGACCTGCTCTTCACTGATGGGTCTGCAGCTGTGGCCTTGAATGGCGGGACGGTGAAACGGGCTCCCTCAGACTCCTTTTCTCTTTTTCTTTTTAAATTTTTTTTTTCGCTTCCTTCCTTCCCTCCCTCCCTCCCTCTCTCTTTCTTTCTTGAGCTACAGTGACAGAGGGAGAGACAGATCTTCCATTCCCCAAATGGCAACAATGGTGGGGTGGGCCAAGCTGAAGCCAGGAGCCTGGAACTCCCCCAGTGTCGTTCATGGGCGTGGCACGGGTGCAAGACTCTGGCCGCCACCCAAGGCTTTCCCAGGCACATCAGCGGGGAACTGGATTGGGAGTGCAGTAGCCTTGATCTAAGCAGCGCCCACAGGGAATGCCGGCATTGCAGGCAGCCACTTAAGCCGCTGTGCCGCAACGCCTGACGCCCAAAGCCTCTGTTGGCCCTGTAAGAAGGACGGTGCACTGCTCGTGTGCATTCCACTTTCATTCCGGCCTGTGGATTCCACACAAGCGCCGTCTCCCACCACGCGTCGTGAGTGTCCACGCATCTGTGACAGATGCCCTGTCGTGCTCTGCACTCCACACTCTAGGGCTTCAAAGTTCTGAGTATAACGGGGGAGGGGGTGCCCGCGGGGAGCGCTGGGAGATGGGGTCTGAGGATGGACGCCCCGCTGCCTTCATGGAATCGCGGTCTTCTGACGCGCGGTGCCGGCGGAGATCACTGGGAGATGGAGTCTAAGGCGGGCGCCCACGGGGCTCTGGGAGATGCAGTCTGAGGCGGGCGCCCACGGGACCCTGGGAGATGGAGTCTGAGTCCAGAGCCCGTGAGGTGTTCTGGGAGACGCGGTCCTCTGACGCAGGATGCCCGTGGGGACCACTGGGAGGTGTAGTCTGTGGCGAACGGCCGCGAGTCCTGTGCCGAGTCCTAGAAGCCACCAGAGGGCGCGCGAGCCTGCCTTTTCTGACTGTAGCCATCAAGGGTGTGAGAAGTGCGCCAGAGGGCACGCAAGCCTGCCTTTTCTGGCTGTAGCCATCAAGGGTGTGAGAAGTGCGCCGGGTTCCCAGCAAGGATGAAATCTCAGATCTGCACTCTGTAAAATGCTTCCAATCTCTGGCTGACGGGTCTTCAGAGTGCTGGACACAGAAAGGTCTGGGGGGACGGGGGGAGAAATTCCACCTAAAGCACAAGATATCTACCAATAAGATATCCATGGCTGGCGCCGTGGCTCACTAGGCTAATCCTCCACCTGTGGCACTGGCACCCCGGGTTCTAGTCCTAATTGGGGCACTGGATACTAGTCCCAGTTGCTCCTCTTCCAGTCCAGCTCTCTGCTGTGGCCCGGGAAGGCAGTGGAGGATGGCCCAAGTGCTTGGGCCCTGCACCTGCATGGGAGACCAGGAGGAGGTGCCTGGCTCCTGGCTTCGGATCGGCGCAGTGTTGGCCATAGCGGCCATTTGTGGGGTGAACCAACAGAAGGAAGACCTTTCTCTCTGTCTCTCTCACTGTCTAACTCTGTCAAAAAAAAAAGATGGCCACTGAAACTAGTATGAGGCCTGGACAGTGACCTGTAATACTGATTTTTAGGTCCACATGATGACCTGTAATATGGTGTGATATCTGATCTCTGAAACTAACTTGATGTTCCCTGTGTGGCTTCCAGTATTACTCTATCATGTCTGCATAGTGACATCCTACAAGGTTGATTGGTTTGGCAGGTGGCTGCACTGGACTTGGTGGGCTTACTGTGTTAAATAAAGTTGGATGGTCTCTGTTTTTCCTGCATGGTGTTGACATGATTATTTTCAAAAGCAATTTCCTTCTCAAATCTACAGGGAGGGTGGGACAGTGATGAATGCAAGTTCTTATTGCAATTGCTACTGTTTCTTTTAAAAGATTTTAGCAATGGGCCAGGTGCAGTGGCATAGTGGGTAAAACCACTGCCTGTAGTGCCAGAATCCCATATAGGCGCTGGTTTGAGACCTGGCTGCTCCACTTCAATCCAGCTCTCTGCTACAGCCTAGGAAAGCAGTAGAAGATGCGGATGGAAGACCTCTCTGTCTCTGCCTCCTTCCCTCTCTGTGTAACTCTTTCAAATAAATAATCTTAAAAGATTTTAGCTGTTTATAGATACACATTCTGATATTCCTGTTTTTAAAAGATTTATTTATTTATTTATTTGAAAGGCAGAGAGAGAGAGAGAGAGAGAGTTTTCAATCTGCTGGTTCACTCTCCAGATGGCTACAATGGCTGGAGCTGAGTCTATCTGAAGCCAGGAGCCAGGAGCTTCCTCCAGGTCTCCCACATGAGTGTGAGGGCCCAAGGACTTGGGTTATCTTCTACTGCTTCCCCAGGCCATAACTGAGAACTGGATCAAAAGTGGAGCATCCAAGACTCGAACGGGTGCCCGTATGGGATGCCAGCACTGCAGGCGGTGGCTTTACCTGCTACGCCACAGTGCTGCCCCCCTATTTTTTTTAAAGAGACTTATTTATTTGTTTGTTTGAAAGGCAAAATTACACACACACACACACACACAGAGAGAGAGAGAGAGAGAGAGAGAGAGAGAGAGAGAGGGGTCTTCCATCCACTGGTTCACTCCCCAGTTGGCTGCAAGGGCTGGAGCTGTGCTGATCTGAAGCCAGGAGCCAGAAGCTTATTCTGGATCTCCCATGTGGGTACAGGGGCCCAAGGACTTGGGCCATCCTTCAGTGCTTTCCAAGGCCACAGCAGAGAGCTGGACCGGAAGTGGAGCAGCTGGAACTTGAACCGGAGCCCATATGGGAGTCTGGCACTGCAGGCAGCAGCTTTACCTGCTACGCCACAGCACTGGCCCCCTTTCCCTCATGACAACTGTTGTCATAATTTCTTTTTTTAAGATTTATGTATTTGGCTTGTTTTCACATTTGAGTATTTCTTAAGCAGCTAAGTTAGATAATTAACTAAAATTTATAGATATTCTAGTTTTTTGTGGTTACCCTAAGGACTTATAACCACATAAGTATAGGGTAGAGAATTATTATTGTTTATCTTCAGAGTATAAAACTGTATACAAGAACTTGATTTAGACATCAGTGAACTTGAACTGAGTTCTGAAAAGCCATATTTCAGATAGGTGAGATCTCACTGCCAGATTAACTATAGGGTAAAAAGTAGCATAAGAAGGGACTGGGATCAAGGATGGATTAGTCTCACAGTGGGGGAAGTGTTCACTGACATAGCTTGAATGGGGATGGGAAGAATGGAGAGAATAACCACGGATCAGGAAGCACAAATCAAGTTGTGGGGAAGGTGTCCTCCTGATCAATTCACATTTCCAACTCTTGATTTTGCTTCTTTTTTTTTATATTGTTTTGCAGATTTTTTTTGAGAGGCAGCAAGACTGACAGACAGAACTCTCATGCACTGGTTCATGCACCAAGTGCCTGCAACAGACAGGCTTGGGCCAGGCCAAAGCCAGGAGCTGGAAGTTCAATCCAGGTCTCCCACACCCAAGTATTGGATCCCTTCTGAGAGTCTGCATTAGCTGGAAGCTGGAATTAGGAGCAGAGACAAGACTTCAACCCAGGCGCTCTG
Source organism: Oryctolagus cuniculus (assembly GCF_051225735.1). NCBI lineage: Eukaryota > Metazoa > Chordata > Mammalia > Lagomorpha > Leporidae > Oryctolagus > Oryctolagus cuniculus. Next base: position 2,472,871 of record NC_142885.1, on the reverse strand, counting down.
GTATGCAATGCAGGTGTCCCAAGAGGCAGCGTAGCCACTGAACCAAATGCCTATGCTGACGCTGATTTGATACTGTCAACTGATAAACATAATCTTCCAAAGCAATAGCTTGTGTTTTTATTGAATGTAATTACAAAATAGCTTAAATGTCTATCCATCTTCGGAGTGATAGAATTTGAAAACCTTTGGAATTTTTTGAAGATTTGGTTATTTGAGCAATGTCTTCTCACCCAAATCTTGTTTCTTGTGATGTCAACAAGTACTGAACATTATGTAGGATAAAAAGTGTTGATAGAAATATTTATAGAGTCTGTATACAAGGGGGATTCAAAAATTGTGGAAAAATAAAATTAAGATATGTTTCTTTTGATGCAAAACTGTTTCAACCCCATGCATATTTTTTTCAAAATATGCACTTTCTATGAATTTTTGAAGACCCCCTCATATTTTTAAGTCAGTAGCTTTAGAGTTCTTTTGAAGCATAAAGTTCTCCATTTTGAATAATGTAGAATTAATACTTTCTGATTCTTATGCAGGAAATCAGCTACATTTGTTGCTGTGGATTCATTCTGAGAGGAGGAGGAGGAGCATGGTGGGGGCAAGAGGTGTGGAGTCACCACACAGACCCCGGGAGTCAGGTGAAAGCAGGCCAGAGGCGAGCAGCCCACAGACTCATCTATTTCAGTTGCAACAGCAGCTTAAATAGCCAAGAAAGCCTATCTGGTTAAGGGGTGGTTTATGCCCTAACCAATCACAGCCTGTTGCCAGGAAGTATCCAAAGCCATCCAATCACAGCCTGTTGCCAGTCATGCTCTGTTGCCAAGGGGTCTCCCAGGGGGTTTCCTAAGCCACTCCTGAGTAACTGACACTCACTTGCCAGTGGACATTTTGGGATGGCCTTCTCATTCCACCATACATGAACATCTTTCAACTATAATTTGTCTGAGAAACTGTTTTTAAAACATTTCCTTCATAAAATTTAAATGAAAATTAGTAGGAGTTTATGGGTAATGTACTATATAACTTAGTGTGCAGGCTATAGCCAATGCCACTACTGTAAAGGCCAAGTGATTTGACTTGGCCCCTTGTTTGATCTTGGGATACTCTGGCTGCAAAGTCATTGCTCTTTCAGAATGCTATGAAGTTAGAAAACGCTAGGTGGGGGTGCTGTCATCGTGGTGTAGCAGGTAAAGCTGCTGCCAGCAGTGCCGGCATCCCATTTGGGTGATGATTTGAGTCCAGGCTGCTCCACTTCCAATCCAGCTCTTTGCTATGGCCTTGGAAAGCAGTAGAAGATGGCCCAAGTCTTTGGAGCCCTGCACCTATGTGGGAGACTCAGAAGAAGCTCCTGGCTCCTGGCTTCAGATTGATGCAGCTCCAGCCATGGCAGCCAATTGGGGAATGAACCAGTGGATGGAAGACCTCTGCCTCTCTGCCTCTCCTTCTCTCTCTGTGTTATTTTCAAAAAATAAATAAATAAAAAGAAAATGCTAGGTGGGAAAACATGAAAAATGACTACATATCAGACACTAAGATCAGAGAACACCATTTCAAGACAAACCTCAAAAGCAAGTAATCAACTCTTTCTAAGAAAACAGAGCTTGTGAAGGTTCCTCTGGCATTTTTGCAAAGGAATACAGAGTTTAAAATGAAGGCGGGCATAAATAAGCTTTAGGTAGATAAGCTGACAAGTTTTCCTTCAAAAGAATCTGCTGAAGCCAAGAAAATGGTCATATTAGAAACAGATTATTTGAGAGGATAGTTGACACCTGTATTTTCCTAAGAAAGTCAACCATTAGAGATGAAATGGTCAAATATCAGAGAAAGTAAGACTGTGTGGTGATAGAAATAAATACTAAAGTGCTCTTTAGACTCAGAGCTTCTACACAGAACAAACAAATAGTTAACGGTGGGTCTGGGGGCTTACGATGACCCCCACACAATCCAGTGAATGTAACTGTTGTGCAGGACAGAGAAACACAGAGTAGTGGTCTCAACATGGGAGTCAAAGGGTTTCCTCTGATCTCTCCAGAGAGTGCAGACAGCACACTGCCAGAGTGAGGTGTTCAATTGGGAAGAAAGTTCTGCGGACAGTTTGTGGGACCGGCGCTGTGGCACAGCACTGTGGCCTGAAGCACTGGCATCCCATATGGATATTGGTTCAAGACCTGGCTGCTCCACTTCCAATCCAGCTCTCTGCTATGGCCTGGGAAAGCAGTGGAATATGGCCCAAATCCTTGGGTCCCTGCACCCACATGGGAGTCATGGAGGAAGCTCCTGGTTCCTGGCTTCAGATCGGCACAGCTCTGGCTGTTGTGGCCAATTGGGGAATGAGCCATCAGATGGAAGACCTCTCTCCCCCCTCTCTGCCTCTCCTCTCCCTGTGTAACTCTGACTTTCAAATAAATGAATAAATCTTTTAAAAAGAGGGCAGTTGGTTTAGTTCCTTGTCATTACACACACATATAAATGCTATTTGAAATCTCCCTGCCCATCCAATAAAATCCCACAAACATGAACACAGGCACACATATGTCACATACCCTAGCCCACACTTGAATAGGCCTGAGCCACACAAATGGACACACCACAGTGCACATCTAACACACACACACACACATACATGTGCATAGTATTTGATGTGAGTGGGTATACACAAACATATATTTCATAAAGGTACACACACACTCATACACTTAACCCTCACACACTTACATAGTACACACAGATGAAGGTACACATCAAGATATACAATAGCAACACTAACAGAGATGTATACATATGTTAGACAAGCACACACATCACAATGCATGTATGAACATTAACATATACTCATGCACATGTGCACACAGATACAGACACAGATGTACACTCAGAAGGTTCCAGGGAAAGTAAATTTATCTCTACAAGATGTTTGAGAATTTTAAAATGAAGAAAAGGAGACATTAACACAAGAAAGGTGGAATAAACATATTCCCAAGCCCCTGAGAAACAGGGGTGCAGATATTAAAGCCTACGTCTTATTGCTCTCTTGTGGTGGTTCTAAAGAACACCTTTCTGATCACTGAACAGTCTCTCCTTCCTTCCCAAATGTCTAAAAAATAATAAGCCTCTCCAAATGTTTTGGAATCCACTATGAGAAACTGATGATATTTGACAATTATTACAAAACCAATAATGCAGTATCATTTGGTCAGAACTAATTACCTCCTGATTGCCATGTTCTGAATTCAAGGACAATCATATACCAAATGCTTGGGTTGGTTTAAATTATTTTCCCCTAAGAATTCCCTCACCATATTTGTTAGCCATTTGCATTTCTTCTTTAGAGAACTGTCTTCTGAGGTCCTTTCCCCATTTCTTAACTCGATTGATTGTTTGTTGTTGAGTTTTTTATGTTGCTGATATATTCTGGATGTTAACCCCTTATCAGATAAGTAGCTCACAAGTATTTTTGCACTTTCTGTTGGATGTCTCTTCACTCTGTCTTCCTTTGACGTGCAAAAACTTCTGAGTTTTGATATAATACCATTTGTCTAGTTTTGCTTTCGTTGTCTATGCTTGGGAGACCTTAACGAAGAAGTCACCATCTACACCAATGTCTTGAAGTGTTTCCCCTATATTTTCTCCTAGCAAATTTAGTCATAGGCCTTAAATTCAGGTCTTTAATGCATCCCCAGTAAGCTTAGGAGCCCCCAAATTATTCAGCTATCTGATGGTAATAAGGTATATAACATGCAATATCTTTTAAGATGATTTATTTACTTTATTTGCAAGATAGAGGTAGAGGAAGAGAGAGAGAGAGGAGAGAGAGAGAGAGAGAGAGAGAGAGAGAGAGAGAGAGAGGTATCTTCTATCTACTTCACTCCCCAGATGGCTGTCATGGCCAAAGCTGGGCCAGACCAAAGCCAGGAGCTGGGAGCTTCTTCCAGATCTCCCACATGGGTGCAGGGGCCCAAGTACTTCTGCTACTACCCCAGGTACGTTAGCAGGGAGCTGAATTGGAAGTGGAGCGGCCAGGACTCAAACTGGCACCTGTATGTGATGCAAGCACCTCAAGCAGTGGTTTAACCCACTGCACCACAGTACCAGCCCCAAAATGCAATCTTATTGTAAATACATCCTTAAGATGAACATTTTCAGAGAAAGAAAACAACTAGGAAAAATATTTTAATTTGGTGCAATTGCAGCATACCACACAATGAAAAATGGCTCTCAGATGAAAGGCAATCTTCCCTCATCAAAGCACAGACAAACCAAAGAGAAATTGTTTGTTGATATTTCTCATTTCTAAAGTAAGTGCACTCCAAAGTCCCTTGTATGTTGATTTTCTACCAGTGTCTCACATCAATCTCTTTGCATGGTCTGAGCATCGTATGCAATGTTCATCTGTGAGACAAAACCTCCACATCACATGTCTTTGTAAACACTTGACTCTCTTTTCAGCAGGAAGCGTGGACTCGTGTGTATACTCTTGTCCATGCTTCTGCCATTCTTTCTTGGGCTCACCCTAATTGGGCATTTACCACCGTTCTAGGGGCACTTCCTGTATGGTCACTAACAACCATGAGTCCCGTAGCACCATCTCAGCTCCTGTCATGTCCAACCTGCTGCAGCCCTGGAGCTGATGCTAAACTCTTGGTTGCCTAATAGTAACTATTGTAAAGGACTCAGCCTAGGTATTATCCATTGTGATCCAATATTGTTGTTTCAAAGTATTTGGTATAGCATTCCTTGTTTTCCTTTAAGTACTCCCCCTCCTTCAGACCCTTTGAGTGCACTCATAGTCTATTATGACACATGTTCAACCATTGCATTGCTCTACCATTCCCAAATGAATATCATTCTTTGCAAAACCTGATTATTTTTGCTTTTGAGATTGCCATTGTCCTGGGGATATCACAGAAAACCTGGCCAGGTGGCCCAAGGCATCATGTTCTCTCCCAAGAGGCCCCTTCTTTTCCTACATGCCCCAGACAGGTTCCAAGAGGCCTGACTGCTGGCCTTGGAGCTGTCACTGAGATCATATGTGAAGTGGGAGCCAGGATGAGCCCATTCTGGTCTTGAAGGTGCTGACCTTTTGAAAGAATGAAAGAGAGGTTGTTCTGTAGTCACTGAGCTGCAAGGGGCATCTCTACTCCTAGATTCAATTAATCCATAGCCTGGGGGAGAAAAAAAATACAATTTCCTGCAGCCTCAGGCCCCCATAGGCAAAAGTCTCTTCTGGCTCAGTCATCCTGCCCTCCCTGTGTACTCTCAGAGCCTCCAGAGGTTTTGTGGGGAGTCTCAGAATATCCTGATGCTGGTCCGTGGTGGTGAGGCAGGCCTGAGAATGGATCTTAGGCACCCAGTGTGTGGGGCTGTGTGAGTGGGCAGAAATGAGTGCAGGCATCCTCAACTTTAGCCAAGTACAAAGCACTAGAGAGAATCCTCTTCCTGGATCCAGGCCTTGGGGACCTCTGGGCTGGTCTATGTATCATTGTGTGCAAAGCTCATGAGTATTCATGTGGGGCCCAAACCACCTCATCATTAGAAAAGTAACACCAGTAACTGGAACATCTCTTCTGTGTGGTGTGGATACCTGTTCATTTGTCAGGCACCCCCCAAGTGGCACCTGGAGACGTGGTTTGGACTGGAAGCTGAGTATGAATTCTTGGTTAACAACATCCAGATACAGAATGCAGTTTCTCTCTGAATAAAGGAGAGAAGATAAAATTTGGATGGGGGAATGAAGTAGCAGGGTAAGACCCTTCAAGCTAATCAAGGGTGGGTTATCAGGTAACTAACAGGAGCCACCCTGCAGCTTCTCTGTGGCAGGTGTGTTCCTGCAGGGCTCCTGGAGCTGCACCCAGGCCTGGCTGTCCTCAAAGAGGCAACCCTGGGCCAGAGTGCAAATCTCGAGTTTTAATCCACATTCTGAGGCAGCCCCTGCACCCCCCCTGAACTTAATTGTTACTGTGGATTCGTTCTGAGAGGGAGCGTGGTGGGGGCAAGAGGTGCGGAGTCACCACACAGATCCCAGGAGTCAGGTGAAAGCGTGTGAGAGGTGAGCAGCCCGCAGACTCGTCTATTTCAGTTGGTACAGCAGCTTATATAGTCGAAGCAGTGAATCCAGTCAAGGGGCGGTTTATGCCCTAACCAGTCATAGCCCGTTGCCAGGAAGGCTCCATTGTCATGTGGTTTTGGAAGCCATCCAATCACAGCCTGTTGCCAGGCAGGCTCCATTGCCATGTGGTTTCCAAAGCCATCCAATCACAGTCTATTGCCAGGCAGGCTCCATTGCCAGCAGCCATCTTGGCATGGTCTTCTTGTTCCACCACATTGCCCCCTTTTTGTTTATTTTTGAGCAACAGGAGGCATGATTCTTGGCCATACCATTGTTGACCGCATTTCCATGTGGTCTCCGTTCATGGCTGTGCCTGTCTTAGGTTGTGCCCCAGGAGATCTTACCCGTCATTGACTAACCAGCGCTCAAAAGGGGAGACCATAGGAGTGCTTGCGCAGATGGGGGTAGGAATGAGGAACAATGGTAACTGCATGCAGGCTGTGGGCCATTTGAGTGGCTGACCAGAGCTAGTGGGGGTATAAAACAGTAACAAATATGGCTATGGGCAGTTCCTGAGGGTAGGATGATAGGGCAGCAGCTTGACAATTGGTAGCAGGTGCGTCCACTAATAAGGTGGACTTTGTCTTGTTCAGCTGGTTCTGGTTGACTATTAGTTGCAGGCTTGGTGTTTCTGGCTGGTACCCAAATGGGCTGTCCCACATTCTCTGGATAGACACAAGCATATCCTTGGCCCTTGGTCAGCAAAAGCCTTTCTATGGGTGTTGGAATCCAGGGCCTGAATTCCATATCTGCTCCTACATTTAGGGCAAACATGCAGGTGGGATGGGGTCTAGCAGCTGCTCTGAGAGCCTGGGGTACCTGGGAACTGCCACAAACATGGGGATCCTCACTGGGTGCGGATGGGATGACCTTACATGGGTTATTGCCTCGAGGTCATCTAAGTTCATCCCATGGGTATCTGGGGGGTGTCTGACTAGGCATTGCTGCGTTGTCTGCTGACACGTCATTTTCACTGTCAGAGCGCTCTCTCCCGAAGTCATCAACTGATGTCTGTGAGACAGGGACCTGGAGTGACAGGCTCTCATCACTCAGATTCATTATGTTTGGTCATCTGTGTGGGTTTCTGAGAGGGGGTGTCTTTCCCATGTTTGAGTGCTTAAGAGCGGCACGGCACGCCACGCCAACTCTAGCCAAAGGAAAGACACGCACAGCACTGCTGCCATAACAAAACAAATTCCTAGCACCTCAGTGGTTGATGGCATTATGCAGGGGTTCCCTACATTAGATGGACAGACAATGGTGTTTCAGGTTGTACGTTTGTCCTGTGCTTAGTGGGGAACTTCCTTGATTCGTTAGGTCAAAGCCGTATGCCCACACGGTGTCTCTGGAGCATCAACTCTCTCAAGGGAGGGTAGATGACTTGGTTCCAAATTCTGGGATGATCAGTCCCTTATGTTAATTCGCCAGGTGAACCAAAATTAAAAGGAGGAGCTGAGAAGTGGCATTAGGTTTCTGGGCAGTGTGTGCTAACCTGGGGTCACTTAGACTGAGGACAAGGACAAGGAAAGGGGCGTAGGAGGGGGTTCTGTGCTCACCTCACAGAACCGAATAGCACACAAAACACCGAGGGGCCTACTTGCTGAAATCAAGGGGGGACCTCGCCGAGTCCGACACACTGTCTCTCTGTCACGTTGGTGCCAGATGTTGCTATGGATTCATTCTGAGAGGAGGAGTGTGGTGGGGGCAAGAGGCACAGAGTCACCACACAGATGCCGGGAGTTGGGTGAAAGCAGGCCAGAGGTGAGCAGCCAGCAGACTTGTCTATTTCAGTTGGTGCAGCAGCTTCTATAGCCGAGGTAGCCAATCTTGTCAAGGGGCGGTTTATGCCCTGACCAATCACAGCCTGTTGCCAGGCAGACTCCATTGCCAGGTGGTTTCCCAGGGAGTTTCTGAAGCAATTCCTGAGTAACTGACGCTTTCTTGCCAGCAGCCATCTTGGCATGGCCTTCTCATTATACCACATGATCCCTTGAGGGTGCAGGGGCCCCAACATGTGGTGCCAGTGCCCCCCGACCCATGAGGGTGCCAGCATCCCCAGCCCCATGAGTGTGCCTGAACTACCAACCCCATGAGGGTGGCTGCTGCCCCTGACCCTGTGAGGATGGCTGCTGCCCGACCTGGTGAGGGTGGCTGTGGCCACCAACCCTGTGACAGTGCCCATGCCCCTGACCCATGAGGGTGCCTCTGTCCCCCGACCCATGAGGTTGCCAGCGCCCGCCAACCCCTGTGGTGCCAATGTCCTCCATCCCCCATGAGGATTTCTGAGCCCACCCAATGGGGAGAGGTTGTCTACGTGCCCCCCCCCACAGTGGCATCATGGCTACCCCCAGCCCTCCCCCACCCCAACCACAGCCCACAGGTGGGCCTTCCTCAGTCTTCCTGGGCAGACAAAACTCCGGGAGGCTCCCGAGCTGTCTTTCAGAATCCCTCTCAGTGCCCCCTGAGGAGCGTCAGCCAAGGTAGGTACCTGCCACTCTGCCTGCCTCAGGACCGCATCTGCCCCACTGCATCAGCCCCACACTGGGGGGCACCCCTGGGACCTCAGGGCCAGGCCCCTCCTTCTCCCTACTGCAGCGCCAGACCCCCTCGTTCCTGTTTCTGTCCTTGGGCCAGCTGGCTCTCTCCTCTCCCTTCCCAGGCAGACTCAGTGTCGCTGCCCAGGGCCTCTGTGGCTGAGCCTGGGGGTTCTCAGGACAGGATCCACACCACTGGCAGATGTGGGTGCCCTCTGGAGCTGCCAGAGAGGCCAGGGAGCTTGTGGTTGATGGTGTAGGGGCTGAGAACTTGGGGGGTGTTGTTGTGGGACAGCCAGAGGTCTTTGAACTTCCTCCTGGGTGTGCCACACCTGCCCCAATCAGAGCTGTGCTACTGGGGGCAGCGGGGTATCCTGCCCCCTGGCCTGGGATCCCCAGCACATGCCAGGGTGACAGGCTGGGGGTCACCTCGTCCCTTGGGTGTGCAGTTGAGAGTGGCCGGGGGTGAAGCCTTCGGTTGCTTGATGACCTCAAAGCCTGAGAATCCTCTGCACCCATCAGCCCAGGCGAGGAAGGGACGCACAGCCTCCTGCCTCCCACCTGGGCATTGTCACACCTGCTACTGGCTGAAGGTGGGGTCCTCAGCCCCGGATGAAGCCCTGTAGCCAGGACAGGTCAGCTACTCTGAGTTCCGCCTGGCTGGACCGCAGAGTTGGCCCAGGGCCCCACCTGCCACTCTCCGCTGGCCTCTGACTCTCCCTCTTCTGCTTTTCCCCAGCAGGGAGGGCCCAGACTCACCTCCATGACCTGCAGCCCCCCGACAAGCTGAGGCTCCCCTCTTAGATTTTTGAGTTTATGGCCCCCTGCCCACCCTGCTTCCCCAGGGTCCCCTCAGAGGACTCCTGGGGTTTTTGAGTACCCGAGGGGCCTCCGGCGCCTCCTCCACCCATCCGTTTTAGCTGCGAGCTCCTGGTTCAAGCAGGGTTCTTCCTCCTTTCTTTCTCCATCAGGCCTGCTGGCTGCCACATGGGCCTCCCAGGCTAGTGCTGGCCATGGCCAGTGGGTCCAAAGGCAGGGCCGTCAGGGAGGAGGGAAGTCTGAGAGGACCAGGCTTGTGTCAGGACTCTGGCTGTGCTGCCTGGGTGGTGAGTGAGAGGTGGCGTGAGTGGCAGGGGAGGCCCTCTCCAACCTCCACCCCGACTCCCCGGAAACTCTGGTCACCCACTCCAGCTCCTCCTCCCATCTTCCTTCCCCTTCCTGTCCATGGCCTTTTCCAGAAAGCTCACCCATGTGCCCACCTCCTGCTGCTTCCCACCTCCGCCCTGCCCACCAGTGCCGTGGCAGGCTGCTCTTGCCTTACCACCTGTCTCCCTCCTCTCTCTCCACTGTTCTCTCTGCTCTCTCTCCCACTGCCAAAGGATTGGGTCAGCCAAGGCCGTCCTGTCCTGAGAGCCCCAGGCCTTCCTTCGACCTCTAACCAGATCCCTCCTCTTCCTCAGAGACCTCCCTTTCCAAGCCTGCCCGGACACCTGCTCTGTGATTTGACAGTGGCCCCTCAGCCTCAAAGCCTCCCCTTCATCTGTGACTTTCTGTTGTGTGGTGAGCTCATACCTCCAGGCATGACCTTGGTGAAAATTTGTGCCCCTCTGTGGTCCTGCTCCTGCCCTGTTCTATAAATATCTATAAATACTCATAAATACACACACACACACACACACACACACACACACACACGTGGCAGTGCCCCTGGAGTTGCAGTGTAAGGAGACCAGCCTGGAAGAGGCCTCTTCACCCCACTGAACGCTCGGCACAGCACAGAGGCTGCCCACTGCTGGCAGGCCCTGCTGCCTTGTGCAGTGCCCACCCGCAGCACAGCAGACCCTGGGCCCTGCGACAAAGCTGCTACTCACGGGGTCAAGCAGTATGGCTCTATCTCTTTATTTCAAGATAGTAACAGGAGCCACATCACCAGGGTGCCACAACCCTTTCTCCGCTTCTTTCCTGGGCCATAGACTGTCAATAAATGTCACTCCCCGTCTTCGTGGAGGAACGACACAGGACCCTGCGCTGTTCTTTTGTCTGCTCGGCCCTCCCCGGTTTGCTGCTGGTTCTTCCTGGGTTGGCTACCGACCCTTCCACCTCCGTGGAAGGGCGGTTCCCCCTAGCCACTTTCCCCACTTCCGCGGGGGAGCGGCACACCGCTGGCCGGCTCTCTCGGGGGCTGCACAGGTGTTCCTTCCGATAGATGTTCCCCTAGATGTTCCTGGTGCATGTTGTCTCTCTCCTCCTTTATAGTCCTCTTCCACCAATCCCAACTCTGCTACCCACACGCCGAGTACGTTGCTCTCCTCCAATCAGGATCAGCTCCTACAGTTCATTGGTTGAACTGGAGGCAGCTGTGTAGAAGCTGTTTCCTCCTCTCCCAGCACCATATTGTGGGAGAGCAGATGCATAGAATAAGTCTTAATTCCAGTAACTTAGTCTAGTCCGAGTTGCTCCCCACAAATAAATACGTTTCCCAGCCCCAGATAATTATTAAAACCTCCTCCTCATTTGTGAGCTCCAGCCTCAGCTATGATACAGGGGAGGCCCTACTCCCAGAATATACAAAATATACACAAGTACAATATGTACATGGGGGTGGGGGTAGGGAGGCCCACTGGAGGCAGCCTCTTCCCCTCATCAGGCCTAGAGTTAGCCCCAACTGTCCTAGGGCCTGACAGAATGCTGCCTACTGCCCTGCCCCAAAGTGCCTCCAAAGAAAAGGGAGTTCCCCGAATGCCTGCCTAGCCTGCCTCGGCCCTGCCTGGCTGGTGTGCCTCTTAGTAAGAGGACAGGCGCCCCTGCATCACCTGCCCCAGCCGACCCTTTGAGGGCTGTTGACCGTGCCTCCCAGCTGTCCTGCCTTGGGGGCACAGGGACGGAGTGAAGAGCTGGACCAAGCCTGGCCTCCCATTAGCCTCAGCTTGCCTAGGCCACCCTGCGATTTGGGACCGGGAGCCTCCCTTAATAAGGGACTGCCCTCGCCCAGAGGACCCTCATCCTATTGTGCCCTCCTCGCCCATATACCCTTACCCACGATGCCCCTGGCCTGGAAGTGACCCTTGCCCATGATGATGCCCCTGCCCCAGAAGTGACCCCTGCCCAGCGATGCCCTTGCCCTGGTGCCCCCGCCCAGCAATGACACTCACTCAGATGCCCTCCTCTCCTGATGCCCTCATGTCTGTGCCTGCTGATGCCCCCACGTGATGCTCCTGGCCAGATTATGCTGGCCAGGCTGACACTTAGCCCCAAGAGGGGCGATGAAAACTGCCTGGCTGACTTGCCCAAGTGGATGAGCACCCCCTGGTCTCGGCTGTTCTGGGGGCCACACAAATGCTGCCTGTGTTGGTCACGGACTCTGAGGATGGAGCTGGAAATGAGGAGGCCCCAGGAGCCCCCGGGGTCCTCCAGAGAGGCAGCCTAAAGAGGCCTTTCTCTCCCCATCAGGGGTTCTGGCTAAGGAGGGAAGGGAACTGGGAAGGAACGGCAGAGGATAGGGTGGTTAGCAGGGGTGGAGTGGCAAGGATGGGGTTGGGGCTCCCCGGGCTGATGGCATCTGGTGTTAGACGATAATGTCGTCATGCTCGTCAGCCTGGTAGAAGAAGGGGATGCAGTGGTTGGTGCCCAGGCCTGGGTGCTCCTGGGGGTTCTGCAACTCCTGTGGCTGCTTCCTGAGCTGCTGCACAGGAGGGTTCTGCTTGTGTAGCGCCTTCTTCTCAGAGTGCAGCTGTGTGTAGGCGGCCACGTGCTGCTGCAGGTGGAACAGGCACTGGTCACACTGTTGGTGCAGACCCTGAGCCTCCTGGCTCTTCAGCTCCATCTGCGGAAGACCAAGGGGGGTGGGGGGAGCATGAGGGCAGGTGGTGGCTTGCTAATCAATTCCACTGGTTGCACAGGAGTGGCACAGAGCCCTGCGTCTCCTGCACCCAGCCTCACACCTCATCCCCTTCTTTCCCATCACTTTAACTTGAGGCCACACACGAGAGGGAAGGCATCAGCTGTTAGGGGAACACTCGTGCCTAATACTTTACATGCACAATCTCAGCTCATCCTCAACACCTGTGTAAGGAAAAAATGCTAAGTTCCTCTGTCAGGAATCTGAGGCTTAGCAAAGGGTAGCCTTTGTGTAGTGACCAGAGGAGCTGGGTGACACGCCTCTCGTGGGACAATGATGTCCAGGCCTGGGAGGAGCCCGGGGCTACCAGCCCTAAGAGAGGCAGGACAGTCGACATGGAGGTCACCTGTCACTCCAGACTGGAGCGGCCTCCCTCCTGGGCCTAGCACTGCCCTCCCCAGAGACTTGTTCCCATGGCCCAGTCCTTCACAGTCGGGCTGAGCATTACCGTTTCCTTCAGCTCCCCCAGCTTCTCCTGCAGCTGGCCGAGTTCCCTGGCCAGCTCGTTCTTGATGTGCTGCTCTGCCTGCAGCGAGAGGGTGAGCCGCATGTTGTCATTGCTCTGCACAGAGAGAAGCAATCCGTTGCCACCCAAAGCGGCTGCATCCGGATCCCAGCACCAGGTGCCCACCTCCCACAGTGCTAGGAGGGCTGGAAGCTCAGCCCCTCTCCTCTGACAGACATTTGAGCAGGGTCCTGGCTCACAGGGCACCTGCCTAGGTCATCACCATCCCCTTGGTGGGGGGGAAGTGAAGACCCAGAGGGAAGTGTTTTGTACCAGAGGCCTTGCCCAGGGAGGCTGAACACACCAGTCTCACGAAGCCATCCTGCAGCTTGGCCAGCTGCTCCTTGAGCTCCCGGTTCTGCAGGAGCGCACAGCTGATGGTCACGCGGTCGCTCTGCTTGTGCTCCTTGGCCTGGCTGCTCCACAGCTCCACCTCCCGCTCCAGCTGCAGCAGCCGCTGTTCCTGCTGCTGGTTCAGGCAACTCAGGCCTGTGTTGTCCTGCACCTGGGCCTGCAGCTGTCCCTCCAGGCTCTCCAGCTCCTTCTGCAGCTGCTCAGCCTGCGCCTTCAGCTGCTGCTCCGCCGCCGCCGGCCCCTCAGGGGAGGCTGGGGACTCTGGGGTGGGAGGCTCAGCTGAGAAAGGAAGCAGCCATCAGGGGCCCTGGCCTCTGGGTTTTCAAAAAGCTCCTGTCTTGGTCCTTAGCTCCTCAGGCCAACTTCTTGCCCCCACCCCGGTGCTGGCTTCTTGGCTAACAACTTTCCATATTCAGATGGTCATTACCCTTCCAAGCCAGGACACAGAGTGCTTGACCGTGCATAGTGGACAGTGGGTGCGCCACCCCTATTTACAGATGAGGTCTCCTATGCTCAAAGAGATAACAAGACTCGCCATCCACCGGCACAGACCTGCTTCCCTCTGCCACAACACCACTCACCGGGGCACCCAACACCCATCCTGCTCCCAGGCCACCTCTGCCCCTGCTCACCCATCTGGCTCTTGAGCTCGGCCAAGGTGGTCTCCAGCTCCCACACCTGACTCAGGCTGCACTCCTTCTCCTCCCTCAGCGTGCAGAGCTGCCCAGAGCACAGGGAAAAGAGCCACGAGCAGGGCCACTGCCTCCCTCTAAACCGATGCTGCTGTTGTTTCTGTGGGGAGAGTCAAAGAAAGGAAGGTGACTAAGGATGTCCCCTCTACTCCACTCCCAGAGAAAGAGGGGGTGGGCAGGGGGCCAGAGCGGGATTGGCACGTTCTCAGACCCTATGGGCACAGGGCCTGTCCCGAGGCTCCCAAGGAAAGAGCATGTGGGTCTTTGCTGGTTTTTGCTCACAGCTGTGGAACCGCGTCTGAATTGGGATTCTTCTTAGGGGACAGTAAGGTGAGCCTCCAGAAACGGAATGTGAGAAAAGACAGGCCTTCCACTAGGTTTGGATTTACAGGGGTGTGCGCATCGTTTGACAGCTCAGCACGTGCTACATAGGGGTTGGGGCTGCTCTTAACAGCGGGGATACAGGAATGAAAAGCACAGGTAATATCCCTTCTCTCCCTGAGGTTGACATCCCAGGGAGCCTGGAAATCTTGGATTCTTAGAGCTAAAAGAGACTTTTGACAACTGCCATTTCCACCTCCTTGGGAAACTCAAGCCCATGGCTTGTCCAAACTCAAAGTTCAGGTCAGGGCCTGAGTCAGGGTGGGGACATGAGGCTCATGGCCAGCACTGAACAAGAGGCCACAATCCCAGGGCTGTGTGGCCAGGGTGCAAGCAGGGGTGTCTGGAGAAGAGAGGAGGCGGAGAGGGCAGCAACAGGATAAGAGCCATGCTGCATGCTCCATGCTCTGGGGTCCCTCCAGCTGAGACCTGGCCCACCCAGCACCCCACTCTCCCTCAGCACCAGGGGGCCCCCAGCCCCTTTCTTCAGAGCCCACGGGGAAACAGAAGCCCAGGGTGGGCAGCATGGAATCAGGGGACCCCACTGGGCTCTTACCAATTCCTCTATGGTGTTACTGAGTTGTTTGTTAGATAGCTGGAGTCCAGGGCTACTGCCAGCTGTTGGTACTGGCCCAGGGGTGGCAGGAGCCCAGCTCCTTCCAGCAACCTGCCACTGCCACAAGCTCAAGAGAAAGCCCCATCTTGGCCTCCCCCACCCCAGTGCCGGGAAGGGTGCCTCACATTGGGAACCAAGCTGCGGGAAGAAAGGAGAAGAGAAGGCACAGCAGGCGCAGTCCTCTGGGAAGGGAGATGGTGCAAGCATACAGGGGTAGCAGGCACAAGGACGGAGGCAAACCTGAGTTGGTGCCATGCTAGTTAGACTAGCACCAGGGGGCGCTACAACTCCAGGTAACACGGTGGCATCAGCAGAGGGTGGTGCAGGAGCAGCGCAGTCTTTGGGCGCCTGTCAGGGAACAAAGCAGGGGGTTAGGGGGCCATGCAGGAGAGGAGGTGCCTTGCTGCCATGGACACAAGGGCGCAGAGCAGGTAGGAAGATGTCGTAGCAGTCAGAGTGACAGTCACACATCCTGGGAACCACAGGGGTTGTGGGAATGGCTTGTCCAGGCTTGGGGACACGTGGCATCTTTTCAGGTGGCCAAAGCTCAAAGGAAGGGGGCTATGACCTCCATGGACATGAGGCCCTGGTTCTCCCTGGACCTCAGCAAGGGCTCTGACCTCCGGCAGCTGCAGCAGGCAGAAGGAACAGGCACCAACATCAGGGAGTACGGCAGTGTTCTTCCAGGAAGCCAGTCTCTGCCGCACAGTGACCCTAACTCTAGGCCCCTGCTGGGCCAAGGCTGCTGGTGGTGACGGGGCTCCCTCCAGGTAGCTGTCTGCCGCTGCCCTCTCCTGCTCTCCACCCTTTCTCCCTGCCCTCCTCTCTGCCTCAACCCTCAGCTGCATTTCTCCGATTCAGGCCTTTCCAAGGAGAAATGTTGCCCAAGAAGCCCCTCCCTGCTTTCTGGAGATAAAATCAACCACAGCCGCCTCATGGGCATACCTCTCAGCCCAATCTCGCAGCTCCAGAAATACCTACTCTATCAAAAGAAGCCAGGAAATCACAGGTAAGACGTCTGCTCTTTGACTTAGCACATGGAGGTCATGGCGCCTCATTGACAGAAAAACTGCTAGGGAACAATGCGGGGATCTAGTGCTTGGAGACGTGGAGAAGCCTCTCCTCCTTCTTCCCCAGTGGGACCCCCTCCCTCGGCCAGCCCCATCAAGCTTCTCCCCAGGCTCAGGCCTAACTCTCGGTCCATGCATCTGGCTCTAGAGACCACCTCATGTCAGCAGGTCAGACGGCCGCACACAGCCAAGATGGCTGAACAAGTGACAGCAGCCAGAGGAGCTGAGTGGAGGCAGGGAGTTGCTGCCTGCTCTCTGGACTCTTCAGCCCTGGCCTCTGAAAACCCCAATCGGCTGCCTCCTTAGAGTCCAGGCTGCAAAGCCTACAGATGAGAAAGAGGCGTGCTGACTCTGCAGTTATACCTTTAGAGAGTGGACCAGGGATGGAACACTTCTCTCTCCCTCTCATCTCGGCTTCTCTATAACTGTGCTTTTCAAATACATAAATAAGTAAATAAAAATAGAATCTATGTACTGTGATTACTTTGTGAACAACCAAGTCACAATTCTACTTCTGAAGGTGGAGCTTTGCCTGTTGTCTGGACACCAGATGAGAAGCCTGCACCTGGATTTCAGTCTGAAGGTGGAGCTTGGTGTGGGCATCAGGACACCAGATGAGAAGACTGCAGCTCACTTCAAGACTGAAGTTGCAGCATCGCCTGGGTGTCAGGACACCAGATGAGAAGCCTGCACCAGGCTGTCAGTCTGAAGGCGGAGCTTCGCGTGGGTGTCAGGACACCAGATGTGAAGCCTGAATCTGGCTTTCAGTCTGAAGGTGGAATTTTTCTTGAGCATCAGGACACCAGATAGAAGCCTGCAACTGGCCTTCAGTCTGCAGGTGGAGCATCACCTGGGTGTCAGGACACCAGATTAGAAGCCTGAACCTCACTTCACATGAGGAGGTGGAGCTTTGCCTGGGTGTCAGGACACCAGATGAGAATCCTGCACCTGGCTTTCAGTCTGAAGGTGGAGCTTCGCCTGGGTGTCAGGATACCAGATGAGAAGCCTGCACCTCGCTTCACGTCTGAAGATGGAGCTTCGCCTGGGTGTCAGGACACCAGATGAGAAGCCTGCACCTGGCTTTCAGTCTGAAGGTGGAGCTTCTCTTGGGTGTCAGGACACCAGATGAGAAGCCTGCACCTGACTTTCAGTCTGAAGGGGGAGCTTTGACTGGGTGTCAGGACCAGATGAGAAGCCTGCATCTCACATCACATCTGAAGGTGGAGCTCGGCTGGGTGTCAGGACACCAGAGGAGAAGCCTGCACCTCGCTTTCAGTCAGAAGTTGAGCTTCGCCTTGGTGTCAGGACACCAGATGAGAAGCCTGAACCGCGCTTTCAGTCTGAAGGGGGAGCTTCACTTGGGCTCAGGACACCCGAATAGAAGTGTGAAACTCCTTCACGTCTGGAGGTGGAGTTTCGCCTGGGTGTCAGGAAACCAGATGAGAAGCCTGCACCTGGCTTTCAGTCTGAAGGGGGAGCTTCACTTGGGCGTCATGACACCATGTTAGAAGCCTGAACCTCCTTCACGTCTGGAGGTGGAGATTAGCCTGGGTGTCAGGACACCAGATGGGAAGCCTGCACCTGGAATTTAGTCTGAATGTTGAGCTTCTCTTGGGCATCAGGACACCAGATTTTAGCCGGCACCTCGCTTTCAGTCTGAATGTGGAGTTCGGCTGGGTGTCAACACACTAGATGAGAAGCCTGCATCTGGCTTTCATTCTGAAGGTGGAGCTTCACCTAGGCGTCAGGACACCAGATTAGAAGCCAGAACCTCGCTTCACATCTGCAGGTGGATATCACCTGGGTGTCACAACACCAGATGAGAAGCTTGTACCTTGCATCGCGTCTGAAGGTGGAGCTTCACTTGGGTGTCAGGACACCAGATGAGAAGCCTGCACCTGGCTTTCAGTCTGAAGGGGGAGCTTCACCAGGATGTCAGGACACCAGATGAGAAGCCTGCACCTGGCTCAGTCTGAAGGTGGAGCTTTGCCTGGGTGTCAAAACACGAGATGAGAAGCCTTACCCTCTCTTTCAGTCTGAAGGGGGAGCTACGCCTGCATTCAGGACACAAGAGGAGAGGCCTGCACCTCAGTTTCAGTCTGGAAGTGGAGCTTCGCCTGGGTGTCAGGACAGCAGATGAGAAGCCTGCACCTCGCTTTCAGTCTGAAGGGGGAGCTTCTACTGGGTGTCAGGACACCAGTTGAGAAACCTGCCCCTGGCTTTCAACTGAAGGAGGAGCTTCTCTTGGGCATCAGGACACCAGAAGAGAAGCCTGCACCTCACTTTCAGTCTCAAGGTGGAACTTCACCTGGGTGTCAGGACACCAGAAGAGAAGCCTGCACCTCACTTTCAGTCTGAAGGTGGAGCTTCGCCTGGGCGTCATGACACCAGATGAGAAGCCTACACCTGGCTTTCAGTCTGAAGGTGGCACTCACCTGGGTGTCAGGACACCCGATGAGAAGCCTGCACCTGGATTTCAGTCTGAAGGTGGATATTCGCCTGGGTGTCAGGACACCAGATGAGAAGGCTGTACCTCCCATTGCGTTTGAAGGTGGAGCTTCACCTGGGTGTCAGGAAACCAGATGAGAAGCCTGCACCTGGCTTTCAGTCTGAAAGTGGAGCTTCACCTGGGTGTCAGGACACCAGATGAGAACCCTGCACCTGGCTTTCAGTTTGAAGGTGCAGCTTTGCCTTGGTGTTAGGACTCCAGATGAGAAGCCTGAACCTCGCTTTCAGTCTGAAGGTGGAGCTTCACGTGGCCATAGGACACCAATGAGTAGCCTGCATCTCGCTTTCAGTCTGAAGGGAGAGCTTCACTTGGGCGTCATGACACCAGGTTAGAAGCCTGAACCTCCTTCACGTCTGGAGGTGGAGATTCGCCTGGGCGTCATGACACCAGATGAGAAGCCTGCACCTGGCTTTCAGTCTGAAGGTGGAGCTTCTTCTGCACGTCAGGTCACCGGATGAGAAGGCTGCACCTCACTTCATATCTGAAGGGGGATCTCCCCCTGGGCGTCGGGACACCAGATGAGAAGGCTGCTCCTGGCTTTCAGTCAGAAGGTGGAGCTTCGCCTGGGTGTCAGGACACCAGATGAGAAGCCTGCACCTCGCTTCAGAGTGCCTGAGCCCGATTCCTAGCTCCAGCTCTGACTCCAGCTTCCTCCTCACGCCAACCCTTGGAGACACTGTGATGGCTCAAGTACACTGAGCTACTCGAATTCAAATATTAAGCTCTCAGGACTTCTCTGTGCCTGGTCCCTGCCCAGACTATGCCATTTGTTGTCTCCTCTGAGGCCGCAGAGTGATCATGGCCCTTAGCCAGACCTTCCTGGGTGGGAGCTGCTGTGATGGTTGACCAGCCACCTGTCCCTTTCCCTAGGCCCATCTGCAGATCAGCCCTGCTACACTGGCTAGGCCCTGGGGCAGTTAGACAGGAAGTGCCAACATAATCTGCAGGTTATGGCCTACCTAGCCCCATGTGCCTGTGCCCTTCCCCTCCCCCAACTCAGGCTCCCTGCAGCCCTGAAAGGTGTTCTATGACCTCACGATGCTGCCTATGACCTCTTCGCTCCCTCTGTGTCCCCCACTCGCCACGTGGATGAATATTACCCACCTTTAATCTTCACACTGGCCTCAAACGCCACCTTCTCCAGCCGCAAGTCCATTTGGAACCCACCTCCCTCACCTAGCCATGCAGCTGCCCTGTTGCCGCCTTTCCCCTGCCTCCTCAGAGGACTCTGCCACCCCCATGGCACCTCCTGTCTTGTTCTTCTACTTCCACCACTGTGCAGCCAATGCCTTTGCCATCCACGGGCCCAGTGAACATGGTTGAGCATCCCATCTGATTTGTCAAAGAGACGAGGGGCAGGCAGAGTGTCCTAGCACTGGTCTGTCTGGGTAGCTTCACATCCTTGCCGGTTAGTTCCTCTGAAAAGCTAACCTCCATCCTTGTGATTATAAAGCCAATTCATT
This sequence comes from Oryctolagus cuniculus, assembly GCF_051225735.1. Lineage (NCBI taxonomy): Eukaryota > Metazoa > Chordata > Mammalia > Lagomorpha > Leporidae > Oryctolagus > Oryctolagus cuniculus. The sequence goes on along the minus strand of NC_142885.1, from coordinate 2,452,743 downwards.
TTCTCTTAATTCTACCTTCTCACTTTCAAACCGAAATGGAATTCATCAAGTTGAAAAATCACTCACTTCCATCTGGTCTACTTGCCCAGAGGGCAAAATGTAACAGCATTTGTATGTTTTCAAATCTCTCCTGGTCTGACTGCACTGGGCATTCAAAGCCCAAAACCCCACAGACCTGCTCTGGAAGTTATTCCCAAATTACTGAATCTTTGAGGTGTGTCTTACCCTCTCCAAGATGATAAAAGACACAAGGGAAGGGAAAAAATGCAATTAGCCAAGCAGGGGAGGAAGCAGACATAAGCAGGCCGAGGGTTAATGGCAGCAACTTAAAACAAGCCAGAGGCAGAGTCTGCAGCAAATGAGACAAGCCTCAGGGACATGCACATCTGGGAGGCAGCAAGCCAGAGAGGGGGGGTTCTCGGCACTGCCTCCCCTTCCACTTGTCCTATGGGGCAGTGCTACCCCATCAGAACGGTTAAGGTCAGACACCAGCACCTTCAGTATGTCCTGCATCTAGAGGCAGTGAAAAGGGGAAAACAAGGGCAGGGGAAGACACAGAGACGTGGCTTAGAGAGAGGCGAGGATGTCGGGGAAGGAAGAGGTGGAGTCAGGAAACGGAGGCTGAGGAAGAGCAGAGATCCACACCGTGGCCCCCAGGCCATCCTCTCAGACTGGCCATTGCTGCCTCGCCAGACAGAGGGAAAAGTCCCCAGGCCCCAGAGTCACATGAAGTGCAGTCACTGACCAGCCCGGCTCTCAGACCCTCCCCCAGACACGACCCCCACTCTCCATGTTAAAACCAGACTTCTGCAGAAGGGTTCTCTTGAACAGGGAGGCTACAGCTCAACAATTAGAAGACACTGTTCCAATCCCATAATATCTGACAGCCTGAAACGGAAGCCCAGGGGAGGCTGTGACTTTTCTGAGGTCACCCAGAGCCAAGGCCGCATCCCAGTGCCTGGGGCTTCCTAAGGGGACAGCCCGATGGCCGGGCTGCTCTCACTGGCCTGGCTTTTCCTGAGGCCGGGGATGAGGAAGTCGCAAATACCAGCGACTATGAATGCTACAAGACCCTGTATTCTGGATTAATACGAGAACAGCAAAAACTCTCAAACTTTGTAAGTAAAACATCAGCCCCATCTATTTTACAGATGTGGAGAGAGAGGCCCAGAAAGCTTGAACAGTTTGCCTTACATCATATCCCCAGCAGAGGGAAAGGGAGCATTCAGACCCAGAATCCTTGACCAGTATCTAACACTCCCTTCCACTATCTTCCACTGTCCTCTGGATCCCCAACCCCCCACCCCCCATTGCCCCTTAGCCCCCGAGCCCCCAGCAGCCTGGCCAGCCAAGACTCACATCCTCAGTTGAGTGACAACCCCGAGAAGTGGTTGTCTTAGGGATACTGCCGTTTTTAAGGTTTTTCTTCTTTTTTCCTCCTGCAGGACCACCACGCCTGTTCTTCCGCTGATATTCTCTTAACTGTGGAAAGGAAAAGCAGTTGATTCTCTGGAATGCCCTAAGCCCCTGCAGTCACATCCTACTTCACAGTGTTCACAAGAACTCTCATGTCCACCACTGACTTCATGCCACTGACAACCCTTCAAGGGGCTGGAATGATCAGTTAACGTCTGAAGAACTGACAACATGGCTTCAATAAAAGGGAATGATGGAATTTAAAATCAGCTTCCAACTCTCACTTCTGGGGTTCTGCCAAGAATCAGCAGCTGCTGGGAGCAAAACCAGAGGTAGAGGTAGAAGGTTAAACATTATGTGGTCAGGAATTGCGCTTTGTGTGGTTTGGAAACAAGACATTGGGTCCTTTCTTCCATATCAGAACCTCGCAGAACTTCGAGGGGCACCCCGAGGAACCCTGGACACCGAGGAGAAAGAGTAGAACCCAGGCATTATTCCAGCCAAGGGCCCATTATGACGTCACGACAGGTTCCGACCCAAGCCCCAGGGCGGCCTCACCAAGCTGCTGCCTGCTCCTCTGTGGCAGTGCCCTCACCCAGCTTCAAAAACTCCCCTGGGGAGGGTTCAGGCTATAAAGTTTAGTCTCCCAAGGTCTGTTCCACAGACGGTCACACAGCTGTGACTCCAGAGAGCCTGAGTGTGGGGCACTCTGATCCCAGGGTCAGGGAAATTGAATGTGAGCCTGAGAACTCGCACAACCCCCAAAGTAAGTCTCTGGAGAGTCGAAACCTGGGAGAAAACCAAACCTGTTTTCCCGCGGTCACCCAGAAACACTGCCCACACTTCCAGCTCCCCCGGGGAACGGGACACATCTCACTTTCAGTGTCCGAGCTGAGGAAGGGGGTCCCCCAGTCCCCAGTCCCCTTGCAGGCGGAAGCAGAAAGGGGGTGAGGACTTAGGGGACTGGGCCGGGAGATCAAAGCCCGAGCTGGAGGTAATGCCAGTCCCCAGGAGGATTTGACCTCACCACATCCCACTCTGCCCTACCCACGCGCTGCATAGGGGGAGGTGGGGCGCAGGGTAGGGACCCGAGTCCTTGGAGACTGAGCCCATAGACCCCAAGGAGGTCCGGCTTCGGGAGGCTGGAGGCGAGGTCTGAGGCTGGGCCGAGGAGCCCCAGGAGACAATGGCCCAAAGTCACCCAGGGGCGACAAGCCAGGGTGGGGGCTGGGTGCTGAGGGGGCGGTGCTGGCTGAGAGGACTTGGGTGGGGGAAGCCAAGGGGTGCTCGGGCTCGACCAGAGTGTCTGAGGAGCCGCACAGACCCCACCACGGACCGACCACCAGAGGGGCAGTGGGCTGGGCCGGGGGCGTGACCCCGACGTTTTACCTTTTTCTTGGCCACAGCCAGCTTGCTCTGTCGGGTTTCCTCCGACATCGCGGGGAGGGGGAGAGGTGGGGCACATCACCACGATCCCGGCAACCACTGCGAATTGCTCCCGGCAGCTACCGCGCAGGTGTGTGACTGAGCCAGGAGACGCAGCTTCAGGGCAGAACTAGGCGAGGCTGGGTGGGCGTGGTCGCCACACTTCAAGCCCATTGGTCAGTGAGAAAGACGAAACAAAGAGGGGCGTGGTCCGAGGCGTCAAAATGGGAGCTGCGCGTGCAGCTCTGTCACCGCCCACTCTGGGGGGCGGGGCGATTTCCCTTGGGTGCGCGCGCAGCTTTATGGGAGCTCTCTCATGGCGTCCGTCACAGAATTCTAGTCAGTCTGCGGACCCCAGAGGCCGCTCTCCGGCCTGCGCCCTCAACCCCCTTTCTCTACAGGCGCCCCCGACCCGGGGCCCTCGGACCCCAGAGCTCAGGAGGTGGTGCGGAGCGCAGAGCAGGGCACACTGCATCAGTTCACGAGCCCTTTCTGACTCCTCCCAGATGTGCCCCAGACGTTCTCCTTTCAGAAATCCCCTCAGGGTCCCTTTCACGTCCTCCAGACACTGCCCTCTCACACCCAGCCCTTCCTCGAGGGGCCCCACGCTGACCCTGCCCAGCTGGATCCAGTCGGGCGCGCCCAGGTCCCGGTGGCTCCTCCGCCCGCACCCCCACGGGCCCCCTTTCCCCTCAGAGCAGCTCCGGGGCCTCAGCCTCTCCCACGCTTCCCTCCAGGGCTGAGCAGGACCCCGCCGCAGCTGCCTCGGGGCCTTCCGGTCACAGTGAGTAGTGCGTGTGCCCCCGACCCCCTGCGTGTGCCCGCACCCCCCGACCCGTGCGGATAGTTGCAGACCCCATCCCGTGAGGGTGTCTGTGCCCCCGGCCCGTGAGAATGTCTGCGCCCCCAACCCGTGAGGGTGTCTGCGCCCCCCAACCCATGAGTTGCCTGCACCCCCCGACCCTTGCGGATGGTTGCGGACCCCATCCCGTGAGGTTGTCTGTGCCCCCCGACCCGTGTGTGTGCCTGCACCTCCCAACTCCATGAGTGTGCCTGCGCCCCCCGACCCCGTGCGTGTGCCTGCACCCCCCCGACCCGTGCGGATGGTTGCGGACCCCATCCCGTGAGAGTGTCTGTGCCCCCCAACCCGTGTGTGTGCCTGCACCGCCCAACTCCATGAGTGTGCCTGCGCACCCCCCTATCCGTGAGGATGTTTGCACTCCCGAACCGTGAGCATGGCTACGGACCCAGACCCCGTGAGGATGCCAGCACCTCCCGACCCCGTCATGGTGGCTGCACCCCCCCGACCCGTGAGGAAGTCTGTGCCCCCAGACCCCGTGCATGTGCCTGCATTCCCAGATCCACGTGGATGTCTGGGCCCCAACCAGTGGGGGTGCCTGCGCCCCCTGACTCCGTGCATGTGCCAAAGCCCCCAGACCCTGTGAGGATTTCTGTGCCTCCGATCCAAGAGGGGGCCTGTGCCCCCCGACCTGTGAGGAAGTCTACGCCCCCCAACCCCATGAGTGTGCCTGAGCCCCCCGACCAGTGAGGATGTCCAGGCCACCGAGCCGTGAGCATGGCTGCGGACCCCAACCCCGTGCGGGGGGCTGCAGTAGACATCAACCCTGTGAGGGTGCCAGCACCTCCCAACCCTGTGAGGGTGCCAGCGCCTCCCAACCCCATGGGGGGGCTGCACCACCGACCTCTTGAGGTTGCCTGGGCCCCTCGACCCATGAGGGTGCCAGCATCCGCCGACCAGAGAAGAAGCCAGCACCCCAACACTGTGAGAATGCCCGTGCCCCCTGACCCATGAGGGAGCCGGTGCCCCCCAACACGTGAAGTTGCCAGTGGCCTCCAATCCGTGAGTGTGCCAGCACCCCCAATTCTGTGTGGGTGCCAACGCCCTCCATCCCGTGAGGATTTCTGAGCCCACCCAATGTGGGGAGGATGTCTGCGTGCCCCCCCCACACAGTGGCATCATGACTACCCCCAGCCCTCCCCCACCCCAACCACAGCCCACAGGTGGGCCTTCCTCAGTCTTCCTGAGCAGACAAAACTCCGGGAGGCTCCCGAGCTGTCTTTCAGAATCCCTCTCAGTGGCCCCTGAGGAGCGTCAGCCAAGGTAGGCACCTGCCACTCTGCCTGCCTCAGGACCGCATCTGCCCCACTGCACCAGCCCCACACTGGGGGGCGCCCCTGGGACCTCAGGGCCAGGCCCCTCCTTCTCCCTACTGCAGCTCCAGACTCCCTCTTTCCTGTTTCTGTCCTTGGGCCAGCTGGCTCTCTCCTCTCCCTTCCCAGGCAGCCTCAGGACTCAGTGTGACTGCCCAGGGCCTCCGTGGCTGAGCCTGGGGGTTCTTGGGACAGGATCCACACCAGTGGCAGATGTGGGTGCCCTCTGGAGCTGCCAGAGAGGCCAGGGAGCTTGTGGTTGATGGTGTAGGGGCTGGGAACTTGGGGGGTGTTGTGGTTCAGCCAGAGGCCTTTGAACTTCCTCCTGGGCGTGCCACACCTGCCCCAATCGGAGCTGTGCTGCTGGGGGCAGGGAACAGGGGGTATCAAGCCCCCCAGCCTGGGAGCCCCAGCACAGGCCAGGGTGACAGGCCGGGGGTCACCTCGTCCCTTGGGTGTGCAGTTGAGCAGTGGCCGGGGGTGAAGCCTTCGGTTGCTTGATGACCTCAAAGCCTGAGAATCCTCTGCACCCATCAGCCCAGGCGAGGCAGGGACGCACAGCCTCCTGCCTCCCACCTGGGCATTGTCACACCTGCTACTGGCTGAAGGTGGGATCCTCAGCCCCGGATGAAGCCCCGTAGCCAGGACAGGTCAGCTACTCTGAGTTCCGCCTGGCTGGGACACAGAGTTGGCCCAGGGCCCCACCTGCCACTCTTCGCTGGCCTCTGACTCTCCCTCTTCTGCTTTTCCCCAGCAGGGAGGGCCCAGACTCACCTCCATGACCTGCAGCCCCCCGACCAGCTGAGGCTCCCTTCTTAGATTTTTGAGTTTGTGGCCCCCTGCCCACCCTGCCTCTCCAGTGTCCCCTTTGAGGATGCTGGGCTTTTTGAGTACCCGAGGGGCCTCCGCCACCCCCTCCACCCATCCATTTTAGCTGTGTGCTCCTGGTTCAAGCAGGGTTCTTCCTCCTGTCTTTCTCCATCAGGCCTGCTGGCTGCCACATGGGCCTCCCAGGCTAGTGCTGGCCATGGCCAGTGGGTCCAAAGGCAGGGCCATCAGGGAGGAGGGAAGTCTGAGAGGGCCAGGCTTGTGTCAGGACTGTGGCTGTGCTGCCTGGGTGCTGTGTGAGAGGTGGCGTGAGTGGCAGGGGAGGCCCTCTCCAACCTCCACCCCGACTCCCCGGAAACTCTGGTCACCCACTCCAGCTCCTGCTCCCATCTTCCTTCTCCTTCCTGTCCATGGCCTTTTCCAGAAAGCTCACCCATGTGCCCACCTCCTGCTGCTTCCCACCTCCGCCCTGCCCACCAGTGCCGTGGCCTGGCTGCTCTTGCCTTACCACCTGTCTCCCTCCTCTCTCTCCACTGTTCTCTCTGCTCTCTCTCCCACTGCCAGACGATTGGGTCAGGCAAGGCCGTCCCGTCCTGAGAGCCCCAGGCCCCCCTTTGACATCTAACCAAATCCTTTCTCTTCCTCGGAGACCTCCTTTGCCAGTCTGTCCAGAGAGCTGTTCTGTGACTTGACAGTGGCCCCTCAGCCTCAAAGCCTCCCCTTCATCTGTGACTTTCTGTTGTGTGGTGAGCTCACACCTCTAGGCATGACCTTGGTGAAAATGTGTGCCCCTCTGTGGTCCTGCTCCTGCCCTGTTCTATAAATATCTATTGTGGGGAGCAACTCGGACTAGACTATGTTACTGGAATTAAGACTTATTCTATGCATCTGCTCTCCCACAATATGGCGCTGGGAGAGGAGGAAATAGCTTCTACACAGCTGCCTCCAGTTCAACCAATAAACAGCAGGACCTGCTCCTGATCGGAGGAGAGCAGCGTACTAGGCATTGTGGGTAGCAGAGTTGGGATTGGTGGAAGAGGACTATAAAGGAGGAGAGAGACAACATGCACCAGGAACATCTATCTGAAGGAACACCTGTGCAGCCCCCGAGAGAGCCCGCCGGCGGTGTGCCGCTCCCCCGCGGAAGTGGGGAAAGTGGCAGGGGGAACCGCCCTTCCACGGAGGTGGAAGGGATGGTAGCCAACCCGGGAAGAACCAGCAGCAAACCCGGGGAGGGCCGAGCAGACAAAAGAACAGCGCAGGGTCCTGTGTCGTTCCTCCATGAAGACGGGGAGCGACATAATGGTGCCGTGACTCGGATAGGAAACCTAGGCAGGGCTTAGTGTCATTCCTCCATGAAGAGGGGGAGCGACAATCTATAAATACTCATAAACACACACACACACACACACACACACACACGGCAGTGCCCCTGGAGTTGCAGTGTAATAAGACCAGCCTGGAAGAGGCCTCTTCACCCCACTGAATGCTCAGTACAGCACAGCACAGCAGGCTGCCCACTGCTGGCAGGCCCTGCTGCCCTGTGCAGTGCCCACCCGCAGCACAGCAGACCCTGGGCCCTAGGACGATGCTGCCCCTGGTCCAGAAGTGACCCTTGTCCAAGATGCCCTTGCCCAGGTGCCCCTGCCTAGCAATGACCCTCACACAGATGCTCTCCTCGCCCAGATGCCTTCTCCCATGATGCCCCCTGGCCCTAAGTGAACCTCACCCAGACTGCCCTTACCCATGATACCCCTGCCCCAGGATTGACCCTTGCCCTTGCCTTGGTGCCTCCACCCAGCAATGCCCCTCACCCAGATGCACTCCTCACCCAGATGCCATCCCTGAAATTGACCTCACCTGAAGATGACCCTGGCCCAGAAGTGACCCTTGCCCGAAGATGCCCTTGCCTGGAAGCCCCTGCCAGCAATGACCCTCACCCAGATGCCCTTTCCTGAAAATGACTTCACCTGAAGATGCCCCTGGCCCAGAAATGACCCTAACAGAGGCAGAGAGAGGTCTTCTATCTGCTGGTTCACTCCCCAATTGGCCATAATGGCTGAAGCAGTGCTGATCCAAAGCAGGAGCCTCTTCCAGGTCTCCCATGTGGGTAAAGGGGCCCAAGGATTTGGGCCATCTTCCACTGCCTTCCCAGGCCACAGCAGATAGCCGGGTCAGAAGTGGAGCAGCTAGGACTTGAAGCTGCACCCTTACGGGATGCCCGCCATGCAGACTGGGGCTTTAACCTGCTGTGCCACAGCACCAGCCCCCACAACAGTATTTTTTCCTTCATACTACCTGAACTCTTAGTGTAGAGTTACCCTTAGGAGTATAAAGTAAACTAAAAATAGATTTTTGTAAAAATTAATGGAAATAGGAGAGGGAGGAGGAAGAAGGGTTGGAGCGTGGGTGGGAGGGAGGGAAGGATGGGGAATATCACTATGTTCCTAGATCTGTATATAGGCAATACATGAAACTTGTATACCTTAAATAAAATTTAGCCTCCGAAGCGGCCAGCTGCTTCAAAATGAAGCTGAATACCTCCTTCCCAGCCACTGGCTGCCAGAAACTCATCCAAGTGCACAATGAACGTAAACTTCGTACTTTCTGTGAGAAGCGTATGGCCACAGAAGTTGCTGCCGACGCTCTGGGTGAAGAATGGAAGGGTTATGTGGTCCGGATCAGTGGTGGGAATGACAAACAAGGTTTTCCCATGAAGCAAGGTGTCTTGACCCATGGGCGGGTCTGCCTTCTGCTGAATAAGGGGCATTCCTGTTACTGACCAAGGAGAACTGGAGAAAGAAAGCTCAAATCAGTTCGGGGCTGCATTGTTGATGCCAATTTGAGTGTTCTCAACTTGGTCATTGTAAAAAAAAAAAAGAGAGAGAGAGAGAGAGATTCCTGGATTGACAGATACCACGGTGCCTTGTTGCCTGGGTCCTAAAAGAGCCAGCAGAATTTGTAAGCTTTTCAGTTTCTCTAAAGAAGATGATGTATGCCAGTATGTTGTAAGAAAAGCCCTTAAACAGGGTAAGAAACCTAGGACCAAAGCACCCAAGATTCAGCGTCTAGTTACTCCACGTGTCCTGCGACACAGACGCCGGCGAATTGCTCTGAAGAAACTGTACTAAGGAGAACAAGGAGGAGGCTGCAGAATATGCTAAACTCTCAGCCAAGAGAATGGAGGAGGCCAAAGAAAAATGCCAGGAATGGATTGCCGGGAGATGTGGGCTGTCTTCTCTGAGAGCGTCTACTGCTAAATCTGAGTCCAGTCAAAACTAAGGTTTAATAACAACTAATAAATAGGATTGTGTTTCAGACCTCAAAAAATAAAAAATACAAATTTTGTTCACCTTTTCAAAAAACCTGATCCACTCATTGTTGGGGAATGGGACAGCCTGGCCAGCTGTGCCCCTCCTGACATGTACAAGCACAAGAAGTTTAGTGCTGGGCTTTTTCCACCCTGCCCATTGCTAACCGCAAGATCCTGTTTTGACTTTAAGCATCCTGTTATTGCATGTTTCCCACATTTACTAAGTTTTGTTTCTTGCTGATTTGGTAACATGTTTTCCGTGAATCATATAAACAGGTGGATGGTGGGAGGGGGATATATAAGAGGGTTGGAGGAGGCGAAGACAGCGGGCGTTTGTGACATGTAACCTGAGTCTGCTAAAAAATAAAGTGGAAGCTGAAAAGCCGATAAACACGTCTGGTGTCTCCGTGGTCTTGCCGGCGTTAACCTATCCGGAAGGTGCATGCCTGCAACTGGTGCCGTGACTCAGATCGCTGCGATGCGGAAAGAAGGTAAAAAAAAAAAAAAAGTCTATAGACGGGAGTCTAGGGGAAAAAGCCTAGGAATACCGCGGTACAATGGGGAACACACAGTCCACCACGAAAATGCACCTATTGATTAGCCGCCTTTTAAAGGCAACGGGGACACCCATAATGAGTGTAGGTGTGTGCAATTTTACTAGGATACTATATAAAACTTGTCCTTGGTTTGTTGAAGAAGGAGATTTATCACAGGTTCGGTGGAGACGGGTGGGACGTGAATTGCGAAACGCTGGAGGAGCTCAGCGAAGACTCCCATCATAGTAGCGAAAAAGGAGACAATATAGAGGAACAAAGGATGGAAGCAAGCGGAGGAGCCTGACCAAAAGCGAAACATCCGCAGACGCTGGAATTGCCTCCACTTTACCCGGAGTTGCCCTTAATGCCCTCCACTCCTTATGAACCGCCCCCTCATCCTATGTGCTGTTGCTGTTTTGCCGGCAATGCTTCAAGTGAGATGAGGCCCATAGTTTTAGAGTCTGGGCCAGAGAAACAGACTAGAAGGCAAATACTTGAAAACGAAAGTGCTCGTAATGACGATGAAGCCGCTTTTCTTATAAATACTGGGGATTCAACTCCCCATCCACCGCAGCGCCTGAAACCAAATTGGGCAGAGTTCTTTAACCCCCATCAGATCTTTCCAGTGACCGAAGACTGCCAAGGAAATCGCGGGTGGACTCTGGTCAACTTTACAGCATTAAAGGAGCTGCAAAAGGCAGTGACTCTCTACGGGCCACATGCTAACTTCACCAAAGCTATCCTAGGAACTTTAGGCACTCAGGGCCTAGTCCCTGAAGATTGGAGAAATGTCTGCAAGGCAGTCCTTTCAGGGGGAGATTATCTCTTATGGTCAGCCGCTTGTAGGGAACTAGCTTGTACTCAGGCGGCACAAAACCGAGCTGATGGGCAACCTGCCTGGAATGAGGACATGTTAAATGGAGAGGGAGCATTCCATGCAGAAGTGGTGCAAGCTTGGTGTCCCCGGGAGGTATTACAACAAATAAGAGATACAGCCTTGAGGGCCTGGAAGGTAGTGCCAAAAAAAGGGGAAGTTAAACACAGTCTTACTAAGATAATACAAGGACCGACCGAGCCTTATGCAGATTTTATTAACCGCCTTTATGAAGCTGCGGGCAATCTGTTTGAGTCTCCTGAAGAGGCCTCACCCTTGCTGAGACGACTGCATATGAAAATGCTAATAAGACATGTTGCTCCATGCTAAGGCCTTGGCAACATAAGGACATCCCTACCTTTATGAAAATTTGCAGAGATGTCATGGATGATGTTGCCTCTGGGGCTCATGCTGCTATGGCAATGGCTAAGGCCAATAGAGCGAGTGACCACAAATGTTTCGCTTGCGGCCAACCCAGACATGTAAAAAAGGAATGTAGACAACATAAACCCAACAAACGACAGCCAGGATTATGCCCTAAATGTGGGAAAGGTAATCATTGGGCCAGTGATTGTTATTCTAAGACTGATAGAGCAGGAAACCCTATTCCCCAAGAGTCAAAAAATGGGAGAGGGGCCACAGCACACCGGGGCCCGAAGCAAAATTGGGTGCGCCAGCAATCAAAAAAGGGGGATCAGGAATAGTAAGCTGTTTCGAATTGCGGCCAACAGAATCTCAAATATTAACTCCAGCTATGGGTCCTCAAATCATTGATGTAGTCCCTACTAAAAATTCTCTTCCCAATACTGGCTTCGGACTAGTGATTGGATGAGCCACCAATTTTCAGCACAGACTCCAAATTCAGCCAGCAATAGTAACTCCCCACATGCAAACCTAAAGTTATCGTTCAAGCCACCTTAGGTGCAGCTATCGTAGATAATGACAGACCCCTAGCACAATTACTATGCTGGGAAAAAATTAGAGATCAGAGAGCTAAACAAGGAAGTAATTTTGCAGCACTCTCCTTATCATTGGAAAACAGACCACTTTGGCCTCTTGTCATTCAGGGAAAAACAATACAAGGCTTGTTAGATACTGGGGCTGATGTAAGTATTATAGACGCAGATGACTGGCCTCCCTCCTGGCCAACACAAGAGTCAGAGAATACACTGGTAGGGTTGGGTACTACCCATGCTCCACCTAGGAGTGCCAGCATCCTCACTTGGACCGACAATGAAGGCCATTCTGGACAGTTCCAACCATATATCTGTAAGCTACCAGTTACCCTTTGGGGACGAGACGTCCTACAGGAACTAAGACTTACCTTGACTAATGAAAAGGGAAAACAACAAGGATCACAGGCTGCGTGGAACATCATGACACGAATGGGATATAAAGGTGGAGGCCTGGGAGCTAGGGAACAGGGTATTACAACGCCCATTAGTCCAAAAGGAGAAAAGGACAGGCATGGACTGGGTTTCCAGGAGGGGCCACCGCACCGCAGCCAATCCCTGTAACTTGGCTCTCCTCTAAGCCAGTGTGGATTTCGCAGTGGCCCCTTACAGAAGAAAAATTGGCTGCTGTAAAAACCTTAGTAGAGGAACAATTAGGGGCAGGACATCTTCAGCCATCTACTTCTCCTTGGAATAGTCCTATCTTTGTGATTAAAAAGAAATCAGGTAAATATCACCTACTTCATGATTTAAGAGCTATAAATAAATGCAACCTATGGGGGCCACCCAACCTGGCCTCCCCGTTTTAACCATGCTACCTAGAGAATGGAAACTAATAGTAGTTGATATAAAGGATTGTTTTTTCTCTATCCCCCTAACCAAGGAAGATAGACAACGTTTTGCCTTTACAATTCCCTCTATAAATCATATAGGACCCAATGCTCATTTTGAATGGACAGTATTGCCACAAGGAATGACTAATAGTCCCACATTATGTCAAATATATGTTGCTACCAATTGGGGCAAGTCAGCCCGAGCATGACTTGCCCCAATTGGTAGAGTTGGAAACATACCAGGGGATTCCAGTTCAATCCCATCAAGGTGGCATGTACCAATGCCATCTCACTATTCCAAGTGATCAATTTCAGTTCACAATTGATCATAATGAAAGGACTAAGAGTCAAAGGGAGCACATAAACAAGTCTAGTACCTGCTAACACTAACCGATAGAATAAATAAAGGGGAGAGTGGTCCAACATGGGAAGTGAGATACTCAGCAGACTCATAGAATGGCGGATGTCCTAAATAGCACTCTGGCCTCAGAATCAGCCCTAAAGGCACTCGGATCTGGCTGAAAAGCCCATGAGAGTATTTCAGGCATGGAAAGCCAAGACACTCTGGCAAAAAGATCTCTGTGAGTGAGATCCCAGTGGAAAGAACAGGTCTTCAAAGAGGGAGGTGCCTTTCTCTGAAGGGAGGAGAGAACCTCCACTTTGACTATGACCGTGTCTAAACAAGATAAGAGTCGGAGAACTCAAGGGGCTTCCATAGCCTTGGAAACTCATAACTGGTGCATAGGGAGATTACTGATGCCATAAACAGGAGTGTCAATTGGTAAAGTCAACAACAGGAGTCACTGTGCACTTACTCCTCATGTAGGATCTCTGTCCTTAACGTGCTGTACACTGAGGCTTAATGCTATAACGAGTACTCAAACAGTATATTTCACTTTGTGTTTCTATGGGGGTGCAAACGACTGAAATCTTTACTTAATGTACACTAAACTGATCTTCTGTAAAAAAAAAAAAAAAAAAAGAAATTATCAATTCCCAACTTGACTCTCACTGGGATTAAACATGACAATAGGTCTGATCTGATTTCATCATCATTTAAAAAAAAATCATCTATTATTTTTCACTTTATGTTTCTGTGTGGGAGCAAACTGTTGAAATCCTTACTTAAGGTATACTAAGCTGATCCTCTGTATATTAAGATAATTGAAAATGAATCTTGATGTGAATGGAAGGGAAGAGGGAGTGGGAAAGGGGAGGGTTGTGGGTGGGAGGGACGGTATGGGGGGGGAAGCCATTGTAACACATGAGTCGTACTTTGGAAATTTATATTCATTAAATAAAAGATAAAAAAAAATATATGTTGCTAAGGCTATTGCACCTGTAAGAAAATTATTTCCACAAATGATAATAGTACACTACATGGGTGATATTCTATTGGCTGCTCTCAACCAGGAAGAATTAGATAAAGCCTTCTTTGCATTAGAGAAATCCCTAAACAATTATAATCTTTTTTTTTGACAGGCAGAGTGGACAGTGAGAGAGAGAGACAGAGAGAAAGGTCTTCCTTTGCCGTTGGTTCACCCTCCAATGGCCGCCGCGGCCAGCGCGCTGCGGCCAGCGCACGGTGCTGATCCGATGGCAGGAGCCAGGAGCCAGGTGCTTTTTTTCCTGGTCTCCCATGGGGTGCAGGGCCCAAGCACCTGGGCCATCCTCCACTGCACTCCCTGGCCACAGCAGAGGGCTGGCCTGGAAGAGGGGCAACCGGGACAGAATCCGGCGCCCCAACCGGGACTAGAACCCGGTGTGCCGGTGCCGCTAGGCGGAGGATTAGCCTAGTGAGCCGCGGCGCCGGCCTTAACAATTATAATCTTATCTTATCCCCTGAAAAGATTCAACGAGTTCTTGCAGTACAATATTTAGGACTACCTAGTATCTGCTAACACTAACCGATAGAATAAATAAAGGGGAGAGTGATCCAACATGGGAAGTGCGATACTCAGCAGACTCATAGAATGGCGGATGTCCTAAATAGCACTCTGGCCTCAGAATCAGCCCTAAAGGCACTCGGATCTGGCTGAAAAGCCCATGAGAGTATTTCAGGCATGGAAAGCCAAGACACTCTGGCAAAAAGATCTCTGTGAGTGAGATCCCAGTGGAAAGAACAGGTCTTCAAAGAGGGAGGTGCCTTTCTCTGAAGGGAGGAGAGAACCTCCACTTTGACTATGACCGTGTCTAAACAAGATAAGAGTCGGAGAACTCAAGGGGCTTCCATAGCCTTGGAAACTCATGACTGGTGCATAGGGAGATTACTGATGCCATAAACAGGAGTGTCAATTGGTAAAGTCAACAACAGGAGTCACTGTGCACTTACTCCTCATGTAGGATCTCTGTCCTTAATGTGCTGTACACTGAGGCTTAATGCTATAACGAGTACTCAAACAGTATATTTCACTTTGTGTTTCTATGGGGGTGCAAACGATTGAAATCTTTACTTAATGTACACTAAACTGATCGTCTGTAAAAAAAAAAAAAGAAATTATCAATTCCCAACTTGACTCTCACTGGGATTAAACATGACAATAGGTCTGATCTGATTTCATCATCATTTAAAAAAAATCATCTATTATTTTTCACTTTACATTTCTGTGTGGGAGCAAACTGTTGAAATCCTTACTTAAGGTATACTAAGCTGATCCTCTGTATATTAAGATAATTGAAAATGAATCTTGATGTGAATGGAAGGGGAGAGGGAGTGGGAAAGGGGAGGGTTGTTGGTGGGAGGGACGGTATGGGGGGGAAGCCATTGTAACCCATGAGTCGTACTTTGGAAATTTATATTCATTAAATAAAAGATAAAAAAAAAAGAAAAAAAAATATTTAGGACTACGGATTACCCCTACCACAGTAAAGCCTCTTGATTTTAATATCTCCACTCATCATGTTAAAACCTTAAATGACTTACAGAAATTGTGTGGAAATTTAAACTGGATTCGGCCTTATTGTAAAATGACTACTGAAGAAATGCACCCTTTGTTCTGACTTCTGGAAGGTGATGCATGCCTAAATTCACCCAGACAACTTACAAAGGAGGCAAAACCAGTATTAAAAATTTTTGAACAGCACCTTAAGAGCACCGCTATGCAGTGGTGTGACCCCACTATGCCCTTAAGTATTTTGGTGTTCATACAAAGTCATTATCCCTATGCTTTACTCTGGCAAGAAGGACCGTTGTTGTCTGTATAACCACATAACCATATGCCCAGATCTATTACCTCCTATGCGGAGGCTATGGGAAATTTAGTTTTACAAGCCATCCACCAAGTCATAGAAATTGCAGGGAGAAGACCACAGTCCTGCATTCTTCCATTAGAGTCTGTAGTCATTCAGGAGTGGGCTAAGGAAACTTGGCAATGGTCCCACATCACCATCACCCTTGACATAAGTGTAGATAACCATTATCCCCATCATCCTTTATTAGATTTTGCGACATGGTACCCTTACACTATTTTAAAAGAGTTTATTCTAATCCCATTCCCAAAGCACCCATAGCTTTTACTGATGGAGCAAAAGGAGGTACTGGGGTGGCTATTTTACAAGGTCAGGTGCATCATGCAGTTACTGCGTCTCCCTCACCTCAACATGCAGAGCTAGCTGTAGTGGCTAAGTTATTAAATATGGTTGAGGGTCCTCTTAATATCGTTTCTGATAGCTTATATGTTGTTAATGCTATTAAGAGGCTAGGCTCCCCTTCGTTAATATCCAAAAGTTCTACAGTGTTTCCTTATTTTGAGCTTGTTCAGCACGCTTTATTTAGGAGATCAGATCCCATTTTTATCACCCATATTAGAGCACATACCTCTCTGCCAGGTCCTCTCACCGCAGGAAACGCCCTTGCTGATCAACATTCCCGCTTCCTTTTAGCTTGCACTGCCATGGAATAGGCAACGGAATATCACAAACTTTGGCATGTTAATAGTAAGACCTTAAGTATGAGGTTTAATATCCCTATTCGTAAAGTTAAATCTATTGTCCAAAATTGTGAAAAATGTGTTCTTCATCAGCCTGTTACTATGCCCACTGGAGCTAATCCCCGGGGCCTTTATCCATGTCACATTTGGCAAATGGATGTAACGCATACCCCTGCCTTTGGCAAGCTATCCTGTGTCCATGTTACGGTGGATACTTACTCAGGAGTAGTTATGGCTACTGCCGCTGCCAAATAGTCCGCCTCCCTTGTAATGCAACATATGTTACAATGTTTTGCTTCATGGGGAATTCCTAATATAATAAAAACTGATAATGGACCTGCTTATACTTCTAAGGCTTTTGCTGAGTTTTTAGCAACTTTTCATATTTCTCATTTAACCGGCATCCCATATAACCCTACTGGACAAGCTGTTGTGGAACGCACTAATCTGTATCTGAAAAATTTTGTATTAAAACAAAAAGGGGGAATAGGGGCACTATCCCGTTCCCCTAAAGACATTCTCAACCTTGCCTTACTTACCATAAATTTTTTAAATAAAAAAACTGATGGTCTCACCCCGGCAGAACGTTATGTAATCTCGGAACAGACCCCCAATAGTAATAAACCCCATGAACCGACAGAAGCTCAGCCACCCGTTAGAAAAATGATTATGTGGAAAGACCCACAAGATAACAAATGGAAAGGCCCATACCCATTAATAAGAAGGGTATGAGGTGCTGTTTGTTTTCTCCCACAGGAAGAAAAAAATCCAATCTGGACTCCAGAAAGACGGACAAGAACAATAGAGTGGCAAAATGATCGTGATCCTACTCCTAATAATGATGCAACTGTCACTGACGATGGCCAAGCTGGATGAGTATTGGGGTCTCTTGAGAGCCCTACCTCTCCTTCTACCTGTTTCTAATTCTTCTAACCTTCTGCCAGTTGTGTATTTGCATAACTCTACCATAGGTGAAAGATTCGGAGTGCCTTACAACAGTCTTGTCAATTCTTCCCATCAGGGCCAGGTTAACTTACCCATCCACCTTTCGGGAGCGCTATGCTTCCATAAGCCTAAGTTTGGTGCAGATCTTTGTGGTTATAATTATACCGGCTTTCCTATGCCATGTATTAATTTGGCCACTTATTCCATGGGAGATGTTATCAACTGGAATGAGTCAGGTAGTTCTTACACAGCCAATATTACAGGGGAACTTATAGCCTTTCGATCTGAGTCGCTACCTCTCAGGTGCCAGGAGTGTCACAGACCATTTGCTCCTTACCCTCCTACCAATCCACTTCCTTCTTGCACTCCTCAGGCACCCCCAATTCTCAAGATGCCTGTCCACCTCTGATCGATTCCCTGTTGCTCCTTAATGTTAATTTCTTTGCACCTTCTTGATTTGCCTTTTCATCACCCAACGAAACCCATGTATCATCCCCTGTTTGCCTTCAGCCTCCCTTCTTTTGGTATTGCTGTAATGCTACTAATAATACTTGCACTACAGGAGTTACTTCCTCATGTGTTAAAGGAAAATTAAATGAAGTGGAAACACTGGTGGTTGTGCGGATTCCCATTTGGGTTCCTGTACCAGTTGCGGTGTCTGGGAAGGACTTCTCAATGGCTGTTCGACACAGGAGAGACTTCGGAGTCACCACGGTCGTCGTTGCAGTAATTGCGGCGTTATCAGCTGGTGTAGCCGCTATTGGCATGGCCGTGAGCGAAACCTCCACACTGTCCACACTTGATAGCATCACAAGATCTACCACCCAGGCACTTGATGATATACTGCTATTCAGCTGTTAACTCAATGAACGGATTTATTGCAAGATCAGGCCTGGCTGGCATACCCTGTGTTATTCGATCTACTGCAGTTTGTGTTACCGCCTACCCCTACAACCACTTTTCATTTGCCGCTAATCAGTCCCATCTTTTGGGTAGCATGTTAAATGGTAGTTGGAATCCAATTGAACAATGGGCTGCTATTATAGGGCTGGCTCTTGTGCTTATAACAGGATCAATTATTGTTCGGATCTTGCAAGGGCTGTTCAGGCGTCAGCATAATACACAAATGGTGGTTAAATAAGCCATGCTAACATTCAATAACCAGTACCCCATGCAAAATGGACAGATTCAGGTGTGGCTGAATCTGCTGGACCGGTAGTCAAAGACAGGTAAGTTCTGAGAGGTCTTCAAGGCAACCTAAGACAGGGCATGAACGCTCCCTCCATACCTCATGTTCATGTGCCAATGACGGGTAAGCCCGATAGATGCTGTTGGTCACCTAAGACAGGCACAGTACCACTCCATTTTGCAAAGAAATAAGGGGGAGATGTCGGGGAATGGGACAGCCTGGCCAGCTGTGCCCCTCCCGACATGTACAAGCACAAGAAGTTTCGTGCTGGGCTTTTTCCACCCTGCCCGTTGCTAACCGCAAGATCCTGTTTTGACTTTAAGCATCCTGTTATTGCATGTTTCCCACATTTACTAAGTTTTGTTTCTTGCTGATTTGGTAACATGTTTTCCGTGAATCATATATAAACAGGTGGACGGTGGGAGGGGGATATATAAGAGGGTTGGAGGAGGTGAAGACAGTGGGCGTTCGTGACATGTAACCCGAGTCTGCTAAAAAATAAAGTGGAAGCCGAAAAGCCGATAAACGCGTCTGGTGTCTCCGAGGTCTCTCTGGCATTAACCTATCCGGAAGGTGCACGCCTGCAATTCATCTTTTTAAAAAAATTTTATTTCATGTTTCAGTTCTGATATTTCTGTCTTCTAACTCTGGGATTTTCTTGCTTTTTGCGGTCCTTGAGGTGCATTGTTGTGTTTGTTGCATTTCCATTTCTTAGGCCATCCTCTGCTACTTTCCCAGGTGCATCAGCAGGGAGCTGGATCAAAAGTGCAGCAGCTGGGATTTGAACTGGCACCCATATGGGATGCCGGTGCTGCAGGCAGAGGCTTAACTTGCTACACCATGGTACTGTGCCCTCAAATCCATTTTTCAAAGTTCGTTCTCATGTGCCCTGACCTCCACTGCTGCCTGGAGGCGCTCGCAGCCTGAGCCCTGAGGGGCCGTGTGGCGTCCTGGGCAGCCTCGAGCACCCTTGGTGTGGCTTTGGCTCACAGCTAGTTAAATGCCCTTGAACTTGTCCCCCATGTACACAAAAATTATCTAGGGGCTGGTGTTTGTGATGTAGCAGGTAATGCTGCTGCCTGTGATGCCAGCATCCCATATGGGCACCAGTTCAAGTCCTGGCTGCTCCACTTCCAGTCCAGCTCCTTGCTAATGCACCTGGGAAATTAGTGGAGGATGGCACAAGTGTTTGGGCCCCTGCAGCCATGTGAGATCTGGAAGAAGCTCCTGGCTCCTGGCTCTTGACTTTGGTCATGGTCAGCTTCAGCCATGAGGCCATTTGGGTAGTGAACCAGTGGATAGAAGATCTGCCTCTCTCCCCCTATCTCCCTGTAACTCTGCCTTTCAAATAAATAAAAATAAATCTCTGAAAGATTATCAAAAATATGTTGATACTGAGATCACATACAGCATCCTAAATATATAGCCCCTTAGTCTGAGTCAATGCCACCTACAATAGCATACACAAATTCTGCTCCTGTGTGCCTTGGTCCAATACTGCTTTTCTTGTTATTGATAAGATAGTCATGCCTTGTGTGCACAAACTTGCCTGTGTATAATTAATTTTATGTAATTCCCTCTTAAGTGTTGTAGGAGTAAAAGGTGGATTCCTGGGGCAGCAATAAGTCACCTCTTGGTGTCTACATCCCACATAGGATTTCCTGGGTTTACATCTGGTCCAGTCCTGATTTCAGCTTCCTCCTGATGTGCACTGTGGGAGACAACAAGTCTCACAAGGGCCCAAAACACAGCCCACAGTTCTTTGTGGGCTCCAGTGTTGGAGTGTGGGTGGGCGTGGATGATACGGGACTTTGCTTGTCATGGAATGGGAGCTGGAAACACATCTGCTTAGAAGCTGACAACCAAGGCACAGAGATGAGTCTGAATCCCATTGTTTCAAGCATGTGGAGGCAAAACCCCCAAGCTACTTCTTGGAATCCGTGCCACCACTAGGAGAAGTACTAGGCTAAGACTGCCGGGGGGTGTGTTTGGGAATTTGTAAT
This sequence comes from Oryctolagus cuniculus, assembly GCF_051225735.1. Lineage (NCBI taxonomy): Eukaryota > Metazoa > Chordata > Mammalia > Lagomorpha > Leporidae > Oryctolagus > Oryctolagus cuniculus. The sequence goes on along the minus strand of NC_142885.1, from coordinate 2,432,327 downwards.
TTGCCGGAGGATACAGACATGCAGGCAGTTTACAATAGACCCTTTCCGGGCCATATTCAGGAGTGGGAGATGATTTCCCTCAGATGAGAGTGTGAGTTTTCTACATGAGTGCAGATTTGTGTTAGCCAATATAGTATATCTTCTCCTAGACAAGCCCTTGTTCACCCCTCACACATACTGCTCTGCACAAAGGTGCCTTGCCCAAGAACTCCTCTTCACTATTCCTCCCTGTGAGAAGTAAACACTTGGTGCATTTTCAAAGTAAGAATGGTAGATTCCGTGCACCTGAGTTTTTAGGGACCCAGGAAGGTTGTGGCCAAACAGCTGAAGCAAATGCCAGGAAGATTGTCACGCTGTTGTTACTCAGCCAATGAGGAACTGGGGGAGGGATCTGCTTGCTAGGAAATAAATAGCTTTCTGGAACCTGCTCCCAGTGTGCTGGCACAAAGCGTTGCAAGATCGGAAGTTGGGTCTCGCTCTTCTTGCACTCACTGAGTCGAGTCCATCGCTTGAGTGAATGAGTGAGGCTGTTTCTCACACAGACCAAGCTTTAGGAATCATCTTTCAGCCAATGGAGGGCTGCCCGTGGTGTGTGTGTGTGTTCCCCGAGAGGCAAACATGCGTGGTCTTGCCTTCATTATGTGCCTGTGGTTTCCTGGGCTGTCCTGAGCTTCAAAGACCCCCAGGGATGAGAGAAGGCAGGGACTGCAGTTTCCTTGCTGTGGGAACTGAGGTGATGCCTGTGAAAGCATACATTTTGCCCACATGAGAGGGTTGTTTGGAGAAGGCTGCACATCTAGCAGCTAGCAGAGCTGCTTCCTGAGTTCAGGAAACTTGGCCCTGGTTGCAGTGCTGGTCACAATGGGGTGAGGGTGAGGGACTGAGCTAGAGCTCAGGGCTCCGCTTCAGGGGGCTGTGCTTAGTCTGAAGTTTTACTCTTTCTGCTGATGCCTTTTTTTATGTATTTGGAAGAGTTACACAGAGAAGGAGAGGCAGAGAGAGGCAGAGAGAGAGAGGCAGAGAGAGAGGCAGAGACAGACAGAGACAGAGAGGGAGATGTCAGTCTTCCATCTGCTGGTTCACTCCCCAGTTGGCCATAATGGCCAGAACTGTGCTGATCTGAAGCCAGGAGTCAGGAGCTTCTTCTGAGTCTCCCATGCAGGTGTAGGGGCCCAAGGACTTGGGCCAGCTTCTACTGCTTTCCCAGGCCTTAGCAGAGAGCTGGATCGGAAGTGGAGCAGCCAGGTCTTGAACTGGCACCCATATGGGATGCCGGCACTGCAGGTGGCGGCTTTACCTGCTATGCCACAGTGCTGTTCATCCTTATGACATTGTTGTGCTTTTTTTTTGAAGATTTATTTATTTGAAAGTCAGAGTTTTACACACACACACACACACACACAGGTCTTCCATCTGCAATTGGCCGCAACGGCTGGAGCTGTGCTGATCCTGAATCCAGGAGCTTCCTCCAGGACTTGGGCCATCTTCCTCTGCTTTCCCAGGCCATAGCAGAGAGCTGGATCAGAAGTGGAGCAGGCGGGTCTTGAACCAGTGCCCATAGGGATGCTGGCCCTTCAGGCCAGGGCATTAAGCCTCTGCAGCATAGCGCTAGCCCCTGTCTTGTCTTCTGATTCCTGGTGTTTCCAAACTCTCCATCTTCCTGTCCTCCAGTGAGCCCCTCCCCTTGCCTGTCTTTTTCACCCCTTCTCCCCTCCAGCCCTTCCTCCTCCTGTCTGCCTATGCATATCAACTGTTATGGCTGTGAATGCAAAGGCCTGCCTTACTCCTGGTGTTTCATTTCATGTTTGATCCTAGTATGAAAGGTGATTTTATGTAATGACTGGACGGGGCCACCAAGTGCCCACACATTTGGCCAGGCATAAATTTGATGTTTCTGTGTGGGTACTTCTGGCTAGGTTTAACATCTGTAGACTTTGTCAGGGAAATCGCCCTTCCTGGTGAGGTTTGAGTAGAGCAAAAGGGCTACTCAGTCCGTGAGCAGGAGCGGACCCTCCTACCTTAGTGCCTTAGGTAATTGACTAATACTCTGATAGTGTCCTAGAATTGAATGAATGGCTCTCCTGGGTCTCCAGATGGGGACAAGGACATGTTGGTCCCTGGGATCCTCCCCAAATGGCTCAGGAGTGTCAGTAGCTGTATAATGCATCTTTCTTTGCCAATACAGGCAAATGCCAGATACATAGAGGGATGAATGGATGGTTAAATAGATTCAACAGATGCAAACATGGAGACTTCTGCATTCTGTTGTTTCTACTTACATTGGCATTTCTGGTTAATTTCCACAGAAATCTTGAGGATCTGAATTATGCTAAGGTGTCAGGCAGTGTGGTTTTGTAAAGATTAAAGAAACGGCAGTGTACCCTGAATGCACAAGCTTGGTGGGTAGATAAAGCAAACTCACCTAAGAAGACAAAGAACAAATCAAAGTAGAGCACAGGGAGATGCTTTGTCTCGCAGAACAGGAGCACAGTTGAAATGTGTGCCTGTGTAATCCGCAATGAGGCCAATTGTGGTCAGAATAAAATTAACTCACCTGTTTCGGGGATCGGTAGGAGCAGTAAGACACCCTGGTTTTTCCTTAGATGAGCTGATTCCTCCACGTTGGCTGTCTATCAGCCACACCTGGGTAGACCCCTGAGCTGTGATGACCCGAAGATCTCAACACGTTTCAGCCTTGCCTGAGCCTGTGAGTCTGGCCAGGCATTAGATTCCCTCCTTGCAAAATGCCCTGCATGGTGCTGAAATAGTTTGTCCAAGCTCTCTGTCTGATGGCTGAACTGCTAGTGGTGATGTACTAGTGTGTTCTCATCCCAGATTAGATCCGTGGTCACAGCTTCAGTGAGATACTCTTGGAATGGAGGAGCTAAATTGTTCATGCTCCCCTGGGACCTGTCTAACCAAATCTAGTTGCAAATGATACAGTAGCTTCTCTGGGGAAGGAAGATTGTTTCTTTGGTTTCTAGGAATAATCTATTGTTACACCTAGAAGAAGAGTCTTTGGGTGGAATCCAAAACTCCCCAGCCAGCTGTCTGGTGAGTGGCACACAGGGAGGTGCACAATGTACCATAGTGATTCTTTTTTATGATTTATTTTATTTATTTGAAATAGGTAGAGACAGAGAGGTCTTCATCCACTGTCTCACCCCAAGATGGCCACAATGGCCAGAGCTGTGCTGATCTGAAGCCAGGAACCAGGAGCTTCCTTTGTGTCAGGATCTCCCCCTTCAGGAAATGGCCAGGTTACCACGAAGGAAGAGTTAAGGAGACTGAGGAAGGTCAAGCTAAACACACTTTATTGATACTCTAGGCGACTAGGAGGAGAGATCGCTCAAGCCTACTCCTGCGGACGTTAGGCAGTACGGACCAGGAGCTTCTCCCCGCGGGCACTAGGCACTACGGACACGGGAGAGAGGCTGAGCAACCTCTGGTTTACAGCAGCTGAGGGTCCCTTTATATAGTTTCTAGAGGCTAGCCCTGCCCACATTCCCACCCCCCAGGGTCCCATCATCATGGCAATGACAGTTTGTGGTTAGGCCCTCTAGGCCATCGGTTTTCAAATCTTACCAGCTAGGGTGGCTACTACTCTACGTTTCCTTCAAGCTGGGCGCGACTGCGACTGTGACTGCGGCTGCACAGTTATTTTCTTTCAAAGGGTGCTACAGTTACTTTCTCCATGAATGGTTCCCTAACAGTCCTCCCTTTTCTTTTCTTTAAATGTGCTCGTAGCCCTGCAAAGCCCATTGAGCTGCTGGGCCAAGGGGATGAACATTCTTGAGCATATTCTGGATTGATTTCCAGATTCGGGATCTTCCTTTTCTTCTATTTCTGGTGGGCTGGGTTCCTTTCGGAGGGCTTGTGTAGGCATCCTAATATCAGACAAAATAGACCTTAATAAAAAAACTTAAGAGACAAAGAAGGGCACTGTGTAATGATTAAGGGATCAATTCAATAGGAAGATGTGACTATTATAAACGTATATGCACCCAATTTCAGGGTACCTGGCTATTTAAATAAATGTTAAGGAATCTAAATGGAGACATAGACTCAAATGCAATATTAATGGGGCACTTCACACCACACTTAAGCAATGGATAGATGAACCAGACAGAAAATCAGCAAGGAAACAGAAGAGGTTATTGATACTATAGACCAATGGACCTAACAGATCTCTCTCTCCAGTGTATGGAACTTTCTCTAGTATCAGCCACATGCTAGGCAATAAAGCAAGTCTCACCAGTTCCAAAGAGTCATCATCATACCATGCATCTTCTCGGACCATCATGGAATGAAACTGGAATTCAGCAACTCAGTAATCTCTAGAACATATGCAATCACATGGAGACTGAACACCATGCTCCTGAATGAGCAGTGGATCTCAGAAGAAATCAAGAGATTTTGACTGAGCACCAAAAAGGAAACCTGTTGAAGTGAAATGGACACTATGGGAAACAGTGACTTGATCAGCCCTTGTCCTGACTGTCGGGGAACAACTTAATACTTTATCCCTTTTAGGTTTTTTTGGTTCTACTTAATACTTAATACTATTGGTTGAACTCTTTAATTAACACACAATTCTTCTTAAGTGTTGAAACTTAACTGAAAAGTCATCCCTGTAAAATATAAGAGTGGGAACAAGAGAGGGAGAAGATGTACAATTTGGGACATGCACAAGCTGGCTTGCCCCAAATGGTGGAGTTAGAAACGTGCCAAGGGATTTCAACTCAATCCCATCAAGGTGGCATGTACCAATGCCATCTCACTAGTCAAAGTGATCAGTTTCAGTTCACAATCACTCATAATGATAGGATTAGAGTCAAAATGATCACATAAACAAGCCTAGTGTCTGCTAATACTAACTGATAACATTAAAAAGGAGAGAACGATCCAACATGGGAAGCAGGATACACAGCAGACTCATAGAATGGCAGATGTCCTAAATAGCACTCTGGCCTCAGAATCAGCCGTTAAGGCATTCAGATCTGGCTGAAGAGCCCATGAGAGTATTTTAGGCATGGAAAGCCAAGACACTCTGGCAAAAAAAAAAAAAAAAAAAAAAGAAAAAAACTAAATGAAAGATCTCTGCAAGTGAGATCCCAGCGGAAAGAATGGGCCATCAAAGAAGGAGGTACCTTTCTCTGAAGGGAGGCGAGAACTTCCACTTGGACTACGACCTTGTCTAAATAAGATCGAAGTCGGCAAACTCATAGGCTTCCATAGCCTTGGCAACTCACGACAAGAGCCTAGAGTGATTACTGACACTATAAACAAGAGTGTCAATTTGTTAAGTCAACAACAGGAGTCACTGTGTACTTACTCCTCATGTAGGATCTCTTTCCTTAATGTGTTGCACAATGTGAATTAATGCTATAACTAGTACTCAAACAGTACTTTACACTTTGTGTTTCTGTGTGGGTACAAACTGTTGAAATCTTTACTTAGTATATACTAAATTGATCTTCTGTATATAAAGAGAATTGAAAATGAATCTTGATGTGAATGGAATGGGAGAGGGAGCAGGAGATGGGAGGGTTGCAGGTGGGAGGGAAGTTATGGGGGGAAAAAGCCACTGTAATCCAAAAGCTGTACTTTGAAAATTCATATCTGTTAAATAAAAGTTTAAAAAATAAGAAGTAAAAAAAATTCTGAAAGCAAATGATGATGACAATACAACATACCAAAACTTATGGGATTTAGCAAAAGAAGTGTTAAGAGGAAAGTTTATAGCAATTGGTGTGTACACTACATAAATGAGCTGTCAATGCATCTCAAGTACCTAGAAAAACAGCAGGAAACCAAACTCAAAACTAATAGGAAAAAAAATTAAAGTGAGAGGAAATCAATAAAATTCAAACAAAAAATACAAAAGATAAGCAAAACAAAGAGCTGTTTTTTCATGCAATAAACAAAATTGGCAGAACATTTTTCCCACTAGCCATCAAGAGAGAGAGAAGACCCAAATCAATAAAATTAGAAGTGAAAAAGGAAGTGCAACAAAAGACACCACAGGAAAAAAAATCAGAAATTACTCGAGAGAGCTCTATGCCAACAAACTGGGAAACCTACAAGAAATGGACAGATTCCAGGCCACATACAACCTTCCTGAGTTGAGCCATGAAGACATAGGAAACCTAAACAAACCAATTACCCAGTCATAAATTGAATCAATAATAAAGAGCCTCGCAAAAAAGAACAGCCTGTGACCAGATGGCCTCACTGCTGAATTCTACCAGACATTTAAAGAACTAACTGCAATTCTTCTCATGTTATTCAAAACAATTGAAAGGGAGGGAATCCTCCCAAATTCTATGAAGCCAGCCATCACCTTAATCTCTAAACCTGAAAAAGATGCAACTGAAACAATGAATTACAGATCAATTCCCCTGATGAACATAGATGCAACAATACTGAACAAAATTCTAGCCAATCAAATTCAACAACATATTAGAAAGATCATCCACCCAGATGGACCAAGTGGAATTTATCCTTGGTAAGCAGGGATAGTTCAACATTTGCAAATCAATCAATATGATACACCACATTAACAAACTGCAGAACAAAAACCATGTGATTGTCTCAATAGATGCAGAGAAAAATTTGAAAAAATACAACACCCTTTCATGATGAAAACTCTAAGCAAACTGGGTATAGAAGGAACATTCCTCAACATAATCAAGGCAATTTATGACACAACCACGGCCAGCATCCTATTGAATGGGGAAGACTTGGAAGCATTCCCACTGAGATCCAGAACTGGACTAGGATGCCCACTTTCACCATTGATGTTTAATATATTCCTGGATGTTTTAGCCAGAGCCATTAGGCAAGAAAAAGAAATCAAATGGATACAAACTGGGAAGAAGGAATTCAAACTATCCTTATTAGCAGAAAATATTTCTATATAGGGGATCCAAAAGTCTCTACCAAGAGACTATTAGAACTCATAGAAGAGTGTGGGAAAGTAGCAGGAAATAAAATTAATACAAAAAATGGCCTTTGTATACACAGAGAATGCCAATACTGAGAAACAACCTCAAAAATGAATCCCATTCACAATAACTACAAAAAAATCAAATACCTTGGAATAAATGTAACCAAGGTAGTCAAAGATCTGCACAATGAGAATTAACAAATATGAAAGAAAGAAATAGAAGCAGATACCAAAAAAATTGGAAAAATCTTCCATGTCCATGGATTGGAATTATCAATATCATCAAATGTCCATTCTCCTGAAAGCAATTTTCAGATTCATTGTGATACCAATCAAAATACCAAGGACTTTTTTTCAAATATAGAAAATATGATGCTGAAATTCACATGGAATCACAGGGGACTTTGAATAGTTAAAGCATTCTTTAACTATTCTCATAGTGGCCAGGGAGTGCAGTGGAGGATGGCCCAAGTGCTTGGGCCCTGCACCCCATGAGAGACCAGGAGAAGCACCTGGCTCCTGCCATCAGATCAGCACGGTGCGCTGGCCGCAGCGGTCATTGGAGGGTGAACCCACAGCAAAAGGAAGATCTTACTCTCTATCTCTCTCTCTGTCCACTCTGCCTGTCAAAAAAAAAATGCTCAGGATCACTAGCCATGAGGGAAATGAAAATCAAAACCACAATGAAGTTTCACCTCACCCCAGCTAGAATCTTGATTTCTGAATGAAATCCACCTGGGAAGCCTGAATGATGCCCCTGTCTCTGGGCTTCAGTCCCTCAGTCCGAGCCAGCCTGGGCTATTGGAGCCACCTGGGGAGTGAACTGGCTACCAGAAAATCTGTGTGATTCTGCCTTTCAATCAAAATCAAAGTTTAAGAACCAAAATAATCACAGTGGGATGAGGTGCACATTGTGAATGTTTTAGACCAAACAGGAAACATGTTTTGATAGAGGAAATGCCCTTATGAATTTTCTAGGGAACTCAACGCAGAATTCCACCTATAACGAAGTAAAAGAAGAGCTTATTCCTCACAGTTCTGAAGGAATGGTTACAAAGAGCACACTAAGGGCAGGTATCATTTCTTCTGGCCTCTCTCCTTGTTTGCAGATGGCTGCCTCCTCACACTGTCCTCACCTGGCTTGCCGTCAGTGCACAAAGCTCCCCACTGCTTCTCTGAGTGTGTCCTGATATTCCTTTCTTCAATGAACACTCCAGCTGGATTATGGCTGAGCGATCTCATTTTAATTCAACAGCTCTGCTAATGCCTAATAAATATCTTTACATTTGAAATCCTGGGATGTTGAGCTTCAACATGAATTTGTGTCTGGAGAGAACTGCAATTCCATTTAACATGCTTTGGAAATTCCGAGATGACTTTGGGAATAAAGTGATAGAATTTTTGGAATGTAAGGCCTGAATTCATCTGACAGGTTGATCTGCTCAAAATAGTTTGTTTCCTAAACAAAAATGTTTTGCCCAATAGCCACAGAGCCTCTGGGTCACCTGGCCAGGCATTCTGATTGCAGAATGCCCATCTTTTACTAATGATGCATTTCTAGGGGTTAAGGAGTCTTTGGGTGAAAACAGACATCAGATTGCACTCATCTGAATGACCTCAGCCACACATGTTAGGCCCATTTTCATAATCAAAAGTACATTCATGGTAACATCACTAAAAATTCCCAAGCAGGGAGATCTAGTGCTCCATTGTGCCCCCGCAGCAACAAAACCTAGAAAATCCACAGGAATCAAGTTTCCAGAACCTGGGATGGATTTACCACCTTACAGCAGTCAGGGGAGGGATTCATACAGAAAGCTGCAGCTTTAAGGAAGCGCTGCTGCAGTTTAAATCCCTGCCCGATGTTCCATTCTCAGGTGAGCGGCAGTGCTAATGGCAGCAATACAAACTCCGGACACAAGCTACTCAGACCAGAAGGGGCAATGCCGACATCAGTCTCAAAGACCACGCTTCTCCACTGGACTGTGAGAAGGTCTCTGAGGTGTGGCACGGAGGCTGCTTGCCTCTGGTGTGCCCAGCTTGAAGCCTTTCCAAGGATGTGATAGCTTCTCAGGCGACATTTGCAGAAAGTCCATAAAGGCACAGCATTGGCCCCAGAAAGCCGAGGGACCAGAGATCAGATGGGATGAGCCACAGATACTCTGAAGAGGGGTAAGTGAGGGGACGGGTCAGGAGCTACTTGGGATAGCAGGACATTTAAACTTCTTGTGTATGCCTTGTAATCACGGACATCATCACATCTGCGAGGTGGGCTGTGTGCACAGGAGATGGGAGAAGTGTCCCAAGATTTCAGCTCTGGCTGATGTGCAGGATGCACACAGGAGGTGTTGAGTGTGGCACAGAGGACAAGTTGCTGAAAAGCACTGAAGGAGTAGAGCAACATGGAGTCAATCTGCAGGACTGGAAAAGGATTTTCTTTACCTCAGTTTCCTTTGACTTAAAGAATTTTAGGAACAGAAGCTGAACACTTCAGTAGACACAGAAAACATAAGACAGACATTCCAAAAAGAGATGATAAAAGAAAATGAACACATAGGCCCACAAAAAATTGGAACAATGAACCTGAGGTGGGGTTGGGGCAGAGATGACGAGAGCTATATGTCTTGGGTAAGAAATTGTGTGCCATGCAAAGAAACACGAAAGCAAGTCTCTTTTACAAGAAAGTGAAAACATAGAAATATTCTACAAGGACAAAAAGAAGTCAATTTTTTTAAAACTTTTATTTAATGAATATAAATTTCCAAAGTACGATTTATGGATTACAATGGCTTCCCCCCATACCGTCCCTCCCACCCACAACCCTCCACTTTCCCGCTCCCTCTCCCCTTCCATTCACATCAAGATTCATTTTCAATTCTCTTAATATACAGAAGATCAGCTTAGTATACATTAAGTAAGGATTTCAACAGTTTGCTCCCACACAGAAACATAAAGTGAAAAATAATAGATGATTTTTTTAATGATGAAATCAGATCAGACCTATTGTCATAACAAGTCAATTTTATTTTGCACAAAAATAATCAAATCATAAAGATCTAGAGCAAATTGGGAAAACCACACATGACCAAAATAAGAATGTCTTCAAAGAAACAAATTTTAAACAGGAAGCAAATAAATTCTAGAGCTGCAAAGCAGAACTGAAATGAAAACAAAAAACAACTGACTGAACACCAAAAAGGAAACCTGTTGAAGTGAAATGGACACTATGGGAAACGGTGACTTGATCAGCATAGCCCTGATTGTTAATGAACAACTTAATACATTATCCCTCTTAGTAGTTTTTTTGTCTGTTCTACTTAATATGACCGGTTTAATTCTGTAATTAATACACAGTTATTCTTAAGTGTTGAAAATTAACTGAAATGTGATCCCTGTTAAACATAAGAGTAGGAATAAGAGAGGGAAGAGATGTACAATTTGGGACATGCTCAAGCTGACTTGCCCCAGATGGTAGAGTTAGAAACATACCAGGGGACTCCATTGAATCCCATCAAGGTGGCATGTACCAATGCCATCTCACCAGTCCAAGTGATCAATTTCAGTTCAGAATTGATCATAATGAAAGGACTAAGAGTCAAAGGAAGCACATAAACAAGTCTAGTACCTGCTAATACTAACTGGTAGAATAAATAAAGGGGAGAGTGATCCAACATGGGAAGCGGGATACTCAGCAGATTCATAGAATGGTGGATGTCCTAAACAGCACTCTGGCCTCAGAATCAGCCCTAGAGGCATTCCGATCTGGCTGAAAAGCCCATGAGAGTATTTCAGACATGGAAAGCCAAGACACTCTGGCAAAACAAAACAAAACAAAACAAACAAACAAACAAACAAAAACCCTAAATGAAAGATCTCTGTGAGTGAGATCCCAGTGGAAAGAACAGGTCATCAAAGAGGGAGGTACCTTTCTCTGAAGGGAGGAGAGAACCTCCACTTTGAATATGACCTTGTCTAAACAAGATAAGAGTCGGAGAATTCAGAGGGCTTCCATAGCCTTGGAAACTCATGACTGGTGCATAGGGAGATTACTGATGCCATAAACAGGAGTGTCAATTTGTAAAGTCAACAACAGGAGTCACTGTGCACTTACTCCTCATGTAGGATCTCTGTCCTTAATGTGCTGTACATTGGGACTTAATGCTATAATGAGTACTCAAACAGTATATTTTGCTTTGTGTTTCTATGGGGGTGCAAACTGTTGAAATCTTTACTTAATGTATACTAAGCTGATCTTCTGTAAAAAAAAAAAAAGAAGAAATTATCAATTCCCAACTTGACTCTCACTGGGATTAAACATGACAATAGGTCTGATCTGATTTCATCATCATTTAAAAAATCATCTATTATTTTTCACTTTATGTTTGTGTGGGAGCAAACTGTTGAAATCTTTACTTAATGTATGCTAAACTGATCTTCTGTATATAAAGAGAATCAAAAATGAATCCTCATGTGAATGGAAGGGGAGAGGGAGTGGGAAAGGGGAGGGATGCGGGTGGGAGAGACGATATGGGGGGGAAGCCATTTTAATCCATAAGCTGTACTTTGAAAATTTATATTCATTAAATAAAAGTTAAAAAAAATCAAACAAATCTTAAAAGTGGATTTGAGTGTGATGAAGAATAGTGAGCCTAAGTGCCAGATAATTGAGATGTCCCAGTGCAAGGAACAGAGGAAAAATAATGAAGAACAGAGTTTAAAAGCAGTGAAACTGTATCAAATGTACCATGTCTTGTACAAGATAAGCTGCATAAGAAAAGGAGACTTTAAGAAGCAGAAACAATAATGACATAAACACTATCTGAAAAGTTACAGGTGGAGGAAAAGCTTGAGCCTACACCTTGAAGACACACAACAAATCCATGGCAGAATAAACCTCAAAGACATCCAAATTGAGATATTTTATACTCAAATTATAAAAAAATTGGGGAACCATATCTGCCCATCTCCATAAGATGCCAATGAGCACACCCCCATCCCACATCAGAGCATGTCTTCAGCTCTGACACTTAGTCTTTGACCTTGATGCTTCTAGGTAGATTCCTGGAATTCACAAATGTGAATTCTCCCATTTGAAAATGTCAACATGAAGTAGGGGAGAGATAGTAATTCCCTTACCTGCTTTGTTTTATCCAGGACTAAACAACCAGAGTCAAACACTAGGAAGTACTCCAGATGACACCCTGAGAAATCTGCCTTCTAGTGGAGACCTTAGATCAGCACTCAGAAGGATGCCCTACTGCTGTCCCTGAAGGGTGCCCCATTTAGCATGAAGCCATCAGTATGGTAGCAGTCCCCGTATCCCTAACTGCAGTTAGGGTCCATTCTTCTGGGTGGGGAGGGGGTGGTAATGTGAGGAGGTATTTGAAAGAACAGTTAGGTCAGTTCCCCACTGAAATGGGGAAAGAGGATGTCCCTTTAAGCATGGACAAGACCGTTAGCAAAACTGATGAAATCTTTACTTAATATATACTAAGTTGATCTTCTGTATATAATTAAAAATGAATCTTGATGTGAATGAATGGGAGAGGGAGTGGGAGATGGGAGGGTTGCAGGAGGCAGGGAAGTTATGGTGGGGAAAAAGCCATTGTAATCCATAAACTGTACTTTGGAAATTTATATTTACTAAATAAAAGTTTAAAAAAAAAAGAAAAAGACCGTTAGCAAGACAAAAGTGCCAATTCCATGATTCTGGGTCTCTAGTTTTTTTTTTAATTTATTTGACAGCAAGAGAGACAGAGAGAAAGGTCTTCCTTCTGTTGGTTCACCCCTCAAATGGCCACGACGGCTGGAGCTACACTGAAGCCAGGGTCCAGGTGCTTCTCCTGGTCTCCCATGCGGGTGCAGGGGCCCAAGCACTTGGGCCATCCTCCACTGCCTTCCCGGGCCACAGCAGAGAGCTGGACTGGAAGAGGAGCAACCAGGACTAGAACCTGGCTCCCATATGGATGCCAGCACTGCAGGCGGAGAATTAACTGAGTGAGCCATGGCACCGAACCCCTGGGTCTCTAGTTTTATCATGAGAATATAAGTTTACTATTGCATACTTCTGACAGCTTTTATATTTTATCGTGAGCAGTCTATAGGGGACTGCATTTCCAGGCTTGAGTTGGGCCCTTACCATCTGTTACCTGAAATCCTGTACCTCAACTCAATTGTACTAAAGGACCCATCTGTCATTTCCAGAATTTTCTCCTCTCTTGGAGGCCCCTCCTGATCTCTGTGGAAAGAGCATCCTGACTTAAATACATCTTGCTTGCCACAGGTATGGAAGTGCACACACACACATACACACAGTAGGTTAACAAAGATGTCAAAAAGAGATTGCAAAACACTTAGAATTTTAATTTCAATGAAAACAAAATACAATCACCTAACGGATGAAGTAAAATCAGGGCCTAGAAGAAAATTTATACCTACAAGCAACTACAATAAAAAACAAATATCTGAAATCAATCAATTCTTTGAACATATTTAAGAACAAGCAAAAAAGAACCTAAATCCATCAAAAACTAGCAGAAGAAACAAAAGTAGAGACACAAAGTGCCACACAGTAAAACAACTTTAAGAAATCATTACCAAGACAGAAACTGAATCAGTAATAAAGACCCTTCCAGCAAAGAGTAGCCCACGACTGGATGGCTTTACTGAATTCTAACAGGAATTTGAAGAAGGTCCAATCCTTCTCAAGCTATTCAGAAACTATTGAAAGGGGGGGGGGATCCTCCCGAATTCATTCTATGAAGCCAGCATCACCTTAATTCATAAACCTGAAAAAGATGCAACAGAAAAAGAGAACTACAGACCAATTTCCCTGATGAACATAGACACAAAAATCCTCAAAAAAATGTTAGCCAATTGAATCCAACAACACATCAGAAAGACCATTCAGCTGGACCAAGTGGGATTTATTCCTGGTATGCAGGAATAGGTCAACATTCACAAAGCAAACAATGTCAAACATCACATTACCAACCTGAAGAACAAAAACCATGTGATCCAATGGCTGCAGAGAAGCCATTGGATAAAATACAACACCCTTTCATGATGAATACTCTAAGAAAATTGGGTAAAGAATCAACATTCCTCAATACATTCAAGGCATTTTATGACAAACCCACAGCCAGCATCCTATTGAATGAGGAAAAGTTGGAACCATTCCCACTGAGATATGGAACCAGACAAGGATGCCCACTCTCAACATTTCTATTTAAAACATTCCTGGAAGTTTTAGCCAGAGCCATCATGCAAGAAAAATAAGTCAAAGGGATACAAAATGGGAAGGAGGAAGTCAAATTATTCCTATTTGCACATGACATGATTCTATATAGAGAATCCAAAAGACTCCACTAAAAGACTATTGGACCTCATAGAAAAGTTAGGTAAAGTAGCAGGATATAAGGTCAATTCAGAAAAATCAACAGCCTTTGAATACACAAAGCCAAGGCTGAGAAAGAACTTTTAAGATCAATTCCATTCATAATAGCTGCAAAAAATCATACCTTGGAATAAATTTAACCAAGGATGTCAAGGATCTCTATGATGAGAATTATAAATATTAAAGAAATAGAAGATACCAAAAAAATGGAAAAATCTGCCATGTTCATGGATTCGAAGCATTAACATCAAAATGTCCATTCTTCCAAAGGTAATTTACAATTTCAATGCAGTTCCAATCAAATACCAAGGATAAAAAGTGATGCTGAAATTCATATGGAAACACTGGAGACCTCAAATAGCTAAAACAATCTTATACAACAAAAACCAAGCTGAAGGCATCACAATACCAGATTTCAAGACATACTACAAGGCAGTTGTAAGCAAAATAGGCTGGTTCTAGTACAAAAACAGATGGATAGACCAATGGAACAGAGTAGAATTGCCAGAATTCATTCCAAGCATCTACAACCAACTTATATTTGACCTAGGATCTAAAACCAATCCCTGGAGCAAGGACAGTCTCTTCAACAAATGGTGTTAGGAAAATTGGATTTCCACATTCAGAAGTAGGAAGCAGGATCCCTACCTTACATCTTAACCATCCACTCAACATAGATTAAGGACTTAAATCTGTGACCCGATACCATCAAATTATTAGAGAACATTGGGGAAACCCTGTAAGACTTTGGAACACGCAAACCATTCTTGGAAAAGACCCCAGAGGCACAAGCAATCAAAGCCAAATTAACAAATGGGATTATATCCAATTGGGAAGTTATGCAGTGCAAAAGAAACATTCAACTATTTGAAGAGCAAATGACTGCATGGGAGAAATTATTTGCAAACTATACAACTTATAAAGGTTTAATAACCAGAATATATAGGCCAGCGCCGCGGCTCACTAAGCTAATCCTCCGCCTAGCGGCGCCGGCACACCGGGTTCTAGTCCCGGTTGGGGTGCCGGATTCTGTCCCGGTTGCCCCTCTTCCAGGCTACCTGTCTGCTGTGGCCAGGGAGTGCAGTGGAGGATGGCCCAAGTGCTTGGGCCCTGCACCCCATGGGAGACCAGGAGAAGCACCTGGCTCCTGGCTCCTGCCATCGGATCAGTGCGGTAGGCCGGGCACAGTGCGCCAGCCGCGGCGGCCATTGGAGGGTGAACCAACGGCAAAGGAAGACCTTTCTCTCTGTCTCTCTCACTGTCCACTCTGCCTGTCAAAAAAAATAACCAGAATATATAAAAATATCAAGAAACTCCACAACAACAAAGCAAGCAACCCAGTGAAGAAATGGGCAAAGGTCTTAGACATTTTTTCAAAAGAGGAGATCCAAATGGCCAACAGACACAGAAAAAAGGCTCAGGATCACTAGCCACCAGAGAAATGCAAATCAAAACCACAATGAGGTTTCACCTCACCCCAGTAAGAATGGCTTCCATACAGAAATCAACAAATGCTGGGGAGGATGTGAGGATAAAGGTACCCTAACCCACTGTCGGTGAGAATGTAAACTGATAAAACCACTGTGGAGGACAGTATGGAGATAGCTCAGAAATCTGAATATAGATGTACCATATGTCCCAGCCATCCCATTCCTGGGGATTTTCCCAAGGGAAATGAAATCAGCATATGAGAGTTATCTGCACCCCCCCATGTTTATTGCAACTCAGTTTACACTAGCTAAGTCATGGAAGCAACTCAAATGCCCATCAACTGAAGACTGGATAAAGAAATTATGGGATATGTACACCTTGGAATACCACACTGAGGTTATAAAAATGAAATCTGATCATTTGTAACAAAATGAATGAATGTGGAAATCATACTTACTGAAATAAGCCAGTCCCAAAGGGACAACTACCATAAGTTCTCCCTGATCTGTGACAATAGAACACCTAAAAAGAAATCTGTATAGAGACACAATGACTCTAACAGCCCTTGTCTTATTGTTGAGGAATTTTTTTATACTATTTGTCAAACTCTTAACAGTTTAACATATGTGTATATAGTCAATTGAAAATAGATCTCAGTAAAAAGTAAGAGTAGGAATAAGAGGAGGAGGAAGAGGGGTGGGAGTATGGGCATGAGGGTGGGCACAGTGGGAAGAATCACCATGTTTCTAAAGTTGTAATTATGAAGCATGTGGAGTTTCTAACTCTAAAGCTGTATAGTTCTGCATACTTTCCCACGGACTTACTTGCAGTTTAAATACTTGCCATGGGATCTCAAATACCATTAAACTGGGTGGTAAATATATCATCTTAAGTGTTAAATTGATCATATGGGTAGGATTAGGGGTCTTGTAATAATTAAAAAGGAATGGATGTTCCAACATGATTAGCAGTCCACACAGCAGACTCAGAATCTGAATAGCTTCTGATAGACAATCCCTTTAAGTAGCACTCTGACCTCAGAATCAGCCCTTTAAGTCTTCTTGGTCTGAAAAGTCCATGAGAGCATTTCAGGCATCAAAAGCCAGACACTGTGCAAAAAATATCTGACAAGAAGGAACTTCGTGGGCAAGAGCTCAGTGGAAAGAAGTGGTCATCAAAGAAGGAGGTACTTTTCTCTGAAGGCAAGAGAGGACTTCCACTTTGCTTATGGCCTTGTCTAAATGCTGATGGAGTTTGTGGATTCAAAAGGCTTCCATAGCCTAGGGAGCTCATGTCAAGGGCCTTGGGTGGTCACTGACATTATACATAAGAGTTTTAACTGTTTTTTTTTTGACTGGCAGAATTAGACAGTGAGAGTGAGAGTGAGAGACAGACAGAAAGGTCTTCCTTCCATTGGTTCACCCCCCAAATGGTCACCATGGCCTGCATGCTGCACTGATATGAAGCCAGGAGCTTCCTCCTGGTCTCCCAGGCCAGTACAGGGCCCAAGGATTTGGGCCATCCTCCATTGCCTTCCCGGGCCACAGCAGAGAGGTGGACTGGAAGAGGAGCAACCGGGACTAGAACCCTGGGTACCGGCGCTGCAGGCAGAGGATTAGTCCAGTGAGCCGCGGTGCTGGCCAAGAGTTTTAACTGTTAACACAGGAGTTGCTGTGCACTAACTTCTCATGAAGTACCTCTAAGAGTTGTATTATGTTTAGGTGCTTGCAAAACGATGTATCATTCTTCAGTGCTTCTTTAAAGTTAATTAAGTTTCTAAAAAAATGAAGTGAAACTAACTCCAAGATGAAAGGACTTTGAACAGTCCTTGTCTCAACTGTCAAGAACAGTTTTTTGGTGCAAACTGTGGAACTCTTTGCTTAGTAAAGAGCTGGTCTTCTGTGTATAAAGTTAACCCAAAAGGCCTCCATAGCCTTGGCAACTCATGACAAGAGCCTAGGGTGATTACTGGTGCCATAAACAAGAGTGTCAATTTGTTAAGTCAACAACAGGAATCACAGTGCACTTACTCCTCATGTAGGATCTCTTTCCTTAATGTGCTGTACATTGTGATTTAATGCTATAACTAGTACTCAAACAGTATTTTTCACTTTGTGTTTCTGTGTGGGTACAAACTGCTGAAATCTTTACTAATATATATTAAATTGATCTTCTGTATATAAAGAGAATTGAAAATGAATCTTGATGTGAATGGAAGGGGAGAGGGAGCGGGAGAGGAGAGGGTTGTGGGTGGGAGGGAAGTTATGGGGGGGAAGCCATTGTAATCCATAAGCTGTACTTTGAAAATTTATATTCATTAAATAAAAGTTAGAAAAAGAAAAAAGTTAATTGAAAATGGACCTTAGTAGAAAATGTGACTGGCAATGGGTCAGGGAGCAGGAGGTGGGATGAGAGAGTGGTGGGAGGGTGGGTATGGTGGGAACAATCACTATATTCCTAAAGCCGTACTTATGAAACGCATGAAGTTTGTATTCCTTAAATGGAAGTCTTCTTTGTGAAAAAAGAAATCATGGATGGGACTGGTGCTGTAGCATAATGTTGCCACTTGGGCAGTTCAAGCTCCAGCTGCTCCACTTCCAATCCAGCTCCACAATGCACCTGGGCAAGTCAGAGAATCTCAAGTATTTAGGTCCTTGCACCCTTGTGGGAGACACACAAGAATCTCCTGTCATCAGATTGGCCTAGCTCCAATCACTGCAGTCATTTGGGGAGGGCACCAACAGATGGAAGATCTTCTTTGTCTCTGAATCAATCAATCAGTCAGTCAGTCACTCTCTCCTTCAAATAAAGCTTTACAAAAAAATCAGAGTGGGTGTTGTGGCACAGCAAGTTAGGCTTCTGCTGCTCAGCTGACATCAGAATGGCAGACCAAGTCCCAGATGCTCTGTTTCCAAGCCATCTCCATGTTAACATCCCTAGGAGGCAGCAGACCATGGTTCAAGGACTTGAGTCCCTGGCTCCCACCTGGGAGACCCCCATGGAGTTCCTGAATTCTGGATTCTACCTGTCCAGCGCTGGTTGAACCTGTGGGTTGAAGACTTCCCTCATTCCCTCCCTTTCTCTCTCTCCCTCTCCCCCTCCCCCCTCCCTCTCTCTCCCCCCCTTTACACCCCCACTTCATGTGTGTGTGTGTTTGTGTGTGTGTTCCTTTGTCTCTGTCATGGTCACTTTTAAATTAATAAATCTTTAAAAAATAATCAGTGGAAGCAGACAATGTGGGATGTTGTTCTTGGTAGCATGATGTGATACCATAGATCCATTTGTGTCAAAATATTTCAATTCATTTTCTTCACCCCCTCTCCTTTTGCAGTGCATAGCTAGTTCATGAAGAGGGTCATCTGCTAAGAGCAAAGTGAGTTGTTTTTTTCCTGTCCATCCCAGAGCCATGAGGAGACTGAAGCAAAAGAGAGATGAGGTGCCTGGGGGCCCAGAATCTTGGAGGATGCCTCTCCACAATTCAGAACAGCTTAAACATGTCATGCAATATTCTATTCTACTTCTCTCCCCAACCTCTACTTCCCTCTGCTCAAGACAACCAGAGACAGCATGAGGCCCCTGCTCAAAGGTCTCCATCCGCAGATCTCCTTGGTACTATCCCAAACCAAGCAAACAGAAGTTTCTCAGGCCCACCTCCCATGAGTAGACTTTCTGGGAGACAGATCTGCATTGCTGCCTTGGCATGCCCTCCACAGCTCATCCTGAGATTTTACAAGGAGGTGACTTCAAGCTGGACAGACCTCCAGGGAATAAGAAAGACAAGTTTGCCAATTTCCCTGCACATGAGAAGGGGGTGCAATATTGAGTCAGTGATAATGGCTTGCTGGGCACAACTGCTCTCATGATCCCCACCGTTGGCCTCTTCCTCAGGTGAGGAGAGACTGGAGGGCAATCTGAGAATGTGGGCTACCTGCTACACCATTTAAATGAACACATATACATGAATCAACATGCAAAAGTAACAAGTATAATTTATATACATTTGTGAGGATGCCTTTAGCAGATGCCTTGTTTTTCTTTTCGGTCTAAGAAGGTTTCACGTTGCTCACTTGATTAGACCATGCTCAAGTTCAAATCTGCCTCTCACTCAGAGTCATTCAGAGTGCAGGTGACTTCTCTGTCACCTGCATTGAGCTTCTCCAGAGACTGGAGAGGGAAAATAGTAAAAACAAAATATAGGCCTCAGAGTACGAAGGTCTAAGAACAAGCTATAATTTTATTTCCTCATGAATACTCTAGTTCATACCTCCCCTTCCAGAAATAGGCTCAGAAACAGTATGCAAAACAGTATGGCCTAGTATTTTTTTTAAACTTTTATTTAATGAATATAAATTTCCAAAGTACGACTTATGGATTGCAATGGCTTCCCCCCATACCGTCCCTCCCACCCACAACCCTCCACTTTCCCACTCCCTCTCCCCTTCCATTCACATCAAGATTCATTTTCAATGATCTTAATATACAGAAGATCAGCTTAGTATACATTAAGTAATCTCTCTATCCTCCAGTCATGAGTTTCCAAGGCTATGGAAGCCCTCAGTTCTCCGACTCTTATCTTGTTTAGACAAGGTCATAGTCAAAGTGGAGGTTCTCTCCTCCCTTCAGAGAAAGGTACCTCCTTCTTTGAAGACCTGTTCTTTCCACTGGGATCTCACTCACAGAGATCTTTTGCCAGAGTGTCTTGGCTTTCCATGCCTGAAATACTCTCATGGGCTTTCAGCCAGATCCGAATGCCTTTAGGGCTGATTCTGAGGCCAGAGTGCTATTTAGGACATCTGCCATTCTATGAGTCTGCTGAGTATCTCACTTCCCATGTTGGATCACTCTCCCCTTTATTTATTCCATCGGTTAGTGTTAGCAGGTACTAGACTTGTTTATGTGCTCCCTTTGACTCTTAGTCCTTTCATTATGATCAATTGTGAACTGAAGTTGATCACTTGGAATAGTGAGATGGCATTGGTACATGCCACCTTGATGGGATTCAATTGGAGTCCCCTGGTATGTTTCTAACTCTACCATTTGGGGCAAGTCAGCTTGAGCATGTCCCAAATTATACATCTCTTCCCTCTCTTATTCCCACTCTTATGTTTAACAGGGATCACATTTCAGTTAAATTTCAACACTTAAGAATAACTGTGTATTAATTACAGAATTAAACCAGTCATATTAAGTAGAACAGACAAAAAAACTACTAAGAGGGATAATGTATTAAGTTGTTCATTAACAGTCAGGGCTATGCTGATCAAGTCACCGTTTCCCATAGTGTCCATTTCACTTCAACAGGTTTCCTTTTTGGTGTTCAGTCAGTTGTCACCGATCAGGGAGAACATATGGTATTTGTCCCTTTGGGACTGGCTTATTTCACTCAGCATGATGTGTTCCAGATTCCTCCATTTTGTTGCAAATGACTGGATTTCGCTGTTTCTTACTGCGGTATAGTATTCTAAAGAGTACATATCCCATAATTTCTTTATCCAGTCTACCGTTGATGGGCATTTAGGTTGGTTCCAGGTCTTAGCTATCGTGAATTGAGCTGCAATAAACATTAGGGTGCAGACCACTTTTTTGTTTGCTAATTTAAATTCCTTTTGGTAAATTCCAAGGAGTGGGATGGCTGGGTCAAACGGTAGGGTTATCTTCAGGTTTCTGAGGACTCTCCAGACTGACTTCCATAGTGGCATGACCAGTTTGCATTCCCACCAACAGTGGGTTAGTGTCCCTTTTTCCCCACATCCTCGCCAGCAGCTGTTGTTGGTAGATTTCTGAATGTGAGCCATTCTAACCGGGGTGAGGTGAAACCTCATTGTGGTTTTGATTTGCATTTCCCTGATTGCTAATGACCTTGAACTTTTTTTCATGTCCCTGTTGGCCATTTGGATTTCCTCTTTTGAAAAATGTCTATTGAGGTCCTTGGCCCATCTCTTAAGTGGGTTGTTGGTTTTGTTTTTGTGGAGTTTCTTGATCTCTTTGTAGATTCTGGTTATTAACCCTTTATCTGTTGCATAGTTTGCAAATATTTTTTCCCATTCTGTCGGTTGTCTCTTCACTCTCCTGACTGTTTCTTTTGCAGTACAGAAACTTCTCAATTTGATGCAATCCCAATAGTTGATTTTGGCTTTGACTGCCTGTGCCTCCCGGGTCTTTTCCAGAAATTCTTTGCCTGTGCCAATATCTTGAAGGGTTTCTCCAATGTTCTCTAGTAACTTGATGGTGTCAGGTCATAGATTTTGGTCTTTAATCCATGTTGAGTGGATTTTTGTGTAAGGTGTAAGGTAGGGGTCTTGCTTCATGATTCTGCACGTGGAAATCCAATTTTCCCAGCACCATTTATTGAATAGACTGTCCTTGCTCCAGGAATTAGTTTTAGATCCTTGATCAAATATAAGTTGGCTGTAGATGTTTGGGTTGATTTCTGGTGTTTCAATTCTGTTCCATTGGTCTATCCATCTGTTTCTGTACCAGTACCATGCTGTTTTGATTACAACTGCCCTGTAGTATGTCCTGAAATCTGGTATTGTGATGCCTCCAGCTTTGTTTTTGTTGTACAAGATTGCTTTAGCTATTCAAGGTCTCTTGTGCCTCCATATGAATTTCAGCACCATTTTTTCCAGATCTGAGAAGAAGGTCTTCGGTATCTTGATTGGTATTGCATTGAATGTATACATTGCTTTTGGGAGAATGGACATTTTGATGATATTGATTCTTCCAATCCATGAGCATGGAAGATTTTTCCATTTCTTGGTATCCTCTTCTATTTCTTTCTTTAAGGTTTTGTAATTTTCATCGTAGAGATCTTTAACGTCCTTGGTTAAGTTTATTCCAAGGTATTTGTTTTTGTAGCTATTGTGAATGGGATTGATCTTAGAAGTTCTTCCTCAGCCATGGCATTGTCTGTGTATACAAAGGCTGTTGATTTTTGTGCATTGATTTTATACCCTGCTACTTTGCCAAACTCTTCTATGAGTTCCAATAGTCTCTTAGTAGAGTTCTTTGGGTCCCCTAAATAAAGAACCATGTCATCTGCAAAGAGGGATAGTTTGAGTTTCTTCCTTCCCAATTTGTATCCCTTTAATTTCTTTTTCTTGCCTAATAGCTCTGGCTAGAACCTCCAGAACTATATTGAATAGCAGTGGTGAGAGTGGACATCCCTGTCTGGTACCAGATCTCAGTGGAAATTCTTCCAACTTTTCCCCATTCAATAGGATGTTGGCTGTGGGTTTTTCATAGATTGCTTTGATTGTATTGAGGAATGTTCCTCCAAACCCAGTTTGCTTAGAGTTTTCATCATGAACGGGTGTTGTATTTTATCAAATGCTTTCTCGGCATCTATTGAGATAATCATATGGTTTTTCTTCTGCAGTCTGTTAATGTGGTGTATCACATTGATTGTCTTGTGCACATTAAACCATCCCTGCATACCAGGGATAAATCCCACTTGGTCTGGGTGGATGATCTTTCTGATGTGTTGTTGCATTCTATTGGCAAGAATTTTATTCAGGATTCTTGCATCTATGTTCATCAGGGATATTGGTCTGTAATTCTCTTTCAGTGCTGCATCTTTTTCCGGCTTAGGAATTAAGGTGATGCTAGCTTCATAGAAAGAATTTGGGAGGATTCCCTCTTCTTCTATTGTTTTGAATAGTTTGAGAAGAATTGGAGTTAGTTCTTCTTTAAATGTCTGGTAGAATTCAGCTGTGAATCCATCTGGTCCTGGGCTTTTCTTTGTTGGGAGGGCCTTTATTACTGTTTCAATTTCTGTCTCAGTTATGGGTCTGTTTAGGTTTTCGATGTCTTCCTGGTTCAATTTAGGTAGGTTGCATGTGTCCAGGAATCTATCCATTTCTGATGGGTTTCCCTGTTTGCTGGCATACAAGTCCTTGTAGTAATTTCTGATGATTCTTTTTATTTCTGTGGTGTCTGTTGTTACATTTCCTTTTTCATCTCTGATTTTATTGATTTGGGTCTTTTCTCTTCTTTTTTTAGTTAGTTGGGCCAATGGGGTGTCAATTTTGTTTATTTTTTCAAAAAACCAGCTCCTTGTTTGGCTGATTTTTTGTAACATTTTTCTTGATTCAATCCTGTTGATTTCTTCTCTGATTTTAATTATTTCTCTTCTCCTACTAGATTTGGGTCTGGTTTGCTGTAGGTTTTCTAGATCCTTGAGGTGAATTGAAAGCTCATCTATTTGGTGCCTTTCCCATTTCTTGATGTAGGCACCTATTGATATAAACTTTCCTCTTAACACTGCTTTTGCTGCGTCCCATAAGTTTTGGTATGTTGTGCTGTTATCCTCATTTACTTCCAGAAAGTTTTTGATTTCTCTTTTGATTTCTTCTATGACCCATTGTTCATTCAGGAGCATGTTGTTCAATCTCCATGTGTTTCTGTATGCTCTAGGGATTCCTGAGTTGCTAATTTCCAACTTCATTCCTTTATGGTCTGAGAAGCTGCATGGTATGATTCTAATTGTTTTGAATTTGCTGAGACTTGCTTTATGGCCTGTGGCGTAGTGAATAAAGACAACCCCTGCAGTGCCAATATCCCATGGGGCACCGGTTTGAGTGCCAGCTGTTCCTCTTCTGACCCAGCTCTCTGCTATGGCCTGGGAAAGCAGAAGATGGCCCAAGTCGTTGGGTCCCTGCACCCACGTCGGAGACCTGGAAGAAGCTCCTGGCTTCGGATTGGCCCAGCTCCAGCCATTGCAGCCAACTAGTGAGTGAACCAGCAGATGGAAGAGCTCTCTCTCTCTGCCTCTCCTTCTCTCTGTGTAACTCTGACTTTCAAGTAAATAAATATTTAAAAGAACAATGTCTCTCATTTGTACCTGTTTTTGAAAGGATGGAGATGTCCCTGGCACTACAGATGCTGTGGTTAATAAAACAGGGCTCCTCTTTTGCATGAGCTTAGACTAGTGGTGAGTACCTTTAGAGATGTACATTTTAGTTAGCATTTGAAAAGCAAAGTAACAGGGAAAGAAGACAGGGAGAGAGCTTGAGAGACAGACAGACATCTTCTATCCTCTGGTTCATTGTCCAAATGGCCACCACAGCAGTGGTTGGGCTGGGCCACAGCCAGGACATGGAGCTCCATCTGGGTCTCCTACGTGGGAGGCATGCACCCAAGGAATGGGACAATTTTCTGCTTTCCTGCCAGGCATTATCCATGGGAGCTCGATAGGAAGTGGGGTTACAGGTACTAACATTCATGACCTTATGGGTGCTGACTTTGCAAGCAGCTGCCCAGCCTGCTGCTCCACAACACAACACCCTAGTTATGATTGTTTTAAATGCTTGATAGAGCAAGTGAATTCTAATCCCATTAAGTCTGGAGTGCTGAGACATGTCTACATAGTCAGAGGTGGAATGAGGTAAAGGGGACCAGGGCATTGTTTTAGGGGAACAAAAATGAGAACTCAAGGGCAGGAAGGTAAGGGATCAAAGCAGAACAAGGCAAGCAGGAAGAAGGAAATACTCATGTTTGGGAGCACCGGATGACAGGATGTTTGTCTAATGACAAGTGTGCTCACAGGAGGTTAGGCGCATGCATCTCACTGAGGCACACTTCAGGGTCCTGCATCTACTTGCATAAGAAGCTAGACCACAGCTTCTCTCTCCTGTAAATGCAGGAATAGAGTTTGCAACTGGCAGACAAGAAAGCAAAAGTGGGCAGAGTCAGACAGCTAAGCTCCAGTCAGATCACAAAGACTAGAAAGGATGGCTTCAGGTGCCTGGGACCAGCCTTGCCCCGTCTTCCTTAGACCCACCTGCTTTGGTCCAGGGACCAATGGGAGAGTATGAATGGAAGCAGCTCTGCTTTGCTGAGCTTGATGCCCAGAGATGACCCACCAGGCTTATGCCGGGTGTCTGAGCTGTATCTTGGGAAGCCTTGGAGTGGCATACAAGAGCCCTTCAGCTGTGCGAAGATCTCCATTGCCATTGGCCCCAGGAATTGTGCCCATGACACATCAGAGTACAGGACCTTGGAAATATTTCATGGTAATACATGCACAAATCCTGTCACTGTGCCTTGGGCCAACTCTTAATAAGGCCTTGTGTAGCCCTTTAACCCTGTGGGGAATGCCAAGGATCCCTCAGCACCTCAGGGCTTCCAGCATGGAGGCAGCACTGAGGGAAACAGGGAGTGAAATGTGCACTGAGTTTGCAGCAGGTCCATGTTGGCACCATCAAGAGGAGGACGGAGCATCTGACACCAAGCCAAGGATGGTGGCAGGGATGCAGCAGAGGAGTTTAGCACAGCTTCCCGCCACTCAGCTGCCAAAGGCTGCTGGCCAGAAGACAGCGGCAGCTGTGCTGGAAGTGGTGCGCTGGAATCACTGTTCTCCACCCTGCACTGGGGATCAGCCATGGCGATGTCCTCTGCTGCCTTGAGCAGCATGGAGGAGGAAAAGGAGAGGCTGGAGCACTAGCACTTCTGGAAGGTCACAAATGCTCTCAGCCACTGTGGCCCCAGAATGTAAGAGTTAGCACACTGAATAGAAAGAGAATTTTGATCACTTCCAGTTAATCAGCAGAAACTGCTTCCTCAATATCCTAACTTGGACAAGATCTCAAACTGCATTGATCCTAATCAAGACATGCTACTGACCATTGTGAACTGACTTTATAAATATGTTTGGAAATAAAGGATATGGAGAATATGGAAAGAATGGAAAGATTTTGCCAGCATCTACACTTCACATGAAAGTTAAAATCCATACTGAGAGACTTTGTGAGACTACAGTGAAACATTATAAAAATGTTTTTAAAATTTTCCAAGATATGGGATCCTTCAAAAACAAATATTCTGGTACATGGTGCTAGACTAGAAATATTGGTCTGGAAAATATCTCTGCTAGCTTGTGAGTGTCAAGGAAAGGAATGGACACTTTTGTGCTTTTCCCTGAGGTTTATACTAGAAAGATGCTCTGAAATTAACAAACTTTATCCCTTGCCCTTAATTCCCTCAAATGTTCTATGAAGAAAGTACGTAATCTGCATGCATCTAGACTGTTAATTTTTCCAGATGAAAGTTTCATAAAAAGTCTGCAATGTCACAGCTGGTGTGCATGTGGGAGGGACAGAGGCTGACGTTGAAAACCCCTGAAACTGGCACCTGAGCCACCTCCCAAAGGCATTGAAACAAGTGTGGTATGTGGAAGATACCCAGGACTAGAGCATATTCACATAGAGGTGGAGGCAGAGGTCCTATGAAGGAAAGATCAAACATTGCTGCAGAAACCTTCGTGTGTGCCCATTTCCCAATCTGGATACCCAGGAGAGTCATTCATCAAATTCTAGAACACTATCCAGAATATTCTGATGTCAATTATCTAAGACAGTAAAGGAAGGAGTGTGACCTCTTGATTACAGACTGCTCTGTCCTTTTGTTCTATTCAAGCCTCACCAGGAAGGGCCATTTTCTTTGCACATTCTAGCTGTTTAGATATTAAACCAAGCCAGAAATACCCACATATACACATCAAGAATGAGGCTAGGCCAAATGTATGGACACTCGGTGGCCCAATCCAGTCATTGTGTAAAATTAACTAGCATACTATGACCACACAGAAAATAAAAAATAAAAACAAGATTAAGGCAGAGTTTTTGCATTCATAGCCATAATCCTTGATATGCATAGTCAGGCAGGAAGAAGGGGACTGGAAAGGGAGAAGAGGTAAAAAAGGAGCCAAGAGAAGGGGATACTAGAGGTCAGGAAAATGATGAGACTGAAAAGGCAAATGACCAAAGAGAAAACAGTTCCTGAGGGGTGAGCAGAAGGAGTAAAACTCTGGAGTGAGAGCTGTATCTGAAGCCTGAGCCCTCAAGTTTACCTCAATCCCTCCTCCCTCACCCCAAGCTGACCAAAAATATCACTGGGCCAACCAGGGCCAAATACAGGAAGAAGGTATCAGAGTAGACATGGGCAGCCATCTCCAAACAACTCTCACTCTCACAAAAGGTTCATCCAAAGGCAGCTCCTCAGGACCCACAGCAGTGAAATGGGGGCTGCTGCCTGCCCTCATTTCTGGGCGTCTTTGGAATTCAGTTTAGTACAGGAAACCACAGCCAAGTAATGAAGGCCAACACATGTGTGTGTCTCTCTAGGGACACATACTCATTGTGGATGGCCCTGTATTTGTTGACTGATGCTTCATAGACTCATCTGTGTGATGAACAACCTCACTCATCCAGTCAAGTGATGGGTTCAGGAAGTGCATGCATCAACATCGAAACTTGGTTAACAATCTTGCAAGATTTCCAGCTTGGTAGGTCAGCATACCTGGGGCAGTTAGAGCCGACTATTGATTTCCTAGCATGGAGATCCCTCCCCTGCTTCCTCACAGGCTGAAACACTGGGGTTACAAGCTGTCCTGCATTCTCTTCACTGGTTCTTGCCACTATACTCCTGTTTATCTTGTTTGCCTAAAAGCTTTCAGGTGCTTGTAACCTAGCAGTCTTACTTTAAAACATAAATCAAGGTTTATTTCAGAATCAGGCTAAAGCCAGGAGCTCAAAACTCCTTCTGTGTCCTACAAATTGTAGCAAATACCAAGTATTTGCACCATCATCTGCTGCATCCTGGTTGCACAGCACTGAGCTGAATTGAGAGCAGAGCAAATGGAGTGTTCACATCTCAAATATTCAAGAGAGTCAGGTCCCAGCCAGGCCATAGTTTGGAACCAGGTGGACATCTCCCACCTTTGTGGCAGGGACCCAGGTTCTTCAGCCATCACATGCTGCTGTCTGTGAGCTACATCAGCATGAAAAGCAATCTGTAGCCATAGCTGTGACTAGAACCCAATGCCCTCAGCTACAGGGAGGTGCTTGGTGTCATGACATTGGCTTTGAGCCCCTCCCAGAAGAACAGACCCAGGTGGGAATTTCTGCTAAGGGAAAAGACCTATCACTTCAACTCAATTCACCTGGCTTCTGCTCAGAAGAAATACAGTGAGAAGGGATTGCGAGCCCTTCTTGCATGTCTGCCTGACTTTCCAAGCAAAGCAATGCAGAGCCTTCTTGCCAAAACTGTTGGCATAAGCTACACAGTGGAGACGAAGCCAAACATGGACAGGAGTGCACCTTAAATGAATCATGAGTATCTGACTATGCAGTCAATAACCCCAAACCTAAACCAATATTGCTCCCTCATGAATCTCTCCTATCAACAGGGCTTTGCTGTAGAGAACTCTTTGAGAGGATATTATTCTTCCTTAGGTCACTAGGCCCCCAACATGCACACCTGTATGATAAAACTGCCCGAGTGGGAATATGCTGTTCTAGGATAAGCATGGATGGGAAGCTACAAACTCTGGGAAATATGTTGGTGCTTTTGACAATTAATGACTAGCCTGCCTGGATCATGCACATCTGATCAAAGCAATGTTTGCTAATGTGACTTTGGTATCTCCTAGGCTTTCCAGACCTCACATTGCATGCAGCCAGATGCATTTTGTTAATCTTTTGTCATCTATCAGGCTGCAAGGGTCAACTAAGTTACAGAAGTGACATTCTCATCGGCCTATGTCCATGTTCTCCAATTTATTTACACACGGAATGCACATGTTGTTTCTCTGAATGCTAAGTGTCTGCCTCAGACCTTCATATTAACTTCAGAGTAGAAGCAATGTGTGCAGAGTCAGCATTCACGTGAAATTCCCCTCTCCCTTGATTCAGAGGTGTCACAAAAGTCAACCATGAAGCTTCTCTACAAAAATCTTCTAATGGTTAAGTAATGGTATGGGTTCAGAGTGTCTGCTAAAAGTACACAGGTTAGAACCTTGATTACTCAATGGGAAGGATTTAGGGAGTGGTAGATAGTGGGAATTGAGTCAGCCATTTGAGTAGACCCTGGATAAATGAATTCATGTTTTTCTCCCAGGAGTGTTTTCTCTTCCAAATCAGATTTGTTATCACAAAAGTGAGTAGGAATAAATCAAGGACTACCCCTCTGTGTTGTTCCCTTCACTGCCCTCCACTGACTCTGCCACAAGATGAGACAGCCTCAGAGTCTCACCAGCTCTAACTACCAGACCTTGGAAATCCTGGCTCCCAGAACCATGAACCAGAATAAACCGTTGTGTAGATTATCCAGTCTGGTATCTGGCTTACAACAAATCAAAAGGCTGGAGAAACAAAGAATTCACATTTATCAGCTGACTTCAGATAATGATAGTCCCTAAATGAGCCCTGAAACCATGCCCAATGGCCCAGGAGTCCTCCTACATGAGGCCTGGAACCTCATTCTGATGAAAATTACTGGGGGAGCAATCAGACCTTCTGTCCCAGAGAGCTAATGAACACAGCCCTGCATGCAGAATAAGTAACTTTCCAGGCATGGGTCTCAAATTTCAAAATCTTAAACAAGAGAAACAATGGCTTCTCCACCAAGGAAACGCAAAGAAGGGGGAATCCAATACTCCTACTTACTCATGAATGCACACACACTCAGCACAGATGGCCCTGCCTTTGTCAACTGTTGATTTTTAAGGCACCTCTGTGTGAGAGAAACAGCCTCACCCATCCAGTCAAGTGGTGGAATCTGGAAGTGCACCAAAATTGAGACTGGATTATCTGCCTTAAAGACATCATGCTTGGTAGGCCATCACACGAGGGGAAGTTTAGTGCGACCTATTTATTACCTAGCATGCAGATCCCTCCCCTGGTTCCTCATTGGCTGAGTTACAGTCTTTGAGTTAGAATCCTCATTGCCTGAGTTACAATTGGCTGAGGTCACAATCTTCCTGGCATTTGTTTCATCTGTTTGCGTAAAAGCTTTCAGGTGCACATAACCTAGCAGTCTTACTTTATAAAAGTCAATCACGTTTTATTTCAGTGATTTTTTTTTAAAAAAGATGAATGTATTTGAAAGGCAAAGCCACACAATTTGGGGAGAGAATGTGTCTTTGGCCTGCTGATTTACTCCCTAGATCAGCACTGTAGCCTGGGCAGAATCAGGGTAATGCCAGGAGTCCAGAACTCCATCTGGTCCTGCAAATTGTTGGAAAATACTCAGTGTTTGAGCCATCATCTGCTGCATCCTGGTTGCATAGTGGCAAGCTGAATCAGGAGCAGAGCAATCTGAATGTTCTAATCTCAAATGCTCAAAAGAGTCAGCTCCAGGCCAATCCACAGCCCGAAGTTGAGAACTATGTGGTATCTCCCACATAGTACTTCAGCCATCACATGCTGCTGTCTGTCAGCTACATCATTGTGAACAGCAATCTGTAGCCATAGCTGTGACTAGAACCCAATGCCCTCAGCTACAGGGAAGTGATTGGTGTCATGACATTGGCTTTGAGCCCCTCCCAGAAGAATAGATCCAGGTGGGAATTTCTGCTAAGGGAAAAGACCTATCACTTCAACCCAATTCACCTGGCTTCTGCTCAGAAGAAATACAGTGAGAAGGGATTGCGAGCCCTTCTTGCATGTCCACCTGACCTTCCAAGCAAAGCAACGCAGAGCCTTCTTGCCAAAACTGTTAGCATAAGCTACACAATGGAGATGAAGCCAAACATGGACAGGAGTGCACCTTAAATGAATCATGAGTATCTGACTATGCAGTCAATACAAACCAAACTGAAAACAATGTTGCTCCCTCATGTATCTCTCCTATTAATTTGGCTTTGTGGTAAAGAACTCTCAGAGAAGCATCTTATTCCTTTGGTCAAGAGATCCCCAACATACACAACTGTATGATAAAACTGCCAGTGTGAGAATATGCTTTCTCGTAGGATTAATAAGGATGGGAAGCTAGAAATCCCGGGAGATATGTTGGTGCTTTTCACAACTATGACTAGCCCCTGCCTGGATCATGCAAGTCAGATCAAGGTTGTGTTGTTTATGTGACTTTGATATCCCCAAGGTTTTCCAGACCTCACACATTTCATGTAACCAGATGCATTGTTAACTGTTCATCATCATCTACCAGGCTGCGAGGGTCCACTAACTTAAGTGACATTCTCATGGGCCTCCGTCAACAGTCCCCAGTTAATAACCCCATGAATCCACTTGATGTTTGTGACTGAATGCTTAGCATCTGACATCAGCCCTTTATATTATCTGTGGCGTACAATCAATGTGTGGGAAAGTATTAATTGTATACACGTCTCCTATCCCTTGGTTTAGAGGTATCACAAAAGTCACCCAGGAAACTATTCTACCAAAAAAAAAACCTGATAGGGTTTAAATAGCACTGTGGTTTCAAAGTGTCCATTAAAAGTTCATGGTTTGGGCCAGCGCTGCGGCTTAATAGCCTAATCCTCCACCTGCGGCACCGGCACACCAGTTTCTAGCCCCGGTCGGGGCACCAGATTCCGTCCCAGTTGCTCCTCTTCCAGTCCAGCTCTCTGCTGTGGCCAGGGAGTGCAGTGGAGGATGGCCCATGTCCTTGGGCCCTGCACCCACATGGGAGACCAGGAGAAGCACCTGGCTCCTGCCTTCGGATAGGCGTGGTGTTGCCAACTTACACTTTCATGAAAACAGCTGAAATGGTGGACTTACATTCTGGGAAAAAGAAAAAAAGTTCATGGTTTGGAACTTTAATTATTCAATGGGACAGTTTTTGGACATGGCACCTAGTAGGAAGTGTGTCAGTTATAGAAGTAGAGCCTCGATAAATGAATTAAGGTCTTTTCCTCAAGAGGGAGCTTTTTTTTTTTTTCAGGCAGAGTGGACAGTGAGAGAGAGTGACAGAGAGAAAGGTCTTCCTTTGCCATTGGTTTACCCTCCAATGGCCACCACGGCCAGCACGCTGCAGCCGGCACACCATGGCTATCCGAAGGTAGGAGCCAGGTGCTTCTCCTGGTCTCCCATGGGGTGCAGGGCCCAAGCACTTGGGCCATCCTCCACTGCACTCCTGGGCCACAGCAGAGAGCTGGCCTGGAAGAGGGGCAACCGGGACAGAATCCGGTGCCTTGACTGGGACTAGAACCTGGTGTGCCGGCGCCACAAGGTGGAGGATTAGCCTACTGAGCCACGGTGCTGGCCGGGAGCTCTTGTTCTTATAGAACTAAATTTGCAAGTGTGAGCCAGGCGTGATGAGCCTGCTTCACACCAGCAGAAGCCAATTCATCCAGAAGTTAAAGATATTTGATAAGCATCACCAGCAACAGCAGACACAACTGTTGTGTTGGTTATTTGCTCGAGCGGTACTGTATTTATTTCCTGTGTGCTCTATTCAAAATCTCTCTTTTTTTAAAGATTTATTTATTTGAAATTCAGAGTTACATAGAGAGAGGAGAGGGGGAGAGAGAGAGAGAGAGAGAGAGAGAGAGAAAGAGAGAGAGAGAGGTCTTCCAACCACTGGTTCACTCCCCAATTGGCCGCAATGGCCGGAACTGCGCCGATCCAAAGCCAGGAGCCAGGAGCTTCTTCCTGGTCTCCCACATGGGTGCAGGGGCCCAAGGACTTGGGCCATCTTCTACTGCTTTCCCAGGCCATAGCAGAGAGCTGGATCGGAAGTGGAGCAGCCAGATCTTGAATTGGTGCCCTTAAGGGATGCCGGTGCTTCAGGCCAGGACATTAGCCCACTGCGTCACAGTTCCAGCCCCTCCAAAATCTCTTTACACTCTGTTGATTGAACCAATTGTAGAAGTGTCTCATTTTGATTAAATTTGAGCTTAGAAAACTAATTTGATGACAATGCAGTTTCTGTCTGCCGAGTATATTTTCATAAATTTCTTAGAAAGATAAGCTTAAATCCTCTCCTCTGTTTCAAACATGATATTCTTATTTGACTTTAATGTCAACTACTGCTATAGCAGCAGTGTCCAAATCATATTCATAAACAAGGAAAACAGAAAGATGCTGAAATGATGGGCTTGTTGTGATGTAATCTGGTTTAAAAAGTATTCTTGGCCGGTGCTGTGGCTCAATAGGCTAATCCTCCACCTGCGGCGCCAGCACACCAGGTTCTAGTCCTGGTCGGAATGCTGGATTCTGTCCCAGTTACTCCTCTTCCAGGCCAGCTCTCTGCTATGGTCCGGGAGTGCAGAGGAGGATGGCCCATGTCCTTGGGCCCTGCACCCACATGGGAGACCAGGAGAAGCACCTGGCTCCTGGCTTTGGATCAGCGCAGCAGCCATTGGAGGGTGAACCAATGCCAAAGGAAGACATTTCTCTCTGTCTCTCTCACTGTCCACTCTGCCTGTCCAAAAAAAAAGCATTCTTAAAATCAAGCCTATTCCTTTGTACTTTGACAAGATTATGTTAAGAATTACTACATCTATATTCTCTTCTGGATTCAAGAGGTATTCAGAGTGCATTAAAATTTATAAATCTCAGGCAGAATTTTAGAGTTTGAAAGAACCTCAGGGTTTTCTATTACAAGTTCATCAGCATCTTAGGGACAAATTACAAAGCTTCAGAGAAATGGCTGTGACTTGCTCAGGGTTCCCCAGCAGTAATGGAAGCATGGCAGGGACAAGGCTAGAACAAGGTCTTGTGGGTGTTTGGGTTTTTTTAATGTATTTTTTGAGAGGCAGAGAAAACAAGCTCCTGTCTGCTAATCCAGCTCCTCAAATGCCAGAAATTACCAGGTCTGGGCCAGGCTGAAACTGAGAGCCAAGAACTCCATCCAGGTCTTGCCTGTGGGTAGCAGGAACCTAACTACTTGACCCATGACCTGCTGCCTCCAAGGGTGCACATTAGCAGGAAGCTAGAATCTGAAGCTGTGCCTGGACTTGAACCCAGACGTTCCAATATGGAATATGGGCATCCCAAACAGTGTGTTAACCAGTAGGCCTGTCCTGGACCAAGGCTTGCTAGTTCCAAACTCTGCTCCATCTCCAGTGTCTGGATTGCAGTCACAGCCTTCTATTGTCACTCCCCCTCTTCATGGAGGAACGACACTAAACCCTGCCTAGGCTTCATATCCGAGTCACGGCACCATTATGTCGCTCCCCCTCTTCGTGGAGGAATGACACTAAACCTGCCTAGGCTTCATATCCAAGTCACGGCACCATTATGTCGCTCCCCCTCTTCATGGAGGAACGACACTAAACCTGGCTAGGCTTCATATCCGAGTCACGGCACCATTATGTCGCTCCCACTCTTCGTGGAGGAACGACACAGGACCCTGCGCTGTTCTTTTGTCTGCTCGGCCCTCCCTGGGTTTGCTGCTGGTTCTTCCCGGGTTGGCTGCTGATCCTTCCACCTCCATGGAAGGGCGGTGCCCCCTGCCACTTCTTTCCCCACTTAAGCGGGGGAGCGGCACACCGCCAGCCGGCTCTCTCAGGGGCTGCTCAGATGTTATCTGGATGTTCCCCTTAGATGTTCCTGGTGCATGTTGTCTCTCTCCTCCTTTATAGTCCTCTTCCACCAATCCCAACTCTGCTACCCACATGGCAAGTACACTGCTCTCCTCCAATCAGGACCAGCTCCTACAGCTTGTCAAGTTGGTGAAAGGCAGCTGTGTAGAAGCTGTTTACTCCTCTCCCAGTGCCATATTGTAGGAGAGCAGATGCATAGAATAAGTCTTAATTCCAGTAACTTAGTCTAGTCCGAGTTGCTCCCCACATTCTATGCCATTGCTCTATGCTCCAGTTTCTTCCTACCTCTGTAAATCCTTTATAAATGCTACCAGCCAGCTCTCCCATGTGTTTTCATCAAGGTATTCTCTGGTTGAGAAACCTAAAAGGATGGTGTAGATTTGCAGCATTACAAATTTTCTATATCAAGTCCAAGTTGGCTATTTTTGTCCCTGGTTTTGAGTCCTTCTTTGCTAAAACAAGTTCCTTTACCTCTGTGAGCCTCAGTCTTCTCACCCACAAAGTGAAGATAATGATGCCTGCACCTTGGGGATGATCTGAGAATGGAGTGAGGGGCTGTGTGGATGATGATGGAAAACACTTACCTCATGCCTGCTTCCAATAGCCCACACTGGCTCTGCTTGTTTCTCTCTTGGGCTCCAGATAAATACGAATTGGAATTATTCATCTGAAACAAAACAAAACAAAAACAAATGTCAAACATGCACCTGCAATGGCTTCTCCACCAAGGAAACACCCAGCAGGGGGAATCCAATGCTCCTACTTCCTCAGGAGCATCTGGGACATTTCCCCTCCTTTCTCCACATTCAGAGATCCCTAGTATCTCTTTCAGAAGCATTCATGGTTCAGGGCATCATATGGCTCATGTGCAAATGTGAAACAGTGCTTCTTGGAATCATTTGCCATCCCTAAGTTATATGCCAAGCAGCCCTGTTACAATGAACCTTTGCTGAAGAAGGCAAGCAGATAATGGTTCCTATGCTCAAATTTTGTGACATACCCAGAATGGTGAGAGGGATTATCACCAGGAAAATGCAATGGCTGTCAGCTGTGTCAACTGGGGTGAGGTCTTTCACTTCCCTGCCCCTAAGTTCTCTCACATGTTCTATGAAGGGAGGGGGTGCCCTCTTGATCAGACTGTTCAGTCCTGTTGCTCTATTCAAGGCTCACCAGGAAGGGCAATTTCCTTTACAAATTCTAGCTGTTCAGATGTTACACCTACCCAGAAATTCCCACATAGACACATCGAGAATGAGGCTGGGCCAAATGTATGGGCAGTTGGTGGTTCAGGCCAGTTATTATATAAAATTAATGTTCATACTATGAGCACACAGAAAATAAAACTCCAAGATTAAGGGAGGAGTTTGGCATTCATATCCATAACCTTAGATAAGCAAAGACAGGCAGGAGGAGGAAGAAGGGTTAGGAAGGGGAGAACAGGTTCACAAGGGAGCTGAGGGAAGGATTTTACTAGGGAGCAGGAAAATGATGAGGCTGGAAAGGTGAATAGCCAAAGACAAACAGTCCCATAGGGTCAAGCAGAAAGTGTAAAACTCTAGAGTGAGAGAGCAGTATCCTAAAACCTGAGCCCTTGTGGTTCAGGCTATCCAGCAGCTCATGTGCAAATGTGACACACACCCTTTCTTGGGATCATTTTTCCTCCCAGTGTATATGCCAACTGACTCTGGTGTGATGAACTTTTGGTGAAGGAGGAAAGAAGACAATGGTTCACATTTTATAAGATGAGAAACAAAATGTTGTGAGGATCTGACCATGTAGAGAACACCATGCCTGCCAGCTGTGTCACTTGTGGCCATGGCTTTCACCACCTGACCTGTAGTTCCCTCAAATGTTGCATGAAGCAGGTACATGATCTGGATTCACCTTGACTGTTCATTGTTCCAGAGAAAAAGTTTCAGAAGAAGCTTGTAATGACACATTGTTCTGCATGAGGAAGGGATTCGGGCTGGCCATTGGGAACCCCTGAAATTGTCACTCTAGCTACCTCCCAAAGCATTTTTAAAAAGTGTGATGTATGAAGAACCCCAGGACTAGTGCACATTCAAGCATAGTGGCCATGTGTTTATTGTTAGAAGGTAAGTTGGAGAATCCAGATGACTGCGCACAAAGACAAAAGAACAAGGTAACTCTGGGAAATCCCTGTAGCTCTGAAGGTGTTTCCTGAATGTAGAGAGGGAACAAAGTTTAATGCCACCATGAAAACTAACTACACCATGACCCTCCTCAGCTCCTGCTCTATTTGAGAGGATGGAGAATCAAGGATGGTTTTATAGTTGTCCATCCTTTCCTTTTATTTCTTATTACAATTAAAAGAGAAATACATAAACATAATTAGAAATAAGCATGTTAGTGCACAGAAGTTATAATAATGTTATCTTTGACCAAGAAAAAAAAGGGTTGGACTGAGGTGTATAGGAACATTGTCTTTGTGTGCTATTGCAGGTGGCATCAACTCAGGCTAAGTGGCTATGTATTCAGAATGTTATATATAATATACATTTGAGATTTTTTTACACATTTGGGGCATGCATCCTTACTGGTGCATTAACTAACAGGCCCAATTCCAACCCCATATTGTCTTCTTGACCCAGTAATTTTCCTCAAAATAATGTTCTTCTTTGTCTCCTATATTAATCTTGCCAAGGTAAGTATTGGTAATAAGAACAAAAGTATCCTAAACATGTACAAATAGGAAAATGAGAAGGGAATCAAAAGTGTCCACTACAAAATTCAAGGAAATGAAGAAAATGCTGTGTGGGTTGAAATGAGATAAAAATAGTCTAAGAGAGAACAAAAAGCAAATGTAAAATTTCAGAAGTAATGTCATAATTATTCCAATATAAATAGTGTCAACACTCTAATGAAAAAGCAGATATCAGAATGCTTTAAAACTAAATCCAACCGTACACTGTCTACATAAAATCACTGTAGATTCAATAGAAAGGAGGTTCAAAGTGATGGACAGAAAAGGAGATGTAGACTTGTATCATAGGTAAAAATCCAACTGGTGTGGTTATACTACCATCAGACAATTATATGAGAGACAAAAATCATTGCAGGAGACAAAAAGGACATTACATATTGATACAAATTACTGTGTTAAGAATATATAATATGGAGGGGCCAGTGCCGTGGCGTAGTGGGTTAATCTTTCCACCTGCAGCACTGGCATCCCATCTGGTTCCCGGTTCTGGTCCTGGCTGCTCCACCGCCAATCCAGCTCTTTGCTCAGGCCTGGGAAAGCACTGGAAGATGGCCCAAGTCCTTGGGCCCCTGCACCCATGTGGGAGACCTGGAGGAAGCTCCTGGCTCCTGGCTTCGGATTGGTGCAGCTCTGGCCATTGCAGCCATTTGGGGAGTGAACCAATGGAGGGAAGACCTTTCTTTCCTGATTCTCCTTCTCGCTGTCTGTAACTCTGCCTCTCAAATAAAATAAATAAAATGTTTTAAAAAAGAACATACAATATGGAATAGGCATTTGGCCTATTGGTTAAGATACCAACCAGTTAGGATGCCTAAGTGCCATATGCATATACTTGGTTTCTAGTCACAGTTATGGCTACTGGTACCTGTTCTGCTAATGTAGATCACAGAGAGCAGCATGTGATGGCACAGGAACCTGGGTCCTGGCCACCAACATGGGATATAGCTGTAGAGTTCAAGCTTCTGGCTTTTGGCAAGCCTGGACCTGACTGTATTGAGTATGTGGGAAGTAAACAATCACATTGCTTTGCTCCCCATCCAGCTCACTGCTGTGCAAATAGGAAGCAGAAGATATTTGTTCAAATACCTGGGTTTTTGCCACCATTTTGAAGACCCTGATTGAGTTCTGTAGTCTTGGCTTTGGCCTGATTATGCCCAGGCTACTGTGCTGATTTGGTGATTAAATCAGAAAGTCAAAGATATCTCTCTCTTTCCCTCCCTACCACCCTCCATCTTTGCCTTTAAATAAGTACATCTTTTTAAAAATCACCAGAATCAAACTTTATTCTTTGACAAATGAACACATATTACAAACACTTAGATTACAAAGGAGAGACTCAGAATCTTAACTCAGAAATGAAACATAGACTGTTACAAACGAATTCACAGAAACAGAATTATAAGAGAAGTCTATGGAGAAGGAACTCCAAAAAACCAGATAATTAATATAGGGAGAAATTCCCTGCAAACATGAACGCCATGGAAATTCTTTACAGAATAATTATTAATCATCACAGACATAGTACAAAAATCATGGTTGAGAACAATGCCAGGGCATTCATGTTTTATGTGTAGTATACCAGAGTTAAAACACAAATTTAACTGGTTGTGATCTCTGAGTTTTGTGTTGTAGAAGCAATCAAACCTTCCTACCATGGAGGATAGAACAGAAAAAGAGGTGTTGTAGGAGAGGGGCTGCATCTTGGCCTCCCACTGCAGCCTGTAGTTCTCAGCACAGAGAAGCTATTGTAGAATTGGTCAGCTGCAGCCACCACACTCAGTCAGCAACTGAAAAAAGAATCTTATGAATGGGAAAGATATGCCCATTTCTCATTTACTATTATGAAGTTAAATACTTCTCTAACTCCAGTTTCAATAACTGAAGATAAACCTCAGTTGCCAAAAGTGGGCAATTCTGTAGTCAGATGTTTCTATGTGTTTCTTTGTGCTTATTGTTGCTGGTGCTGCAGTTGGTTATCTATGGCCTTCTCATCTCACATCAGTCAGCAGATCAACTATAGCATTGTGAGGGTAGCAGGGGGGTGCTCCTTGAGTAACTATCTTGTGAGAATGCAGTAAGTGAAATACCAGCAGAAAGATAGGAAAATAACGGGTTCTAGGATATAGAAGTGTCCTTTTTTCTTAAATAACTACAAGATACCAGGTTCTGGTGTCAGAGCAGACCACCACATTTTCAACCTGTCAGCAACAGTTTCCAACATGGCATTTCTATAGTGATCAGTGAGGTAACGTCTTTCAACTCTTTCTACTCAGAAAGATGACATTCTCAGCTCATCAGAGACCAGGACCACTTCCCAGATGTATAGAATATTCCAGATATTGGAAGCCAGATCAGACCTCAATAGAGAGATAACCTGGTCAGAGACAATGACCACTTCCTGAAATGTATGTAAGGAAGCCATTTCTCAATTCACCAGAAACCAGACTCCTGAAGAAAACATGCAAACATGAAACAAAACAACAAAGCAGGCCCCGACATAGGTGATTGATCAATCAACAGGCAATCGCTAAATAAGCTGTGTTGTCCACAACCTTATTGGAACAGTCCCTTGGATCCCCTCCTCAGCAAAACTTTACTTCTCCTTTTTCTCACACTCATTATCCAACCTGAAATAAAACCTGACTCAAACTCCTGCAACAATTTGATTCTGTAATTATTTTTTTTTTGATAGGCAGAGTAGACAGTGAGAGAGAGACAGAGAGAAAGGTCTTCTTTTGCCGTTGGTTCACCCTCCAATGACTGCTGCAGCTGGTGTGCTGCAGCTGGTGCACCGCACTGATCCGATGGCAGGAGCCAGGTACTTATCCTGGTCTCCCATGGGGTGCAGGGCCCAAGTACTTGGGCCATCCTCCACTGCACTCCCTGGCCACAGCAGAGAGCTGGCCTGGAAGAGGGGCAACTGGAACAGAATCAGGCACCCTGACCAGGACTAGAACCCAGTGTGCTGGCGCCAAAAGGCGGAGGATTAGCCTAGTGAGCCACAGTGCTGGCTTATCTTTTTCATATTCATTAAGATACTCCAAGATATTTTGCTTCTCCTTATCATACAGAAGCAAGATGGCAAATAGAATACATAAACTTATGTTCAGTAGTTACTGTTTCAGTACTTTATCTGGCTTAGAAAGGATCTAGACTCTACTCTAGAGAGAAATAATATTAAAGAAAGCTAGCCATTGTTTTCAGTAATTTCCTAGTAACTTTTTATAGCATGTACATATGGGGAGACAGAGCTACTATTATTAAGCCTATGATACTACTATTTTACTTACCAAAGATTTAAATACTCACAAGCATTTGAAAGCAATTTGTTTCCTTTATTTCTTGGAGGTTTAGAAATATATATCTATATATTTTTCATACATTAAACACAACTGTTCACATGCTAACCAAGACTAGGAATACAGGGTTACCACATGCTCACAGCACCTTCAATAATGGTCAGCTTGTAGCCTACAATAACACTCTACAAGCTCTAGTTTTTCAGAACTAAAGGAAGAACCAAGTGACTTTTACCAGGTATCATGGGGTAACCATTTATGCATGCCTTGCCAGTGAGATAGCCTGCTGTCCATGACTCAGAAACAAACAAATCATGTTTCTGATCTTTGAAACAGGATTTCATTCACTTACGGAATAAAGCAGGAAGGCCACACAGCCATCTCAACACAGCAAGTGCCAGAAAAACACCATCTCTGTGCTGGGCCATGACATTAAGACAGAAGAGTTTCCAGAAACTGAGGCCAAAGAACTAATACTTAAAACCACTGGGGAAGTGACATTTCTAGGCTCATGCTCTATAAGTGGAAATGCCACCCAAAGGTCTCTGACACACAACAGAGCAGAGCCACCATGCAGCAGAAGGCAGTGATGTTAGACACAGAAGCTGTACGGGTGGGCCAGGATCATTCAAGCACCAAAGAAATATACTCAAGCTGCTCCACACTGTTGACTCCTCCACGGTTTCCACCACCCAAACCTGTAGCTTTGCTGTCACAGGAGCCATGGTCACTAAGAAAGAAGGGCTGACTGTATGAAGGAGGCAGCCCCAGCAGATGGCCCTGCTGGCGAGGTAAGCACTGCCAATGCAGAAGCCAATGCAGCATGGCCTAGCTCCCGGCAACAGTAAATTTCCATGGCATTGTTTGCTGTGCCTCTGTCCTGCTACCTTGTTGCCTGCATGCAGGGGGCGAGGCTGCTTCCAGGAACACGAAGGGAAGTTCACACTGTCAAGTAAACCCATCGGCTCTACTCCAGGCTGCTTAGTGGGACGACAGTAACACATACATTCATCTCCACTGCTGCCGTTCCTAACCAAAAATAGGCCTGAATTATAACAGGCATTCAAAGGAACCTGCAAAGCAATAACCTGGAGGAACAAATAGCTAGAATAATATACAGGTGGACTCCTAGAAGGCAAAGCAGACCAGAGAGAAGCATGAATTTATCACTGACCCAGGTCCAAATCACCAAGAAGCCAGACAGAGATGGAACATCCCCCAGAAACTCTCCCTCCACACCCTATTTTCTACAACACATGGTTTAACTTCTATACACAGCAGTGGACTGAGATATGTTAATTCAAGTTGTGATGTTTATAAAAAGCAAAGGAAAAAGCAGTCTGAAAATCAGAAACCAACACAGTGCTCTGATGTGCTTGTGCTTTATACTACAGAACTATTACTAGGCGTCAACTGACTACATCTGAGTGGCTTCTCATGGCCACTCTGGAAACACAACTAATGGAAACTTGTGCTATTAAAACCATGCCTACACCAGAGAGGTGGGGAAATAAATAAAATCGAGCAAATGAAGGGAAAAAGGAAACTACCTCAAGATTATCTGTTTCGGCCAGCGCCGCGGCTCACTAGGAGAATCCTCCGCCTAGCGGCGCCGGCACACCTGGTTCTAGTCCCAGTTGGGGCGCCAGATTCTGTCCCGGTTGCCCCTCTTCCAGGCCAGCTCTCTGCTGTGGCCAGGGAGTGCAGTGGAGGATGGCCCAGGTGCTTGGGCCCTGCACCCCATGGGAGACCAGGAGAAGCACCTGGCTCCTG
Organism: Oryctolagus cuniculus; assembly: GCF_051225735.1. Classification (NCBI taxonomy): domain Eukaryota; kingdom Metazoa; phylum Chordata; class Mammalia; order Lagomorpha; family Leporidae; genus Oryctolagus; species Oryctolagus cuniculus. Next base: position 2,389,469 of record NC_142885.1, on the reverse strand, counting down.
GCTCCTGCCTTTGGATCAGTGCGGTGCGCCGGCCACAGCGTGCCGGCTGTGGCAGCCATTGGAGGGTAAACCAACGGCAAAGGAAGACCTTTCTCTCTGTCTCTCTCTCTCACTGTCCACTCTGCCTGTAAAAAAAAAAAATAAACAGATTATCTGTCTCTAATGTTAAAACGATCTCCTTAGGTTCACATTAAAATGAGTTTATGCTTTCATCCCTTCATGAATGACAGAGGGAACCTCATATAATGTTTGCAGTCAACAATGCAGAAGGGTTGGTATCCCAAAGAGCAAATGCAAATTCACAGAGAATAAAGAAATGACTGGAAAAATCAAGGATGAATAGATTTATTAATTCATTAACCAAGGCAATGTTTAAAAATAAAACTACTTTGGGCTGACGTTGTGGTATAGCAGGTTAAGCTGCCGTCTGTGATGCTGGCATCCAGTATGGGCACAAGTCCAGGACCTGACAGTTTCATCTCCCGTCCAGCTCTGGGCTAATTTGCCTGGAAAAACAGTGGCAGACGACCCAAGTGCTTGGTCCCCTGCACACATGCAGGAGACTTGGGAAAGATCTCTGGGCTCCTGACTTTGGCCTGGACCAGTCTGGGCCATTGTAGCCTTTTGGGGACTGGGCCAGTAGATCTAAGACCTCTCTGCCTTTCTCTGTAACTCTCATATAAATTTTAAAATCTTTAAGACAACTAAAAAAAGAACTAGTCACCTCTAAATCTTGAAATTTACAGTTAATATGCAGTGGAATTTGATCCTTCAACTCTCACAATAAGCAAGCTTCCTGGGTTTTTCAGTGACCATTTTTACATTCAGTGTTGCAAAGCTGACATAGAAACAGGAGCTTACCCCACATGACCTTTCCTAAGGTTCTCCATGGAGATGGGAACTCAGTTTTGCTGAGACATAAATGTGCATGACTGCACTGCTCTGCAGGATGCACCACAAAGGGGAGGACTCTCCACACCTGTCCCGTGGCTGTAGGAACCCAGGGAGTCTCCACTGTAGAGGAAGGCAGTGGAGGGCAGAGCTGGAGATCGCCTCTGGGGACCTCAGATTCAGGGAATCCCCTTCCAGGCTTCTCTCACTTCCTACTTATCTCCCAGAGCAGATGTGCACTGTGTGCCCTGCAATCCATGCCCTCAGGGAAAAGATTGCACGCTGGGAAATGAGTGAAGATAAAAGTGGAAGGGAGGCATTTAGGGTCTGTGCCACTTCACACAGGCTCCAGGATATGCATAGACTGGAGAGGCAGGACATGTGCTTCTGATGGTGTCAGAGTACCAGGGAGAGACTTACCCGGTGCCCATATGGGATGCTGGTACTACAGGTTGTGGTTTAACCCACTACACCACAGCACTGGCCCCAACTTTTATGTATTTTTACTAGAAAATCGCTCATGGCTTCTAGGTCTCCAGCTCTATGCCATGAGTTTCTCTTTTCTGACTTTCCTCACAATGGGCCTGCGGTTATGGGTTTTCAGGAAGTAGATCTCAACAGTAATATATTGCCCGTGGCCCTGGACAGCAGACAAAGATTGAAGCTCTGGATATTTCTGGTGCAGACCTGCTCTTCACTGATGGGTCTGCAGCTGTGGCCTTGAATGGCGGGACGGTGAAACAGGCTCCCTCAGACTCCTTTTCTTTTTTCTTTTTAAATTAATTTTTTTCTCTTCCTTCCTTCCTTCCCTCCCTCCCTCCCTCTTTCTTTCTTGAGCTACAGTGACAGAGGGAGAGACAGATCTTCCATCTGCTGGTTCACTCCCCAAATGGCGACAATGGTGGGGCGGCCCAAGCTGAAGCCAGGAGCCTGGAACTCCCCCAGTGTCGTTCATGGGCGTGGCACGGGTGCAAGACTCTGTCCGCCACCCAAGGCTTTCCCAGGCACATCAGCGGGGAACTGGATTGGGAGTGCAGTAGCTTGATCTAAGCAGCGCCCATAGGGAATGCCGGCGTTGTAGGCAGCCACTTAAGCCGCTGTGCCGCAACACCTGACGCCCGAAGCCTCTGTTGGCCCTGTAAGAAGGACGGTGCACTGCTCGTGTGCATTCCACTTTCATTCCGGCCTGTGGATTCCACACAAGCGCCGTCTCCCACCACGCGTCGTGAGTGTCCACGCATCTGTGACAGATGTCCTGTCGTGCTCTGCACTCCACACTCTAGGGCTCCATCGTTCTGAGGACAACGTGTGTGTGTGTGTGTGTGTGTGTGCGTGTGTGTGTGTGCGCGCCCGCGGGGATCGCTGGGAGATGGAGTCCTTTGAAGCTTGCCGCTGGAGATGGAGTCTGAGGCGAGCGCCTGCAAGGTGTTCTGGGAGAAGCGGTCCTCTGACGTGAGCATCCTGCTAGGAACTCTGGGAGATGGAGTCTGAGGCTGGCGCTCACAGGACCCTGGAAAGTTAGTCTGAGATGAGCGCCCGCGAGGTGTTCAGGCAGACGTGGCCCTCTGACGCACAGTGAGCGCGGGGACCTCTGGGAGATGGAGTCTGAAGCGGGAGACCACAGTGCATTCTGGGAGACGCGGTCCTCTGACGTCTGATGCCCGCGGGGAACCCTGGGAGATTTAGTCCTCTGAGGTTTGTTGCCCGCTGGGCTCTGGGAGATGGCGTGGAGTTCTGGGAGACGCGGTCCTCTGATACACAGTGCGCGGGGGACCTCTGGGAGATGGAGTCTGAAGCGGGAGACCACAGTGCGATCTGGAAGACGCGGTCCTCTGACGTATGATGCCCGCGGGGACCCCTGGGAGATGGAGTCCTCCGAGGCTTGTCGCTGGCTGGGCTCTGGTAGTTGGAGTCGCGGGGGGCGCCCGCGGGGCTTTCGCAGATGGCTTTCTGAGGTTTTCATGCTCAGGGGGCTCTGGAAGCTGGAGTCCTCAAAGAGGGCAGCCCAGCAGGGCCCTCCGTGAGACGGAGCCCTAGGAAGCTGGACACCCACGGGGCTCTGGGAGATGGAGCCTGAGGCAGGCGCCCACGGGCCTCTGGGAGATGCAGTCTGAGGCAGGCGCCCACGGGGTTCTGGGAGATGCAGTCTGAGGCGGGCGCCCACGGGGCTCTGGGAGATGCAGTCCTCCGAGGCTTGTCGCTGGCTGGGCTCTGGTAGTTGGAGTGGCCTTGTAGTTGGGGGGCGCCCGCGGGGATTTCGCAGATGGCTTTCTGAGGGTTTCATGCTCAGGGGGCTCTGGAAGCTGGGGTCCTCAAAGAGGGCAGCCCAGCAGGGCCCTCCGTGAGACGGAGCCCTAGGAAGCTGGACACCCACGGGGCTCTGGGAGATGGAGCCTGAGGCAGGCGCCCACGGGCCTCTGGGAGATGCAGTCTGAGGCAGGCGCCCACGGGGTTCTGGGAGATGCAGTCTGAGGCGGGCGCCCACGGGGCTCTGGGAGATGCAGTCCTCCGAGGCTTGTCGCTGGCTGGGCTCTGGTAGTTGGAGTGGCCTTGTAGTTGGGGGGCGCCCGCGGGGATTTCGCAGATGGCTTTCTGAGGGTTTCATGCTCAGGGGGCTCTGGAAGCTGGGGTCCTCAAAGAGGGCAGCCCAGCAGGGCCCTCCGTGAGACGGAGTCCTAGGAAGCTGGACACCCACGGGGCTCTGGGAGATGGAGCCTGAGGCAGGCGCCCACGGGCCTCTGGGAGATGCAGTCTGAGGCGGGCGCCCACGGGGCTCTGGGAGATGCAGTCCTCCGAGGCTTGTCGCTGGCTGGGCTCTGGTAGTTGGAGTGGCCTGGTAGTTGGGGGGCGCCCGCGGGGATTTCGCAGATGGCTTTCTGAGGGTTTCATGCTCAGGGGGCTCTGGAAGCTGGGGTCCTCAAAGAGGGCAGCCCAGCAGGGCCCTCCGTGAGACGGAGTCCTAGGAAGCTGGACACCCACGGGGCTCTGGGAGATGGAGTCTCAGGCAGGCGCCCACGGGGTTCTGGGAGATGCAGTCTGAGGCAGGCGCCCACGGGGTTCTGGGAGATGCAGTCTGAGGCAGGCCCCCACGGGGCTCTGGGAGATGGAGTCTGAGGCGGGCGCCCACGGGACTCTGGGAAATGGAGTCTGAGTCCAGAGCTCGTGAGATGTTCTGGGAGACGCGGTCCTCTGATGCGTGACACCCGCGGGGACCTCTGGGAGATGGAGTCCTTTGAGGCTTGTCGCTCGCTGGCTCTGGGAGTTCGAGTCTGTGGCGCCCATGGGGCTCTTGGAGATGGGGTCTTAGGGATTTGCGCAGAGTGCTCTGGAAGACGGAAGACGGGCTCCTCAAAGAGGGCACCCCCGCAGGGCCCTCCATGAGAGGAGTACCTGGAAGTCGGCTGTCCGCGGGGCTCCGGGAGATGGATTCTGAGGCAGGCGCCCACGGGGCTCTGGGAGATGCAGTCTAAGGCAGGCGCCCATGGGGCTCTGGGAGATGGAGTCTGAGGCGGGCGCCCACGGGACCCTGGGAAATGGAGTCTGAGTCCAGAGCCTGTGAGGTGTTCTGGGAGACGCGGTCCTCTGAAGCAGGATGCCCATGGGGACCACTGGGAGATGGAGTCTGTGGCAAACGGCCGCGAGTCCTGTGCCGAGTCCTAGAAGCCACCAGAGGGCGCGCGAACCTGCCTTTTCTGACTGTAGCCATCAAAGGTGTGAGAAGTGCACCAGAGGGCGCGCGAACCTGCCTTTTCTGACTGTAGCCATCAAGGGTGTGAAAAGTGCGCCAGAGGGCGCGGGAACCTGCCTTTTCTGACTGTAGCCATCAAGGGTGTGAGAAGTGCGCCAGAGGGCGCGGGAACCTGCCTTTTCTGACTGTAGCCATCAAGGGTGTGAGAAGTGCGCCAGAGGGCACGCGAGCCTGCCTTTTCTGACTGTAGCCATCAAGGGTGTGAGAAGTGCGCCAGAGGGCGCGGGAACCTGCCTTTTCTGACTGTAGCCATCAAGGGTGTGAGAAGTGCGCCAGAGGGCACGCGAGCCTGCCTTTTCTGACTGTAGCCATCAAGGGTGTGAGAAGTGCGCCGGGTTCCCAGCAAGGATGAAATCTCAGATCTGCACTCTGTAAAATGCTTCCAATCTCTGGCTGACAGGTCTTCAGAGTGCTGGACACAGAAAGGTCTGGGGGGACGGGGGAAGAAATTCCACCTAAAGCACAAGATATCTACCAATAAGATATCCATGGCCAGCGCCGTGGCTCACTAGGCTAATCCTCCACCTGTGGAGCTGGCACCCCGGGTTCTAGTCCTGGTTGGGGCGCTGGGTACTAGTCCCAGTTGCTCCTCTTCCAGTCCAGCTCTCTGCTGTGGCCCGGGAAGGCAGTGGAGGATGGCCCAAGTGCTTGGGCCCTGCACCTGCATGGGAGACCAGGAGGAGGTGCCTTGCTCCTGGCTTCGGATCGGCGCAGTGCTGGCCATAGCGGCCATTTGTGGGGTGAACCAATGGAAGGAAGACCTTTCTCTCTGTCTCTGTCTCTCTCTCACTAACTCTTTGTCTGTCAAAAAAAAAAAAAGATGGCCACTGAAACTAGTATGAGGCCTGGACAGTGACCTGTAATACTGATTTTTAGGTCCACATGATGACCTGTAATATGGTGTGATATCTGATCTCTGAAACTAACTTGATGTTCCCTGTGTGGCTTCCAGTATTACTCTATCATGTCTGCATAGTGACATCCTACAAGGTTGATTGGTTTGGCAGGTGGCTGCACTGGACTTGGTGGGCTTACTGTGTTAAATAAAGTTGGATGGTCTCTGTTTTTCCTGCATGGTGTTGACATGATTGTTTTCAAAAGCAATTTCCTTCTCAAATCTACAGGGAGGGTGGGACAGTGCTGAATGCAAGTTCTTATTGCAATTGCTACTGTTTCTTTTAAAAGATTTTAGCAATGGGCCAGGTGCAGTGGCATAGTGGGTAAAACCACTGCCTGTAGTGCCAGCATCCCATATAGGCGCCGGTTCGAGACCTGGCTGCTCCACTTCAATCCAGCTCTCTGCTACAGCCTAGGAAAGCAGTAGAAGATGCGGATGGAAGACCTCTCTGTCTCTGCCTCCTTCCCTCTCTGTGTAACTCTTTCAAATAAATAATCTTAAAAAAAGATTTTAGCTGTTTATAGATACAGATTCTGATATTCCTGTTTTTAAAAGATTTATTTATTCATTTGAAAGGGAGAGAGAGAGAGAGAGAGTTTTCAATCTGCTGGTTCACTCTCCAGATGGCTACAATGGCAGGAGCTGAGTCTATCTGAAGCCAGGAGCCAGGAGCTTCCTCCAGGTCTCCCACATGAGTGTGAGGGCCCAAGGACTTGGGTTATCTTCTACTGCTTCCCCAGGCCATAACTGAGAATTGGATCAAAAGTGGAGCATCCAAGACTCGAACGGGTGCCCGTATGGGATGCCAGCACTGCAGGCGGCAGCTTTACCTGCTACACAACAGTGCTGCCCCCCTCTTTTTTTTTTAAAGATACTTATTTACTTATTTATTTGAAAGGCAGAATTACACACACACACACACACACACAGAGAGAGAGAGAGAGAGAGAGAGAGAGAGAGAGAGAGGTCTTCCATCCACTGGTTCACTCCCCAGTTGGCTGCAAGGGCTGGAGCTGTGCTGATCTGAAGCCAGGAGCCAGAAGCTTATTCTGGATCACCCATGTGGGTACAGGGGCCCAAGGACTTGGGCCATCCTTCAGTGCTTTCCCAGGCCACAGCAGAGAGCTGGACCGGAAGTGGAGCAGCTGGAACTTGAACTGGAGCCCATATGGGATTCTGGCACTGCAGGCAGCAGCTTTACCTGCTATGCCACAGCACTGGCCCCCTTTCCCTCATGACAGCTTGTCATAATTTCTTTTTTAAGATTTATGTATTTGGCTTGTTTTCACATTTGAGTATTTCTTAAGCAGCTAAGTTAGATAATTAATTAAAATTTATAGATATTCTAGTTTTTTGTGGTTACCCTAAGGACTTATAACCACATAAGTATAGGGTAGAGAATTATTATTGTTTATCTTCAGAGTATAAAACTGTATACAAGAACTTGATTTAGACATCAGTGAACTTGACCTGAGTTCTGAAAAGCCATATTTCAGATAGGTGAGATCTCACTGCCAGATTAACTATAGGGTAAAAAGTAGCATAAGAAGGGACTGGGATCAAGGATGGATTAATCTCACAGTGGGGGAAGTGTTCACTGACATAGCTTGAATGGGGATGGGAAGAATGGAGAGAATAACCACGGATCAGGAAGCGCAAATCAAGTTGTTGGGAAGGTGTCCTCCTGATCAATTCACATTTCCAACTCTTGATTTTGCTTCTTTTTTTATATTTTTTGCAGATTTTTTTTGAGAGGCAGTGAGACTGACAGACAGAACTCTCATGCACTGGTTCATGCACCAAGCGCCTGCAACAGACAGGCTTGGGCCAGGCCAAAGCCAGGAGCTGGAAGTTCAATCCAGGTCTCCCACACCCAAGTATTGGATCCCTTCTGAGAGTCTGCATTAGCTGGAAGCTGGAATTAGGAGCAGAGACAAGACTTCAACCCAGGCGCTCTGGTATGCAATGCAGGTGTCCCAAGAGGCAGCGTAGCCACTGAACCAAATGCCTATGCTGACGCTGATTTGATACTGTCAACTGATAAACATAATCTTCCAAAGCAATAGCTTGTGTTTTTATTGAATGTAATTACAAAATAGCTTAAATGTCTATCTGTCTTCGGAGTGATATAATTTGAAAATCTTTGGAATTTTTTGAAGATTCGGTTATTTGAGCAATGTCTTCTCACCCAAATCTTGTTTCTTGTGATGTCAACAAGTACTGAACATTATGTAGGATAAAAAGTGTTGATAGAAATATTTATAGAGTCTGTATACAAGGGGGCTTCAAAAATTGTGGAAAAATAAAATTAAGATATGTTTCTTTTGATGCAAAACTGTTTCAACTCCATGCATAGTTTTTTTTAAAATATGCACTTTCTATGAATTTTTGAAGACCCCCTCATATTTTTTAGGTCAGTAGCTTTAGAGTTCTTTTGAAGCATAAAGTTCTCCATTTTGAATAATGTAGAATTAATATTTTCTGACTCTTATGCAGGAAATCAGCTACATTTGTTGCTGTGGATTCATTCTGAGAGGAGGAGCATGGTGGGGGCAAGAGGCGTGGAGTCACCACACAGACCCCGGGAGTCAGGTGAAAGCAGGCCAGAGGTGAGCAGCCCACAGACTCATCTATTTCAGTTGCAACAGCAGCTTAAATAGCCAAGAAAGCCTATCCTGGCCTGTTGCCAGGAAGTATCCAAAGCCATCAATCACAGCCTGTTGCCAGTCATGCTCTGTTGCCAGGGGGTTTCCCAGGGGGTTTCCTAAGCCACTCCTGAGTAACTGATGCTTGCTTGCCAGTGGCCATTTTGGCATGGCCTTCTCATTCCACCATACATTAACATCTTTCAACTATAATTTGTCTGAGAAACTGTTTTTAAAACATTTCCTTCATAAAATTTAAATGAAAATTAGTAGGAGTTTATGGGTAATCTACTATATAACTTAGTGTGCAGGCTATAGCCAAAGCCACTACTGTAAAGGCCAAGTGATTTGACTTGGCCCCTGGTTTGATCTTGGGATACTCTGGCTGCAAAGTCATTGTTCTCTCAGAATGCTATGAAGTTAGAAAACGCTAGGTGGGAGTGCTGGCATCGTGGTGTAGTAGGTAAAGCTGCTGCCAGCAGTACCGGCATCCCATATGGGTGACAGTTTGAGTCCAGGCTGCTTCACTTCCAATCCAGCTCTTTGCTATTGCCTTGGAAAGCAGTAGAAGATGGTCCAAGTCTTTGGGGCCCTGAACCCATGTGGGAGACTCAGAAGAAGCTCCTGGCTCCTGGCTTCGGATCGATGCAGCTCCAGCCATGGCAGCCAATTGGGGAATGAACCAGTGGATGGAAGACCTCTGCCTCTCTGCCTCTTCTTCTCTCTGTGTGTTATTTTCAAAAAATAAATAAATAAAAAGAAAATGCTAGGTGGGAAAACATGAAAAATGACTACATATCAGGCACTAAGATCAGAGAACACCATTTCAAGACAAACCTCAAAAGCAAGTAATCAACTCTTTCTAAGAAAACAGAGCTTGTGAAGGTTCCTCTGGCATTTTTGCAAAGGAATACAGAGTTTAAAATAAAGGCGTGCATAAATAAGCTTTAGGAAGATAAGCTGACAAGTTTTCCTTCAAAAGAATCTGCTGAAGCCAAGAAAATGGTCATATTAGAAACAGATTATTTGAGAGGATAGTTGACACCTGTATTTTCCTAAGAAAGTCAATCATTAGAGATGAAATGGTCAAATATCAGAGAAAGTAAGACTGTGTGGTGATAGAAATAAATACTAAAGTGCTCTTTAGACTCAGAGCTTCTACACAGAACAAACAAATAATTAACGGTGGGTCTGGGGGCTTACGATGGCCCCCACACAATCCAGTGAATGTAACTGTTGTGCAGGACAGAGAAACACAGACAGAGTAGTGGTCTCAACATGGGAGTCAAAGGTTTCCTCTGATCTCTCCAGAGAGTGCAGACAGCACACTGCCAGAGTGAGGTGTTCAATTGGGAAGAAAGTTCTACGGACAGTTTGTGGGACCGGCGCTGTGGCACAGCACTGTGGCCTGAAGCACTGGCATCCCATATGGGTGCTGGTTCAAGACCTGGCTGCTCCACTTCCAATCCAGCTCTCTGCTATGGCCTGGGAAAGCAGTGGAATATGGCCCAAGTCCTTGGGTCGCTGCACCCACATGGGAGTCATGGAGGAAGCTCCTGGTTCCTGGCTTCAGATCGGCACAGCTCTGGCTGTTGTGGCCAATTGGGGAATGAGCCATCAGATGGAAGACCTCTCTCCCCCTCTCTCTGCCTCTCCTCTCCCTGTGTAACTCTGACTTTCAAATAAATGAATAAATCTTTTAAAAAGAGGGCAGTTGGTTTAGTTCCTTGTCATTACACACACATATAAATGCTATTTGAAATCTCCCTGCCCATCCAATAAAATCCCACACACATGAACACAGGCACACATATGTCACATACCCTAGCCCACACTTGAATAGGCCTGAGCCACACAAATGGACACACCACAGTGCACATCTAACACACACACACACATACATGTGCATAGTATTTGATGTGAGTGGGTATACACAAAAATATATTTCATAAAGGTACACACACTCATACACTTAACCCTCACGCACTTACATAGTACACACAGATGAAGGTACACATGAGGATATACAATAGCAACACAAACAGAGATGTATACATATGTTAGATAAGCACACACATCACAATGCATGTATGAACATTAACATATACTCATGCACATGTGCACACAGATACACAGATGTACAATCAGAAGGTTCCAGAGAGAGTAAATTTATCTCAAGATGTTTGAGAATTTTAAAATGAAGAAAAGGAGACATTAACACAAGAAAGGTGGAATAAACATATTCCCAAGCCTCTGAGAAACAGGGGTGCAGATACTAAAGCCTATGTCTTACTGCTCTCTTGTGGTGGTTTTAAAGAACACCTTTCTGAGCACTGAACAGTCTCTCCTTCCTTTCCCAAATGTCTAGAGTAATAAGCCTCTCCAAATGTTTTGGAATCCACTATGAGAAACTGATGATATTTGACAATTATTACAAAACCAATAATGTAGTATCATTTTGTCAGAACTAATTACCTCCTGATTGCGATGTTCTGAATTCAAGGACAATCATATACCAAATGCTTGGATTGGTTTAAATTATTATCCCCTAAGAATTCCCTCACTATATTTGTTAGCCATTTGCATTTCTTCTTCAGAGAACTGTCTTCTGAGGTCCTTTCCCCATTTCTTAACTCGATTGGTTGTTTCTTGTTGAGTTTTTTATGTTGCTGATATATTCTGGATGTTAACCCCTTATCAGAGAAGTAGCTCACAAGTATTTTTGCACTTTCTGTTGAACGTCTCTTCACTCTACCTTTTCCTTTGACATGCAGAAGCTTCTGAGTTTTGATATAATACCATTTGTCTAGTTTTGCTTTCGTTGTCTATGCCTTGGAGACCTTAACCAAGAAGTCACCATCTACACCAATGTCTTGAAGTGTTTCCCCTATATTTTTTCCTAGCAAATTTAGTCATAGGCCTTAAATTCAGGTCTTCAATGCATCCCCAGTAAGCTTAGGAGCCCCAAAATTATTCAGCTATCTGATGGTAATAAGGTATATAACATGCAATATCTTTTAAGATGATTTATTTACTTTATTTGCAAGATAGAGTTGGAGAGAGAGAGAGGAAAGAGAGAGAGATAGAAAGGGGGTATCTTCTATCTGCTTCACTCCCCAGATGGCTGCAATGGCCAAGGCTGGGCCAGACCAAAGCCAGGAGCTGGGAGCTTCTTCCAGGTCTCCCACGTGGGTGCAGGGGCCCAAGCACTTCTGCTACTACCCCAGGTACGTTAGCAGGGAGCTGAATTGGAAGTGGAGTGGCCAGGACTCAAACTGGCACCTGTATGTGATGCTAGCACCTCAAGAAGTGGTTTAACCCACTGCACCACAGTACCAGCCCCAAAATGCAATCTTATTGTAAATACATCCTTAAGATGAACATTTTCAGAGAAAAACAACTAGGAAAAATATTTTAATTTGGTGCGATTGCAGCATAGCACACAATGAAAAATGGCTCTCAGATGAAAGGCAATCTTCCCTCATCAAAGCACAGACAAACCAAAGAGAAATTGTTTGTTGATATTTCTCATTTCTAAAGTAAGTGCACTCCGAAGTCCCTTGTATGTTGATTTTCTACCAGTGTCTCACATCAATCTCTTTGCATGGTCTGAGCATCGTATGCAATGTTCATCTGTGAGACAAAACCTCTGCATCACATGTCTTTGTAAACACTCGACTCTCTTTTCAGCAGGAAGCATGGACTCGTGTGTATACTCTTGTCCATGCTTCTGCCATTCTTTCTTGGGCTCACCCTAATTGGGCATTTACCACCGTTCTAGGGGCACTTCCTGTATGGTCACTAACAACCATGAGTCCCGTAGCACCATCTCAGCTCCTGTCCTGTCCAACCTGCTGCAGCCCTGGAGCTGATGCTAAACTCTTGGTTGTCTAATAGTAACTATTGTAAAGGACTCAGCCTAGATATTATCCATTGTGATCCAATATTGTTGTTTCCAAGTATTTGTTATAGCATTCCTTATGTTTTCCTTTAAGAACTCCCCCTCCCTCAGACCCTTTGAGTGCATTCATAGTCTATTATGACACATGTTCAACCATTGCGTTGCCCTACCATTCCCAAATGAATATCATTCTTTGCAAAACCTGATTATTTTTGCTTTTGAGATTGCCATTGTCCTGGCAATCACAGAAAACCTGGCCAGGTGGCCCAAGGCATCATGTTCTCTCCCAAGAGGCCCCTTCTTTTCCTACATGCCCCAGACAGGTTCCAAGAGGCCTGACTGCTGGCCTTGGAGCTGTCACTGAGATCATATGTGAAGTGGGGGCCAGGATGAGCCCATTCTGGTCTTGAAGGTGCTGACCTTTTGGAAGGATGAAAGAGAGGTTGTTCTCTAGTCACTGAGCTGCAAGGGGCATCTCTACTCCTAGATTCAATTAATCCATAGCCTGAGGGAGAAAAAAAAAAACAATTTCTTGCAGCCCCAGGCCCCCATAGGTAAAAGTCTCTTCTGGCTCAGTCATCCTGCCCTCCCTGTGTACTCTCAGAGCCTCCAGAGGTTTTGTGGGGAGTCTCAGAATATCCTGATGCTGGTCAGTGGTGGTGAGACAGGCCTGAGAATGAATCTTAGGCACCCAGGGTGTGGGGCTGTGTGAGTGGGCAGAAATGAATTCAGGCATCCTCAACTCTAGCCAAGTACAAAGCACTAGAGAGAATCCTCTTTCTGGATCCAGGCCTTGGGGAGCTCCGGGCTGGTCTATGTATCAGTGTGTGCAAAGCTCATGAGTATTCACGTGGGGCCCAAACCACCTCATTGTTAGAGAAGTAAGACCAGTAACTGGAACATCTCTTCTGTGTGGTGTGGATACCTGTTCATTTGTCAGGCACCCCCCAAGTGACACCTGGAGACGTGGCTTGGACTGGAAGCTGAGTATGAATTCTTGGTTAACAACATCCAGGTGCAGAATGCAGTTTCTCTTTAAATAAAGGAGAGAAGATAAAAATTTGGCTGGGGGAATGAAGTAGCAGGGTAAGACCCTTCAAGCTAATTAAGGGTGGGTTATCAGGTAACTAACAGGAGCCACCCTGCAGCTTCTCTCTGGCAGGTGTGTTCCTGCAGGGCTCCTGGAGCTGCATCCAGGCCTGGCTGTCCTCAAAGAGGCACCCCTGGGCCAGAGTGCAAATCTCGAGTTTTAATCCACATTCTGAGGCAGCCCCTGCTTCCCCCTGAACTTAATTGTTACTGTGGATTCGTTCTGAGAGGAAGAGCGCGGTGGGGGCAAGAGACGTGGAGTCACCACACAGGTCCCAGGAGTCGGGTGAAAGCAGGTGAGAGGTGAGCAGCCCGCAGACTCGTCTATTTCAGTTGGCACAGCAGCTTATATAGTCGAAGCAGCCAATCCAGTCAAGGGGCAATTTATGCCTTAACCAGTCATAGCCCGTTGCCAGGCAGGCTCCATTGCCATGTGGTTTTGGAAGCCATGCAATCACAGCCTGTTGCCAGGCAGGCTCCATTGCCATGTGGTTTTGGAAGCCATGCAATCACAGTCTATTGCCAGGCAGGCTCCGTTGCCAGCAGCCATCTTGGCATGGCCTTCTTGTTCCACCACATTGCCCCTTTTTGTTTATTTTTGAGCAACGGGAGGCATGATTCTTGGCCATACCATTGTTGACCCCATTTCCATGTGGTCTCTATTCATGGCTGTGCCTGTCTTAAGTTATCCCCCAGGGGATCTTACCCATCATTGACTAAGCAGCGCTCAAAATGGGAGACCATGGGAGTGCTTGCTCAGATGGGGGTAGGAATAAGGAACAATGCTAACTGCATGCAGGCTGTGGGCCATTTGAGTGGCTGACCAGAGCTAGTGGGGGTATAAAACAGTAGCAAATATGGCTATGGGCAGTTCCTCAGGGTAGGATGATAGGGCAGCAGCTCAACAATTGGCAGCAGGTGCGTCCACTGACAAAGTGGACTCTGTCTTGTTCAGCTGGTTCTGGTTGACTATCAGTTGCAGGCTTGATGTTTCTGGCTGGTACCCAAATGGGCTGTCCCGCATTCTCTGGATAGACACAAGCATATCCTTGGCCCTTGGTCAGCAAAAGCCTTTCTATGGGTGTTGGAATCCAGGGCCTGAATTCCATATCTGCTCCTACATTTAGGGCAAACATGCAGGTGGGATGGGGTCTAGCAGCTGCTCTGAGAGCCTGGGGTACCTGGGGACTGCCACAAACATGGGGATCCTCACTGGGTGCGGATGGGATGACCTCACATGGGTTATTGCCTTGAGGTCGTCTAAGTTCATCCCATGGGTATCTGGGGGGTGTCTGACTAGGCATTGCTGCGTTGTCTGCTGGCACGTCATTTTCACTGTCAGAGCGCTCTCTCCCTAAGTCATCAACTGATGCCTGTGAGACAGGGACCTGGAGTGACAGGCTCTCATCACTCACAGATTCATTATGTTTGGTCATCTGTGTGGGTTTCTGAGAGGGGGTATCTTTCCCATGTTTGAGTGCTTAAGAGCGGCATGGCACGCCAACTCTAGCCAAAGCAAAGACACGCACAGCACTGCTGCCATAACAAAACAAATTCCTAGCACCTCAATGGTTGATGGCATTATGCAGGGGTTCCCTACATGACAGACAGACAGTGGTGTATCAGGTCGTATGTTTGTCCTGTGCTTAGTGGGGGACTTCCTTGATTCGTTAGGTCAAGGCCGTATGTCCACACGGTGTCTCCAGAGTGTCAACTCTCTCAAGGGAGGGTAGATGACTTGGTTACAAATTCTGGGATGATTGGTCCCTTATGTGAATTCGCCAGGCGATCCAGAAGTAAAAGGAGGAGCTGAGAAGCGGCATTAGGTTTCTGGGTGGTGTGTGACTAACCTGGGGTCACTTAGACTGAGTACAAGGACAAGGAAAGGGGCGTAGGAGGGGGTTCTGTGCTCACCCTCACAGAACCGAATAGCACACAAAACACTGAGGGGCCTACTTGCCAAAATCAAGGGGGGACCTCACCGAGTCCAACACACTGTCTCTCTCTCAGTCACGTTGGTGCCAGATGATGCTGTGGATTCATTCTGAGAGGAGGAGCATGGTGGGGGCAAGAGGTGCAGAGTCACCACACAGATGCCGGGAGTTGGGTGAAAGCAGGCCAGAGGTGAGCAGCCAGCAGACTTGTATATTTCAGTTGGTGCAGCAGCTAATATAGCCGAGGCAGCCAATTTTGTCAAGGGGCGGTTTATGCCCTGACCAATCACAGCCTGTTGCCAGGCAGGCTCCATTGCCAGGTGGTTTCCCAGGGAGTTTCTGAAGCAATTCCTGAGTAACTGACACTTTCTTGCTGTGGCCATCTTGGCATGGCCTTCTCACTATACCACACAATCCCTTGAGGGTGCAGGGGCCCCAACATGTGGTGCCAGTACCCCCTGAGCCATGAGGGTGCCAATGCCCCCTGAGCCATGAGGGTGCCAGCATTCCCAGCCCCATGAGTGTGCCTGAACTACCAACCCC
This sequence comes from Oryctolagus cuniculus, assembly GCF_051225735.1. Classification (NCBI taxonomy): domain Eukaryota; kingdom Metazoa; phylum Chordata; class Mammalia; order Lagomorpha; family Leporidae; genus Oryctolagus; species Oryctolagus cuniculus. Next base: position 2,373,820 of record NC_142885.1, on the reverse strand, counting down.
ATGAGGGTGGTAGCTGCCGCTGACCCTGTGAGGATGGCTGCCACCCAACCTGGTGAGGGTCACTGTGGCCACCAACCCCGTGAGGGTGCCCATGCCCCCTGACCTGTGAGGGTGCCTCTGTTCCCCGACCCATGAGGTTGCCAGCACCTGCCAACCCCTGTGGTGCCAATGCCCTCCATCCCCCATGAGGATTTCTGAGCCCACCGAATGGGGGAGGTTGTCTACGTGCCCCCCCACATAGTGGCAGTCACAGCTACCCCCAGCCCTCCCCCACCCCAACCACAGCCCACAGGTGGGCCTTCCTCAGTCTTCCTGGGCAGACAAAACTCTGGGAGGCTCCTGAGCTGTCTTTTAGAATCCCTCTCAGTGCCCCCTGAGGAGCGTCAGCCAAGGTAGGCACGTGCCACTCTGCCTGCCTCAGGACTGCATCTGCCCCCACTGCACCAGCCCCACACTGGGGGGCACCCCTGGGACCTCAGGGTGAAGCCCCTCCCTCTCCCTACTGCAGCTCCAGATGCAGCTGCCCAGGGCCTCCGTGGCTGAGCCTGGGGGTTCTCGGGACAGGATCCGCACCACTGGCAGATGTGGGTGACCTCTGAGCTGTCAGAGAGGCCAGGGAGCTTGTGGTTGATGGTGTAGGGGCTGGGAACTTGGGGGGTGTTGTTGTGGGACAGCCAGAAGTCTTTGAACTTCCTCCTGGGCATGCCACACCTGCCCCAATCGGAGCTGTGCTTCTGGGGGCAGGGGGGTGTCCTGCCCCCTGGCTTGGGAGCCCCAGCACAGGCCAGGGTGACAGGCCGGGGGTCACCTCGTCCCTTGGGTGTGCAGTTGAGAGTGGCCAGGGTGAAGCCTTCGGTTGCTTTATGACCTCAAATCCTGAGAATCCTCTGCACCCATCAGCCCAGGTGAGGCAGGGACACTCAGCCTCCTGCCTCCCTCCTGGGCATTGTCACACCTGCTACTGGCTGAAGGTGGGGTCCTCAGCCCCAGATGAAGCCCCTTAGCCAGGGCAGGTCAGCTACTCTTGAGTTCCGCCTGGCTGGGCCACAGAGTTGGCCCAGGGCCCCACCTGCCACTCTTCACTGGCCTCTGACTCTCCCTCTTCTGCTTTTCCCCAGCAGGGATGGCCCAGACTCACCTCAACAACCTGCAGCCTCCCGACCAGCTGAGGTGCCCCTCTTAGATTTGGGAGTCTGTGCCCGCCTGCCCGCCCTGCCTCTCCAGTGTCCCCTCAGAGGACTCCTGGGCTTTTTGAATACCTGAGGGGCCTCCGGTGCCCCCTCCAGCCATCTGTTTTAGCTGTACACTCCTGGTTCAAGCAGGGTTCTTCCTCCTGTCTTTCTCCATCAGGACTGCTGGCTACCATGTGGGACTCCCGAGGCTAGTGCTGGCCCTGGCCAGTGGGTCCAAAGGCAGGGCCATCAGGGAGGAGGGAAGTCTGAGAGGACCAGGCTTGTGTCAGGACTGTGGCTGTGCTGCCTGGGTGCTGTGTGAGAAGTGGCGTGAGTGGCAGGGGAGGCCCTCTCTAACCTCCACCCCGACTCCCTGGAAGCTCTGGTCACCCACTCCAGCTCCTCCTCCCATCTTCCTTCCCCTTCCTGTCCATGGCCTTTTCCAGAAAGCTCACCCACGTGCCCACCTCCTGCTGCTCCCACTCCGCACTGCCCACCAGTGCCATGGCCTGGCTGCTCTTGCCTTACCACCTGTCTCCCTCCTCTCTCTCCACTGTTCTCTCTGCTCTCTCTCCCACTGCCAGACGATTGGGTCAGGCAAGGCCGTCCCGTCCTGAGAGCCCCAGGCCCCCCTTCAACCTCTAACCAGATCCCTCCTCTTCCTCGGAGACCTCCCTTTGCCAGTCTGTCCAGAGAGCTGTTCTGTGACTTGACAGTGGCCCCTCAGCCCCAAAGCCTCCCCTTCTTCTGTGACTTTCTGTTGTGTGGTGAGCTCACACCTCCAGGTGTGACCTTGGTGAAAATGTGTGCCCCTCTGTGGTCCTGCTCCTGCCCTGTTCTATAAATATCTATAAAAACTCATATTATATCTATACACACACACACACACACACACACAGGTGGCAGTGCCCCTGGAGTTGCGGTGTAAGGAGACCAGCCTGGAAGAGGCCTCTTCACCCCACTGAACACTCAGCACAGCACAGAGGCTGCCCACTGCTGGCAGGCCCTGCTGCCCTGTGCAGTGCCCACCCGCAGCACAGCAGACCCTGGGCCCTGCAACAAAGCTGCCACACACGGGGCCAAGCAGTATGACTCAATCTCTTTATTTCAAGATAATAACAGGAGCCACATCACCATGGTGCCACAACCCTGTCTCCGCCTCTTTCCTGGGCCATAGACTGTCAATAAATACGTTTCCCAGCCCCAAATAATTATTAAGACCTCCTCCTCATTTGCACGCTCCAGCCTCAGATATGATACAGGGGAGGCCCTACCCCCAGAATATACAAAATATACACAAGTACAATATGTACGTGGGGGTGGGGGTGGGGAGGCCCACTGGAGGCAGCCTCTTCCCCTCATCAGGCCTAGAGTTAGCCCCAACTGTCCTAGGGCCTGACAGAATGCTGCCTACTGCCCTGCCCCAAAGTGCCTCTAAAGAAAAGGCAGTCCCCCGAATGCCTGCCTAGCCTGCCTCGGCCCTGCCTGGCTGGTGTGCCTCTTAGTAAGGGGACAGGTGCCCCTGCATCACCTGCCCCAGCCGACCCTTTGAGGGCTGTTGACCGTGCCTCCCAGCTGGGCTGCCTGGGGGCACAAGCATGGAGTGAAGAGCTGGACCACGCCTGGCCTACTGTGACCGCCACGTGTGGTAAGCACCTGGCCTCCCATTCGCCTCAGCTTGCCCAGGCCACCCTGTTATTTGGCACCGGGAGCCTCCCTGAATAAGGGACTGCCCTTGCCCAGAGATGACCCTCATCCTATTGTGCCCTCCTCACCCATATACACTTACCCATGATGCCCTGGCCCAGAAGTGACCCTTACCCATGATGCCCCTGTCCTGGAAGTGACCCTTGCCCATGATGATGCCCCTGCCCCAGAAGTGACCCCTGCCCAGTGATGCCCTTGCCCAGGTGCCCCCGCCTAGCAATGACCCTCACTCAGATGCCCTCCTCTCCTGATGCCCTCATGTCCATGCCTGCTGATGCCCCCACGTGATGTTCCTGGCCAGATTATGCCAGCCAGGCTGACACTTAGCCCCAAGAGGGGTGATGAAAACTGCCTGGCTGACTTGCCCAAGTGGTTGAGCACCCCCTGGTCTTGGCTGTTCTGGGGGCCACACAAATGCTGCCTGTGTTGATCACGGCCTCTAAAGATGGAGCTGGAAATGAGGAGGCCCCAGGAGCCCCTGGGGTCCTCCAGAGAGGCAGCCTAAAGAGGCCTTTCTCTCCCCATCAGGGATTCTTGCTAAGGAGGGAAGGGAAGTGGGAAGGAACAGCAGGGGATAGGGTGGCTAGCAGGGGTAGAGTGGCGAGGATTGGGTTGGGGCTCTCCGGGCTGATGGCATCTGGTGTTAGACGATAATGTCATCATGCTTGTCAGCCCGGTAGAAGAAGGGGATGCAGTGGTTGGTGCCCAAGCCTGGGCACTCCTGGGGGTTCTGCATCTCCTGTGGCTGCTTCCTGAGCTGCTGCACAGTAGGGTTCTGCTTGTGTAGCGCCTTCTTCTCAAAGTGCAGCTGTGTGTAGGCGGCCACATGCTGCTGCAGGTGGAACAGGCACTGGTCGCGCTGTTGGTGCAGACCCTGAGCCTCCTGGCTCTTCAGCTCCATCTGCGGAAGACCAAGGGGGGTGGGGGGAGCATGAGGGCAGGTGGTGGCTTGCTAACCAATTCCACTGGTTGCAGGAGAGTGGCCCAGAGCCCCATGTCTCCTGCACCCAGCCTCACACCTCATCCCCTTCTTTCCCATCACTTTAACTTGAGGCCACACGCGAGAGGGAAGGCATCAGCTGTTAGGGGAACACTCGTGCCTAATACTTTACATGCACAATCTCAGCTCATCCTCAACACCTGTGTAAGGAAAAAATGCTAAGTTCCTTTGTCAGGAATCTGAGGCTTAGCAAAGGGTAGCCTTTGTGTAGTGACCAGTGAAGCTGGGTGACACGCCTCTCATGGGACAATGACGTCCAGGCCTGGGAGGAGCCCGGGGCTACCAACCCTAATAGAGGCAGGGCAGTCGATATGGAGGTCACCTGTCACTCCAGACTGGAGCGGCCTCCCTCCTGGGCCTAGCACTGCCCTCCCCAGAGACTTGTCCCCATGGCCCAGTCCTTCACAGTCGGGCTGAGCGTTACCGTTTCCTTCAGCTCCCCCAGCTTCTCCTGCAGCTGGCCGAGTTTCCTGGTCATCACCGTCCCCTTTGGTGCGGGGGAAGTGAAGGCCTAGAGGGAAGTGTTTTGTACCAGATGCCGAACACACCAGTCTCACGAAGCCATCCTGCATCTCGGCCAGCTGCTCCTTGAGCTCCCGGTTCTGCAGGAGTGCACAGCTGATGGTCACGTGGTCGCCCTGCTTGCGCTCCTCAGCCTGGCTGCCCCACAGCTCCGCCTCCCGCTCCAGCTGCAGCAGCCGCTATTCCTGCTGCTGGTTCAGGCGACTCAGGCCTGCGTTGTCCTGCACCTGGGCCTGCAGCTGTCCCACCAGGCTCTCCAGCTCCTTCTGCAGCTGCTCAGCCTGAGCCTGTAGCTGCTATTCCACCGCCACCGGCCCTGCGGGGAAAGCTGGGGACTCTGGGGTGGGAGGCTCAGCTGAGAAAGGAAGCAGCCATCAGGGGCCCTGGCCTCTGGGTTTTCAAAAAGCTCCTGTTTTGGTCCTTAGCTCCTCAGGCCAACGGCTTGCCCCCACCCCGGTGCTGGCTTCTTGGCTAACAACTTTCTATATTCAGATGGTCATTACCCTTCCAAGCCAGGACACAGAGTGCTTGACCGTGCATAGTGGACAGTGGGTGCGCCACCCCTATTTACAGATGAGGTCTCCTATGCTCAAAGAGATAACAAGACTCTCCATCCACCGGCACAGACCTGCTTCCCTCTGCCACAACACCCCTTACTGGAGCTTCCAGGCCACCTCTGCCCCTGCTTACCCATCTGGCTCTTGAGCTCGGCCAAGGTGGTCTCCAGCTCCCGCACCTGACCCAGGCTGCACTCCTTCTCCTCCCTCAGCATGCAGAGCTGCCCAGAGCACAGAGAAAAGAGCCATGAGCAGGGGCCACTGCCTCCCTCTAAACCAATGCTGCTGTTGTTTCTGTGGGGAGAGTCAAAGAAAGGAAGGTGACTAAGGATGTCCCCTCTACTCCACTCCCAGAGCAAGAGGGGGTGCACAGGGGGCCAGGGTGGGATTGGCACATTCTCAGACCCTATGGGCACAGGGCCTGTCCCGAGGCTCCCAAGGAAAGAGCATGTGGGTCTTTGCTGGTTTTTGCTCACAGCTATGGAACCGCGTCTGAATTGGGATTCTTCTTAGGGGACAGTAAGGTGAGCCTCCGGAAACGGAATGTGAGAAAAGATGGGCTTTCCACTAGGTTTGGATTTACAGGGGTGTGCGCATCGTTGGACAGCTCAGCACGTGCTACATAGGGGTTGGGGCTGCTCTTAGCAGCGGGGATACAGGAATGAAAAGCACAGGTAAGATCCCTTCTCTCCCTGAGGTTGATGTCCCAGGGAGCCTGGAAATCTTGGATTCTTAGAGCTAAAAGAGACCTTTGACAACTGCCATTTCCACCTCCTTGGGAAACTCAAGCCCAGGGTGGAGAGGCGCTTGTCCAAACTCAAAGCTCAAGTCAGGGCCTGAGTCAGGGTGGGGACATGAGGCTCATGGCCAGCACTGAACAAGAGGCCACAATCCCAGGGCTGTGTGGCCAGGGTGCAAGCAGGGGTGTCTGGAGAAGAGAGGAGGCGGAGACGGCAGTGACAGGACGGGAGCCATGTTGCATGCTCCATGTTCTGGGGTCCCTCCAGCTGAGACCTGGCCCACCCAGCACCCCACTCTCCCTCACACCAGGGGCCCCCAGCCCCTTTCTTCAGAGCCCACAGAACCAAAAGCCCAGGGTGGGCAGCATGGAATCAGGGGACCCCACTGGGCTCTTACCAATTCCTCTATGGTGTTACTGAGTTGTTTGTTTGTTAGATAGCTGGAGTCCAGGGCTACTGCCAGCTCTTGGTACTGGCTCTGAGGTGCATGCAGAGAGGAGGAGTTGCAGGAGGGTTTGAGGAGAGGTAGAGAGAGCAGTCATTAGGGCTGGTGGGGGTGGCACGGGCTGTCTCAGCTGGCAGCAGGACACTCAGCCCCCGCTGTGGGAGAAGAGGGGGGCTGGCCCTGCAGAGCCACTCACCTCCAGATCCTTCATGTAGGAAGATGTGAGGCCCTCTCCACTGATGTAGGACGTTGACTAGAAGAGACAAGAGCTCCCATGGAGATGCTACGTCCTCCACCGCCAAGTCCCTACCCTCAGACTACCTCTCCTCCCACCTCCACCTGGCAACTCCTCTGCCCAGCTTGGCCTCTTCCTCTCATCTATGCCTACCCTCAGACTACCTCTCTCCCCCCCCACCTGGCAACTCCTCTGCCCAGCCTGGCCTCTTCCTCTCATCACCCTCTATGCCTACCCTCAGACCACCTCCCCCCCACCTGGCAACTCCTCTGCCCAGCCTGGCCTCTTCCTCTCATCACCCTCTATGCCTACCCTCAGACTACCTCTCCGCCCCCCACCTCCACCTGGCAACTCCTCTGCCCAGCCTGCCCTCTTCCTCTCCTCACCCTCTATGCCAGCTTCTCTTGGGTCTCACTGTTATATCTTAATGTTAGCTGTCGCAAAGCACACCGGACACCGGAGTAAGGGAAAGGGTTTATTGGGGAACAACCTACAGACTGGAGTGAAGGAGCGGCAAAGGAAAAAAGGGAGGGAGACTGTAAGAGAGAAAGACAGAGAGGAGAAGAGCTAGCAAGGAGAGAAAATAAAGCAGAGAAGAGGAGAGAGGAGAGCTGAGCCAAGAGCCCAGAGGAGGAGGCTGGAGAGAGGAACTGAGCAAGAGAGAGCAGGGGAGAAGGGGCAAGAGAGCACGTGTTCAGGAACAGGCCCTTTTAAAACTTTGCCTGAGGGCGGGCAGGGAAGCAGGAGCAGCCAATCCCATTAGGATGGGGGTGGAGCCTGGCTCAGGTAGCTGGGCCATGCAGCCAACTGCGCCAGTTTCCTGAGCAGGGGCCACTGCCTCCCTCTAAACCGATGCTGCTGTTGTTTCTGTGGGGAGAGTCAAAGAAAGGTCACCATCCCCCTCCCTTCCCAAGTGATGCTCTCCCTGTGCTTCCTGCACTGAGATACATGGTCACCGTTCTCATGGCCATGTCCTTCATCTGTATGGCTTCCAAGAAGAAGCCATCACCCAGCCTGCCCAACATGGCCCAGCAGGTCAGTCTCTCCCAGGATCTCCCCATCTCTCAGGAATCCCAGCCTCCATTCTGTCCTCTCCTCTCTCTCCTCCCTTCCTGAGTCCCAGTGTCTGGGGTACCTCAGAGACAAGACCATGGAGCTGCTGAGCAGGTTGACGCAGGCTCTCCGTAGAGGACAATGTCCTAGGGACAGGCACACAGAGGTCAGGGGTGCAGGGGCTTGATGCAAAAGAGGTCCTTGGGCCGTGGCCTGCCCTCACTCCCATGGCTTAGGGACTGCTGCCCGCACAGGAAGACACTCACTTGGTCTCATCTATGAGGACAGGGCCATGGTCAGCATCATGGATCTGAGGGAGAAGAGAGAGTGATCACCTGATTTCCAGTAAGAACCACCCAGGGGTGGCAGGAGCCCAGCTCCTTCCAGCAACCTGCCACTGCCACAAGCTCAAGAGAAAGCCCCACTCCAGTGCTGGGAAGGGTGCCTGGCACTGGGAACCAAGCTGCCGGAAGGAAGAAGAAAAGGTACAGCAGGCGCAGTCCTCTGGGATTGGTGCCTGGCACTGGGAACCAAGCTGCTGGAAGAAAGAAGAAGAGAAGGCACAGCAGGCACAGTCCTCTGGGAAGGGAGATGGTACAAGCATACGGGGGTAGCAGACACAAGGACAGAGGCAGAAACCCGAGTTGGTGCCATGCTAGTTAGACTAGCGCCAGGGGGCGCTACACCACCAGGTAACATGGTGGCATCAGCAGAGGGTGGTGCAGGAGCAGCGCGGTCTTTGGGCGCCTGTCAGGGAACAGAGCAGGGGGTTAGGGGGCCGTGCAGGAGAGGAGGTGCCTCGCTGCCATGGACACAAGGGCGCAGATCAGGTAGGAAGATGTCGTAGCAGTCAGAGTGACAGTCACACATGCTGGGAACCACAGGGGTTGTGGGAATGGCTTGCGCAGGCTTGGGGACACGTGGCATCTTTTCAGGTGGCCAAAGCTCAAAGGAAGGGGACTACGACCTCCGTGGACACGAGGCCCTGGTTCTCCCTGGACCTCAGCAAGGGCTCTGACCTCCGGCAGCCGCAGCAGGCAGAAGGAACGGGCACCAACATCAGGGAGCATGGCAGTGTTCTTCCAGGAAGCCAGTCTCTGCCGCACAGTGACCCTAACTCTAGGCCCCTGCTGGGCCGAGGCCGCTGGTGGTGACGGGGCTCCCTCCAGGTAGCTCTCTGCCGCTGCCCTCTCCTGCTCTCCGCCCTTTCTCCCTGCCCTCCTCTCTGCCTCAACCATCAGCTGTAGTTCTCTGATTCAGGCCTTTCCAAGGAGAAATGTTGCCCAAGAAGCCCCTCCCTGCTTTCTGGAGATAAAACCAACCACAGCCACCTCATGGGCATACCTCTCAGCCCCATCTCGCAGCTCCAGAAACACCTACTCTACCAAAAGAAGCCAGGAAATCACAGGTAAGACGTCTGCTCTTTGACTTGGCACATGGAGGTCATGGTGCCTCATTGCCAGAAAAACTGCTAGGGAACAATGCGGGGATCTAGTGCTTGGAGACGTGGAGAAGCCTCTGCTCCTTCTCCCACAGCAGGACCCCCTCCCTCGGCCAGCCCCATCCAGCTTCTCCCCAGGCTCAGGCCTAACTCTCGGTCCACGCATCTGGCTCTAGAGACCACCTCATCTCAGCAGGCCAGACGGCCGCACAGTCAAGACGGCTGAACAAGTGACAGCAGCCAGGGAAGCTGAGTGGAGGCAGGGAGTTGCTGCCTGCTCTCTGGACTCTTCAGCCCTGGCCTCTGAAAACCCCAATCGGCTGCCTCCTTAGAGTCCAGGCTGCAAAGCCTACAGATGAGGAAGAGACGTGCTGACTCTGCAGTTATACATTTGGAGAGTGGACCGGGGATGGAACACTTCTCTCTCCCTCTCTCCCTCTCTCTCTCTCTCTCATCTCGGCTTCTCTATAACTGTGCTTTTCAAATAAAAAAATAAGTAAATGAAAATGGAATCTATGTACTGTGATTACTTTGTGAACAACCAAGTCACAATTCTACTTGTGAAGGTGGAGCTTCGCCTGGGTGTCAGGACACCAGAGGAGAAGCCTGCACCTGGCTTCACGTCTTGAGGTGGAGCTTTGCCAGGGAGTCAGGCACCAGATGGGAAGCCTTACCCTCTCTTTCAGTCTGAAGGTGGAACTTCTCTTGGGCATCAGGACACCAGATGAGAAGCCTGCACCTCGCATCACGTCTGAAGGTGAAGCTCGGCTGGGTGTCAGGACACCGGGTGAGAAGGCTGTACCTCGCTTTCAGTCTGAAGGTCGAGCTTCGCCTGGGTGTCAGGACACCAGATGAGAAGCCTGCGCCTCGCTTTCAGTCTGAAGGTGGAGCTCGGCTGGGTGTCAGGACACCAGATGAGAAGCCTGCACCTGGCTTTCAGTCTGAAGGTGGTGCTTTGCCTGGGTGTCAGGACACCAGATGAGAAGCCTGCACTTCGCTTTCAGTCTGAAGGTGGCGCTCACCTGTGTGTCAGGACACCAGATGAGAAGCCTGCACCTGGCTTTCATTCTGAAGGTGGAGATTCACCTGGGTGTCAGGACAACAGATGAGAAGCCTGAACCTCGCTTCACATCTGAAGGTGGTGCTCGGCTCGGTGTCAGGACACCAGAGAGAAGCCTGCACCTGGCTTCACGTCTGGAGGTGGAGCTTTGCCAGGGAGTCTGGGCGTGGTCCGAGGCGTCAAAATGGGAGCTGCACGTGCAGCTCTGTCACCGCCCACTCTGGGGGCCGGGCGATTTCCCTTAGGTGCGGGCGCAGCTTGCTGGGAGCCTCTCATGGTGTCTGTCACAGAATTCTAGTTTGTCTGCGGACCCCAGAGGCCGCTCTCCGGCCCGCGCCCTGAACCCCCTTTCTCCACAGGCGTCCCCGCCCCGGGGTCCTCGGACCCCAGGGCTCAGGAGGTGGGCGCGGAGCGCAGAGCAGGGGGCACTGCATCAGTTCACGAGCCCTTTCTGACTCCTCCCAGATGTGCCCCAGACGTTCTCCTTTCAGAAATCCCCTCGGGGTCCCTTTCACGTCCTCCAGACACTGCCCTCTCACACCCAGCCCTTCCTCGAGGGACCCCATGCTGACCCCGCCCAGCTGGATCCAGTCGGGCGCTCCCAGGTCCCGGTGGCTCCTCCGCCCGCGCCCCCACGGGCCCCCTTTCCCCTCAGAGCAGCTCCGGGGCCTCAGCCTCTCCCACGCTTCCCTCCAGGGCTGAGCAGGACCCCGCCGCAGCTGCCGCGGGGCCTTCTGGTCACGGTGAGTAGTGCGTGTGCCCCCGACCCCCTGCGTGTGCCCGCACCCCCCGACCCGTTCGGATGGTTGTGGACCCCATCCCTTGAGGGTGTCTATGCCCCCCGACCCGTGAGAATGTCTGCGCCCCCAACCCGTGAGGAAGTCTGCGCACCCGACCCGTGTGGATGGCTGCGGACCCCATCCCGTGAGGGTGTCTGTGCCCCCGACCCGTGAGAATGTCTGCGCCCCTGACCCATGAGGATGTCTGCGCCCCTTGACTCGTGTGTGTGCCTGTACCGCCCAACCCCATGAGTGTGCCTGCGCCCCCCGACCCGTGAGGATGTTTGCGCTCCCGAACCGTGAGCATGGCTACGGACCCAGACCCCGTGAGGATGCCAGCACCTCCCGACCCCGTCATGGTGGCTGCACCCCCAGACCCGTGAGGATGTCTGTGCCCCTGACCCGTGAGGATGCCTGGGCTGCACGACCTATGCGGATGGTTGTGAACCCCATCCTGTGAGGGTGCCTGTGCCCCCCAACCCATGAGGATGTCTGCGCCCCCGAACCGTGAGTGTGACTGCAGACCCCAACCCCATGAGGATGGCTGCCGCAGACCCCAACCCTGTGAGGATGCCAGCGCCTCCCAACCCTGTGAGGGTGGCTGCACCCCTGACCTCTTGAGGGTGCCTGGGCCCCTCGACCCGTGAGAGTGCCTGTGCTCCCTGAACACATTAGGGTGCCAGGGCCCTTCGAGCTGTGAGGGTGCCAGCACCGCCAACCCCGTGAGTATTCCCGGGCCCCCCAACACTGTGAGAATGGCTGCAGATAGCAACCCCATGAGGTTGCCAGCGCCCCTGAACCCCGTGAAGGTGTCCGTGCCCTCTGACCCATGAGGGTTCCAGTGACCCCCAACCTGTGAGTGGGCCAGCACCACCTGACTCCGTGTGGGTGGCAATGCCTTCCATCCCATGAGGATTTCTGAGCCCACCCAATGTGGGGAGGATGTCTGCGTGCCCCCCCCACAGTGGCATCATGGCTACCCCCAGCCCTCCTCCGCCCCAACCACAGCCCACAGGTGGGCCTTCCTCAGTCTTCCTGAGCAGACAAAACTCTGGGAGGCTCCCGAGCTGTCTTTCAGAATCCCTCTCAGTGCCCCCTGAGGAGCGTCAGCCAAGGTAGGCACCTGCCACTCTGCCTGCCTCAGGACCGCATCTGCCCCACTGCACCAGCCCCGCACTGGGGGGCACCCCTGGGACCTGAGGGCCAGGCCCCTCCCTCTCCCTACTGCAGCGCCAGGCTCCCTCTTTCCTGTTTCTGTCCTTGGGCCAGCTGGCTCTCTCCTCTCCCTTCCCAGCCAGCCTCGGGACTCAGTGCAGCTGCCCAGGGCCTCCGTGGCTGAGCCTGGGGGTTCTCGGGACAGGATCCGCACCACTGGCAGATGTGGGTGCCCTCTGGAGCTGCCAGAAAGGCCAGGGGCTTGTGGTTGATGGTGTAGGGGCTGGGAACTTGGGGGGGTGTTGTGGGGCAGCCAGAGGTCTTTGAACTTCCTCCTGGGCGTGCCACACCTGCCCCAATCGGAGCTGTGCTGCTGGGGGCAGGGGGCAGGGGCAGGGGGTATCAAGCCCCCCAGCCTGGGAGCCCCAGCACAGGCCAGGGTGACAGGCCAAGGGTCACCTTGTCCCTTGGGTGTGCAGTTGAGAGTGGCCGGGGGTGAAGCCTTCGGTTGCTTGATGACCTCAAAGCCTGAGAAACCTCTGCACCAATCAGCCCAGGCGAGGCAGGGACACTCAGCCTCCTGCCTCCCACCTGGGCATTGTCACACCTGCTACTGGCTGAAGGCAGGGTCCTCAGCCCCAGATGAAGCCCCGTAGCCAGGACAGGTCAGCTACTCTGAGTTCCGCCTGGCTGGACCGCAGAGTTGGCCCAGGGCCCCACCTACCACTCTTTGCTGGCCTCTGACTCTCCCTCTTCTGCTTTTCCCCAGCAGGGAGGGCCCAGACTCACCTACATGACCTGCAGCCCCCCAACCAGCTGAGGCTCCTCTCTTAGATTTGTGAGTTTGTGGCCCCCTGCCCGCCCTGCCTCTCCAGTGTCCCCTCTGAGGACGCTGGGCTTTTTGAGTACCTGAGGTGCCTCCTGCACCCCCTCCAGCCATCAGTTTTAGCTGCCCACTCCTGGTTCAAGCAGGGTGGTTCTTCCTGTCTTTCTCCATCAGGCCTGTTGGCTGCCACATGGGCCTCCCAGGCTAGTGCTGGCCCTGGCCAGTGGGTCCAAAGGCAGGGCCGTCAGGGAGGAGGGAAGCCCGAGAGGGCCAGGCTTGTGTCAGGACTCTGGCTGTGCTGCCTGGGTGCTGTGTGAGAGGTGGCTTGAGTGGCAGGGGAGGCCCTCTCCAGCCTCCACCCCGACTCCCTGGAAGCTCTGGTCACCCACTCCAGCTCCTCCTCCCATCTTCCTTCCCCTTCCTGTCCATGGCCTTTTCCAGAAAGCTCACCCACATGCCCACCTCCTGCTGCTTCCCACCTCCGCCCTGCCCACCAGTGCCGTGGCCTGGCTTATCACCTGTCTCCCTCCTCTCTCTCCACTGTTCTCTCTGCTCTCTCTCCCACTGCCAGACGATTGGGTCAGGCAAGGCCGTCCCGTCCTGAGAGCCCCAGGCCCCCCTTCAACCTCTAACCAGATCCCTCCTCTTCCTCGGAGACCTCCCTTTGCCAGTCTGTCCAGAGAGCTGTTCTGTGACTTGACAGTGGCCCCTCAGCCCCAAAGCCTCCCCTTCTTCTGTGACTTTCTGTTGTGTGGTGAGCTCACACCTCCAGGTGTGACCTTGGTGAAAATGTGTGCCCCTCTGTGGTCCTGCTCCTGCCCTGTTCTATAAATATCTATAAAAACTCATATTATATCTATACACACACACACACACACACACACAGGTGGCAGTGCCCCTGGAGTTGCGGTGTAAGGAGACCAGCCTGGAAGAGGCCTCTTCACCCCACTGAACACTCAGCACAGCACAGAGGCTGCCCACTGCTGGCAGGCCCTGCTGCCCTGTGCAGTGCCCACCCGCAGCACAGCAGACCCTGGGCCCTGCAACAAAGCTGCCACACACGGGGCCAAGCAGTATGACTCAATCTCTTTATTTCAAGATAATAACAGGAGCCACATCACCATGGTGCCACAACCCTGTCTCCGCCTCTTTCCTGGGCCATAGACTGTCAATAAATACGTTTCCCAGCCCCAAATAATTATTAAGACCTCCTCCTCATTTGCACGCTCCAGCCTCAGATATGATACAGGGGAGGCCCTACCCCCAGAATATACAAAATATACACAAGTACAATATGTACGTGGGGGTGGGGGTGGGGAGGCCCACTGGAGGCAGCCTCTTCCCCTCATCAGGCCTAGAGTTAGCCCCAACTGTCCTAGGGCCTGACAGAATGCTGCCTACTGCCCTGCCCCAAAGTGCCTCTAAAGAAAAGGCAGTCCCCCGAATGCCTGCCTAGCCTGCCTCGGCCCTGCCTGGCTGGTGTGCCTCTTAGTAAGGGGACAGGTGCCCCTGCATCACCTGCCGCAGCCGACCGTTTGAGGACTGTTGACCGTGCCTCCCAGCTGGGCTGCCTGGGGGCACAAGCATGGAGTGAAGAGCTGGACCATGCATGGCCTACCATGAGCGCCACGTGTGGTAAGCACCCGGCCTCCCATTCGCCTCAGCTTGCCCAGGCCACCCTGTTATTTGGCACCGGGAGCCTCCCTGAATAAGGGACTGCCCTCGCCCAGAGAGGACCCTCATCCTATTGTGCCCTCCTCACCCATATACCCTTACCCATGATGCCCTGGCCCAGAAGTGACCCTTACCCATGATGCCCCTGTCCTGGAAGTGACCCTTGCCCATGATGATGCCCCTGCCCCAGAAGTGACCCTTGCCCAGCGATGCCCTAGCCTGGGTGCCCCCGCCCAGCAATGACCCTCACTCAGTTGCCCTCCTCTCCTGATGCCCTCATGTCTGTGCCTGCTGATGCCCCCACGTGATGTTCCCGGCCAGATTATGCCAGCCAGGCTGACACTTAGCCCCAAGAGGGGTGATGAAAACTGCCTGGCTGACTTCCCAAGTGGATGAGCACCCCCTGGTCTCGGCTGTTCTGGGGGCCACACAAATGCTGCCTGTGTTGATCACGGCCTCTGAGGATGGAGCTGGAAATGAGGAGGCCCCAGGAGCCCCCGGGGTCCTCCAGAGAGGCAGCCTAAAGAGGCCTTTCTCTCCCCATCAGGGGTTCTTGCTAAGGAGGAAAGGGAACTGGGAAGGAACGGCAGGGGATAGGGTGGCTAGCAGGGGTGGAGTGGCAAGGATGGGGTTGGGGCTCTCTGGGCTGACGGCATCTGGTGTTAGACGATAATGTCGTCATGCTCGTCAGCCCGGTAGAAGAAGGGGATGCAGTGGTTGGTGCCCAAGCCTGGGCGCTCCTGGGGGCTCTGCATCTTCTGTGGCTGCTTCCTGAGCTGCTGCACAGTAGGGTTCTGCTTGTGTAGCGCCTTCTTCTCAAAGTGCAGCTGTGTGTAGGCGGCCACGTGCTGCTGCAGGTGGAACAGGCACTGGTCGCGCTGTTGGTGCAGACCCTGAGCCTCCTGGCTCTTCAGCTCCATCTGCGGAAGACCAAGGGGGGTGGGGGGAGCATGAGGGCAGGTGGTGGCTTGCTAACCAATTCCACTGGTTGCAGGAGAGTGGCCCAGAGCCCCATGTCTCCTGCACCCAGCCTCACACCTCATCCCCTTCTTTCCCATCACTTTAACTTGAGGCCACACGCGAGAGGGAAGGCATCAGCTGTTAGGGGAACACTCGTGCCTAATACTTTACATGCACAATCTCAGCTCATCCTCAACACCTGTGTAAGGAAAAAATGCTAAGTTCCTTTGTCAGGAATCTGAGGCTTAGCAAAGGGTAGCTAAGGTGGGTGAAACACCTCTCGTGGGACAATGATGTCCAGGCCTGGGAGGAGCCCGGGGCTACCAGCCCTAAGAGAGGCAGGACAGTCGACATGGAGGTCACCTGTCACTCCAGACTGGAGCAGCCTCCCTCCTGGGCCTAGCACTGCCCTCCCCAGAGACTTGTCCCCATGGCCCAGTCCTTCACAGTCGGGCTGAGCGTTACCGTTTCCTTCAGCTCCCCCAGCTTCTCCTGCAGCTGGCCGAGTTCCCTGGCCAGCTCGTTCTTGATGTGCTGCTCTGCCTGCAGCGAGAGGGTGAGCCGCATGTTGTCATTGCTCTGCACAGAGAGAAGCAATCCGTTGCCACCCAAAGTGGCTGCATCCGGATCCCAGCACCAGGTGCCCACCTCCCACAGTGCTGGGAGGGCTGGAAGCTCAGCCCCTCTCCTCCAACAGACATTTGAGCAGGGTCCTGGCTCACAGGGCGCCTGCCTAGGTCATCACCGTCCCCTTTGGTGGGGGGGAGTGAAGGCCCAGAGGGAAGTGTTTTGTACCAGAGGCCTTGTCCAGGGAGGCCAAACATACCAGTCTCACTAAGCCATCCTGCAGCTTGGCCAGCTGCTCCTTGAGCTCCCGGTTCTGCAGGAGCGCACGGCTGATGGTCACGTGGTCGCTCTGCTTGTGCTCCTCAGCCTGGCTGCCCCACAGCTCCGCCTCCCGCTCCAGCTGCAGCAGCCGCTGTTCCTCCTGCTGGTTCAGGCGACTCAGGCCTGCGTTGCCCTGCACCTGGGCCTGCAGCTGTCCCTCCAGGCTCTCCAGCTCCTTCTGCAGCTGCTCAGCCTGCACCTGCAGCTGCTGTTCCACCTCCGACGGCCCCGCGGGGGAAGCTGGGGACTCTGGGGTGGGAGGCTCAGCTGAGAAAGGAAGCAGCCATCAGGGGCCCTGGCCTCTGGGTTTTCAAAAAGCTCCTGTCTTGGTCCTTAGCTCCTCAGGCCAACGGCTTGCCCCCACCCCGGTGCTGGCTTCTTGGCTAACAACTTTCCATATTCAGATGGTCATTACCCTTCCAAGCCAGGACACAGAGTGCTTGACCGTGCATGGTGGACAGTGGGTGCGCCACCCCTATTTACAGATGAGGTCACCTATGCTCAAAGAGATGACAAGACTCGCCATCCACCAGCACAGACCTGCTTCCCTCTGCCACAACACCACTCACCGGGGCACCCAACACCCATCCTGCTCCCAGGCCACCTCTGCCCCTGCTTACCCATCTGGCTCTTGAGCTCGGCCAAGGTGGTCTCCAACTCCCACACCTGACTCAGGCTGCACTCCTTTTCCTCCCTCAGTGTGCAGAGCTGCCCAGAGCACAGGGAAAAGAGCCATGAGCAGGGGCCACTGCCTCCCTCTAAACCGATGCTGCTGTTGTTTCTGTGGGGAGAGTCAAAGAAAGGAAGGTGACTAAGGATGTCCCCTCTACTCCACTCCCAGAGCAAGAGGGGGTGCACAGGGGGCCAGGGCGGGATTGGCACATTCTCAGACCCTATGGGCACAGGACCTGTCCCGAGGCTCCCAAGGAAAGAGCATGTGGGTCTTTGCTGGTTTTTGCTCACAGCTATGGAACCGCGTCTGAATTGGGATTCTTCTTAGGGGACAGTAAGGTGAGCCTCCAGAAACAGAATGTGAGAAAAGACAGGCCTTCCGCTAGGTTTGGATTTACAGGGGTGTGCACATCGTTGGACAGCTCAGCACGTGCTACATAGGGGTTGGGGCTGCTCTTAACAGCGGGGATACAGGAATGAAAAGCACAGGTAAGATCCCTTCTCTCCCTGAGGTTGATGTCCCAGGAAGCCTGGAAATCTTGGATTCTTAGAGCTAAAAGAGACCTTTGACAACTGCCATTTCCACCTCCTTGGGAAACTCAAGCCCAGGGTGGAGAGGCGCTTGTCCAAACTCAAAGCTCAAGTCAGGGCCTGAGTCAGGGTGGGGACACGAGGCTCATGGCCAGTGCTGAATGAGAGGCCACAATCCCAGGGCTGTGTGGCCAGGGTGCAAGCAGGGGTGTCTGGAGAAGAGAGGAGGTGGAGAGGGCAGCAACAGGATGAGAGCCATGCTGCATGCTCCATGCTCTGGGGTCCCTCCAGCTGAGACCTGGCCCACCCAGCACCCCACTCTCCCTCAGCACCAGGGGCCCCCAGCCCCTTTCTTCATAGCCCACGGGGAAACAGAAGCCCAGGGTGGGCAGCATGGAATCAGGGGACCCCACTGGGCTCTTACCAATTCCTCTATGGTGTTACTGAGTTGTTTGTTTGTTAGATAGCTGGAGTCCAGGGCTACTGCCAGCTCTTGGTACCTGCTCTGAGGCGCATGCAGAGAGGAGGAGTTGCAGGAGGGTTTGGGGAGAGGCAGAGAGAGCAGTCATTAGGGCTGGGGTGGCACGGGCTGTCTCAGCTGGCAGCAGGGCACTCAGCCCCCGCTGTGGGAGAAGAGGGGGGCTGGCCCTGCAGAGCCACTCACCTCCAGACCTTCATGTAGGAAGATGTGAGGCCCTCTCCATTGATGTAGGACATTGACTAGAAGAGACAAGAGCTCCCATGGAGATGCTACGTCCTCCACCGCCAAGTCCCTACCCTCAGACTACCTCTCCCCCCCCACCTCCACCTGGCAACTCTTCGCCCAGCCTGGCCTCTTCCTCTCATCACCCTCTATGCCTACCCTCAGACTACCTCTCCCCCCCCACCTCCACCTGGCTACTCTTCTCCCAGCCTGGCCTCTTCCTCTCATCACCCTCTATGCCTACCCTCAGACTACCTCTCCTCCCACCTCCACCTGGCAACTCCTCTGCCCAGCCTGGCCTCTTCCTCTCATCACCCTCTATGCCTACCCTCAGACTACCTCTCTGCCCCCCACCTCCACCTGGAAAACTCCTCTGCCCAGCCTGGCCTCTTCCTCTCATCACCCTCTATGCCAGCTTCTCCTGGGTCTCATCACCATACCCCTCCCTTCCTGAGTGATGCTCTCCCTATGCTTCCTGCGCTGAGATACATTGTCACCGTTCTCATGGCCATGTCCTTCATCTGTATGGCTTCCAAGAAGAAGCCGTCACCCAGCCTGCCCAACACGGCCCAGCAGGTCAGTCTATCCCAGGATCTCCCCATCTCTCAGGAATCCCAGCCTCCATTCTGTCCTCTCCTCTCTCTCCTCCCTTCCTGAGTCCCAGTGTCTGGGGTACCTCGGAGACAAGACCATGGAGCTGCTGAGCAGGTTGACGCAGGCTCTCCGTGGAGGACAATGTCCTAGGGACAGGCACACAGAGGTCAGGGGTGCAGGGGCTTGATGCAAAAGAGGTCCTTGGGCCGTGGCCTGCCCTTACTCCCATGGCTTAGGGACTGCTGCCCGCACAGGAAGACACTCACTTGGTCTCATCTATGAGGACAGGGCCATGGTCAGCATCATGGATCTGAGGGAGAAGAGAGAGTGATCACCTGATTTCCAGTAAGAACCACCCAGGGGTGGCAGGAGCCCAGCTCCTTCCAGCAACCTGCCACTGCCACAAGCTCAAGAGAAAGCCCCATCTTGGCCTCCCCCACCCCAGTGCCGGGAAGGGTGCTTGGCATTGGGAACCAAGCTGCGGGAAGAAAGGAGAAGAGAAGGCACAGCAGGCACAGTCCTCTGGGAAGGGAGATTGTGCAAGCATACAGGGGTAGCAGGCAGAAGGATGGAGGCAAACCTGAGTTGGTGCCATGCTAGTTAGACTAGCGCCAGGGGGCGCTAAACAGCCAAGTAACACGGTGGCATCAGCAGAGGGTGGTGCAGGAGCAGTGCGGTCTTTGGGCGCCTGTCAGGGAACAGAGCAGGGGGTTAGGGGGCCGTGCAGGAGAGGAGGTGCCTCGCTGCCATGGACACAAGGGCGCAGAGCAGGTAGGAAGATGTCGTAGCAGTCAGAGTGACAGTCACACATGCTGGGAACCACAGGGGTTGTGGGAATGGCTTGCGCAGGCTTGGGGACACGTGACATCTTTTCAGGTGGCCAAAGCTCAAAGGAAGGGGGCTACAACCTCCATGGACACGAGGCCCTGGTTCTCCCTGGACCTCAGCAAGGGCTCTGACCTCCGGCAGCCGCAGCAGGCAGAAGGAACGGGCACCAACATCAGGGAGCATGGCAGTGTTCTTCCAGGAAGCCAGTCTCTGCCACACAGTGACCCTGACTCTAGGCCCCTGCTGGGCTGAGGCCACTGGTGGTGACGGGGCTCCCTCCAGGTAGCTCTCTGCCACTGCCCTCTCCTGCTCTCCGCCCTTTCTCCCTGCCCTCCTCTCTGCCTCAACCATCAGCTGTAGTTCTCTGATTCAGGCCTTTCCAAGGAGAAATGTTGCCCAAGAAGCCCCTCCCTGCTTTCTGGAGATAAAATCAACCACAGCCGCCTCATGGGCATACCTCTCAGCCCCATCTCGCAGCTCCAGAAACACCTACTCTACCAAAAGAAGCCAGGAAATCACAGGTAAGACGTCTGCTCTTTGATTTGGCACATGGAGGTCATGGCGCCTCATTGCCAGAAAAACTGCTAGGGAACAATGCGGGGATCTAGTGCTTGGAGATGTGGAGAAGCCTCTCCTCCTTCTGCCGCAGTGGGACCCCCTCCCTCGGCCAGCCCCATCCAGCTTCTCCCCAGGCTCAGGCCTAACTCTCGGTCCACGCATCTGGCTCTAGAGACCACCTCATGTCAGCAGGCCAGACGGCCGCACACAGCCAAGATGGCTGAACAAGTGACAGCAGCCAGAGAAGCTGAGTGGAGGCAGGGAGTTGCTGCCTGCTCTCTGGATCCTTCAGCCCTGGCCTCTGAAAACCCCAATCGGATGCCTCCTTAGAGTCCAGGCTGCAAAGCCTACATGAGAAAAAGGCGTGCTGACTCTGCAGTTATACCTTTAGAGAGTGGACCAGCAGATGGAACACTTCTCTCTCCCTCTCTCCCTCTCTCCCTCTCTCTCATCTCGTCTTCTCTATAACTGTGCTTTTCAAATACATAAATAAGTAAATAAAAATAGAATCTATGTACTGTGATTACTTTGTGAACAACCAAGTCACAATTCTACTTCTGAAGGTGGAGCTTCCCCTGTTGTCTGGACACCAGATGAGAAGCCTGCACCTGGATTTCAGTCTGAAGGTGGAGCTTGGTGTGGGCATCAGGACACCAGATGGGAAGCCTGCAGCTCACTTCAAGACTGAAGTTGCAGCATCGCCTGGGTGTCAGGACACCAGATGAGAAGCCTGCACCAGGCTGTCAGTCTGAAGGTGGAGCTCACCTGAGTGTCAGGACACCAGAGGAGAAGCCTGCCACTCACTTTCAGTCTGAAGGGGGAACTTCTCTTGGGTATCACATCAGATGAGAAGCCTGCAACTGGCCTTCAGTCTGAAGGTGGAGCATCGCCTGGGTGTCAGGACACCAGATGAGAAGCCTGCACCTGACTTTCAGTCTGAAGGTGGAGCTCCGCTGGGTGTCAGGACACCAGATAAGAAGCCAGCACCTGGCCTTTAGTCTGAAGGTAGAACTTCGCCTGGGTGTCAGGACACCAGCTAGAGGCCTGCACCTGACTTCATATCTGGATGTGGAACTTTGCCCTGGTGTCAGGACAGCAGATGAGAATGCTGCACTTGGATTTCAGTCTGAAGGTGGAATTCTTCTTGGGCATCAGGACACCAGATGAGAAGCCTGCACCTGGCTTTCAGTCTGAAGGTGGAGCTTCATCTGGGTGACAGGACCCCAGATGAGAAGCCTGCACCTAGCTTTTAGTCTGCAGCTGGAGCTTCTCCTTGGTATTAGGACACCGCATAGAAGCCTGCACCTGGCCTTCAGTTGAAGGTGGAGCTTCGCCTGGGCGTCAGGACACCAGATGGAAGCCTGCACCTCGCTTCACGTCTGAAGATGGAGTTTCGCCTGGGTGTCAGGACACCAGATGAGAATCCTGCACCTGGATTTCAGTCTGAAGGTGGAGCTTTGCCTGAGTGTCAAGACACGAGATGGGAAGCCTGCACCTAGCTTTCAGTCTGAAAGGGGTGCTTGGCCTGGCATCTGGACACCAGATGAGAAGCCTGGACCTCGCTTGACGTCTGAAGGTGGAGCTTCGGTGGGTGTCAGGACACTAGATGAGAAGCCTGCACCTGGCTTTCAGTCTGAAGGTTGATTTCACCTGGGTGTCAGGACACCAGACGAAAACCTGCACCTTGCATCACTTCTGAAGGTGGAGCTCGGCTGGGTGTCAGGACACCAGATGAGAAGCCTGCACCTGGCTTTCGGTCTGATGGGGGAGCTTCGCCTGGGTGTCAGGACACCAGATGAGAGCCTGCACCAGGCTTTCAGTCTAAAGGTGGAGCTTCGCCTGGGTGTCACACCAGATGAAAAGCTGCACCAGGCTTTCAGTCTGAGGTGGAGCTTAACATGGGCATCACAACACCAGATGAGAAGCCAGCACCAGGCTTTCAGTCTGAAGGTAGAACTTCGCCTGGGTGTCAGGACACCAGATGAGAAACATGCACCTTGCTGCATGTCTGCAGATGGAACTTCTCCTGGGTGTCAAGACACCAGATGAGAATCCTGCACCTGGCTTTCAGTCTGAAGTTGGAGCTTCGCCTTGGTGTCGGGACACCAGATAAGAAGCCAGCACCTGGCCTTCAGTTGAAGGTGGAGCATAGCCTGAGTGTCAGGACACCAGATGGGAAGCCTGCTCCTAGCATTCAGTCTGAAAGGGGTGCTTGGCCTGGGCATATGGACGCCAGATGAGAAGCCTGTACCTGACTTTCAGTCTGAAGGTGGAGCTTCGGGGGGTGTCAGGATACTAGGTGAGAAGCCTGCACCTGGCTTTCAGTCTGAAGGTTGATTTCACCTGGGTGTCAGGACACCAGACGAAAACCTGCACCTTGCATCACGTCTGAAGGTAGAGCTTCGCCTGGGTGTCAGGACACCAGATGAGAAGCCTGAACCTCACCTCACCTGTGGAGGTGAAGCTTTGCCTGGGTGTCAGGACACCAGATGAGAAGCCTGCACCAGGCTTTCAGTCTGAAGTTCGAGCTTCGCCTTGGTGTTGGGACACCAGATAAGAAGCCAGCACCTAGCTTTCAGTCTGAAGGTGGAGCTTCTCCTGGGTGTCAGGAAACCCGATGAGAAGCCTGCACCTGGCCTTCAGTCTGAAGGGGGAACTACGCGTGGGCTCAGGACACCAGGTGAAGGTGGAGCTTCAGCCTGCACCTGACTTCACATCTGAATGTGGAACTTTGCCCTGGTGTCAGGACACCAGATGAGAATCCTGCACTTGGATTTCAGTCTGAAGGTGGAATTCATCTTGGACATCAGGACATCAGATGAGAAGCCTACACCTGGCTTTCAGTCTGAAGGTGGAGCTTCGCCAGGGTGTCAGGACACCAGATGAGAAGCCTGCACCTGGCTTTCAGTCTGAAGGTGGAGCTTCAGCTGGGTGTCAGGACACCTGATGAGAAGCCAGCACCTTACTTCACATCTGAAGGTGGAGCTTCACCCGGATGTCAGGACACCAGATGAGAAGCCTGCACCTGACTTTCAGTCTGAAGGTAGACCTTCTAGTAGGCATCAGAACACCAGATGAGAAGCCTGCACTTTGCTTTCAGTATGAAGGTGGAGTTTCTGTTGGGCATCAGGATAACTGATGAGAAGCCTGCACCTGGCTTTCAGTCTGAAGGGGGAGCTTCGCCTGGGTGTCAGGACACCAGATGAGAAGCCTGCACCTGGCTTTCAGTCTGAAAGTGGAGCTTTACTTGGGCTTCAGGACACCAGATTAGAAGCCTGAACCTCCTTCACGTCTGGAGGTGGTGATTTGCCTGGGTGTCAGGACACCAGATAAGAAGCATGCTCATGGCTTTCATCAAGGGTGAGCTTCGCCTTGGTGTCAGGACACCAGATGAGAAGCCTGCACCTCGCTTTTAGTCTGAAGTGGGAGTTTCTGTTGGGAATCAGGATAATAGATGAGAAGCCTAAACCGCACTTTCAGTCTGAAGGGGGAACTTCACTTGGGCGTCATGACACCAGGTTAGAAGCCTGAACCTCCTTCACGTCTGGAGGTGGAGATTAGCCTGGGTGTCAGGACACCAGATGGGAAGCCTGTACTTGGAATTTAGTCTGAATGTTGAGCTTCTCTTGGGCATCAGGACACCAGATTAGAAGCCGGCACCTCGCTTTCAGTCTGAATGTGGAGTTCAGCTGGGTGTCAGTATTGCAGATGAGAAGCCTGCATCTGGCTTTCAGTCTGAAGGTGGAGCTTCACCTAGGCGTCAGGACACCAGATTAGAAGCCAGAACCTCGCTTCACATCTGCAGGTGGATATCACCTGGGTGTCACGACACCAGATGAGAAGCCTGTACCTTGCATCACGTCTGAAGGTGGAGCTTCACCTGGGTGTCACGACACCAGATGAGAAGCCTGCACCTGGCTTTCAGTCTGAAAGTGGAGCTTCGCCTGGGTGTCATGACACCAGATGAGAAGGCAGCACCAGGCTTTCAGTCTGAAGGTGGAGCTTCCCCTGGGTGTCAGGACACCAGATGAGAAGGCTGCAACTGGCTTTCCCTATGAAGGTGTAGCTTTGCCTGGGTGTCAGGACACCAGATGAGAAGCCTTAACCTCTCTTTCAGTCTGAAGGGGGAGCTACGCCTGGGTTCTGGACACTAGAGGAGAAGCCTGCACCTCAGTTTCAGTCTGAAGGTGGAGATTCTCCTGGGTGTCAGGACAGCAGATGAGAAGCCTGCACCTGGCTTTGAGTCAGAAGGTGGGGCTTCGCCTGGCTGACAGGACACCAGGTGAGAAGCCTGCACCTCGCATCACCTATTCAGGTGGAGCTTCACCTGTTTGTCTGGAAACCAGATGAGCAGCCTGCACCTGGCTTTGAGTCTGAAGGTGGAGCTGCACCTGGGTGTCAGGACACCAGATGAGAAGCCTGCATCTCTCTTTCAGTCTAAAGGGGGAGCTTCACCTGGGCATCAGGAAATCAGATTAGAAACCTGAACCTCCTTTACATCTGGAGGTGGAGCTTCGCCTGGGTGTCAGGACACCAGATGAGAAGCCTGCACGTGGCTTTCATTGTGAAGGTGGAGCTCGGCTGGGTATCAGGACAGCAGGTGAGTTGCCTGCACCTGGCTTTCAGTCTGAATGTGGAGCTTCGCCTGGGTGTAAGGACACCGGATGAGAAATCTGCACCTCGCTTTCAGTCTGAAGGTAGAGCTCTGCCTGTGTAACTGGAAACCAGATGAGAAGCCGGCACTTGGCTTTCAGTCTGCAGGTGGAGCTTCACCTGGGCCTCAGGACACCGCATTAGAAGCCTGAACCTCATTCACGTATGGAGGTTGAGATTCGCCTGGCTGTCAGGACACCAGATGAGAAGCCTGCACTTCACATCACTTCTGAAGGTGGAGCTTCGCCTAGGTCTCAGGACATCAGATGAGAAGCCTGCACCTCGCATCCAGTCTCAAGGTGGAGCTTCGACTGGGTGTCAGGACACCTGATGAGAAGTCTTCACCTGGCTTTCAGTCTGAAAGTGGAGCTCACCTGGGTGTCAGGACACCAGATGAGAAGCCTGCACCTGGCTTTCAGTCAGAAGGGGGAGCTTTACCTGGGCATCAGGACACCAGATTAGAAGCCTGAACCTCCTTCACATCTGGAGGTAGAACTTCACCTTGGTGTCAGAACACCAAATGAGCCTTCACCTGGCTTTCAGTCTCAAGGTGGAGCTTCGCCTGGGTGTCAGGACACCAGATGAGAAGCCTGCATCTCTCTTTCAGTCTGAAGGTGGAGCTTCGCCTGGGCGTCAGGACACCAGATGAGAATCCTGCACCAGGCTTTGAGTCTGAAGATGGAGCTTCACCTGGGTGTCAGGACACCAAATTAGAAACCTGAACCTCCTTCACATCTGGAGGTGGAGCTGCGCCTGGGTGTCAGGACACCAGGTTAGAAGCCTGCACCTGGCTTTCAGTCTTAAGGTGGAGCTTCTCTTGGGTGTCAGGACACCAGATGAGAAGCCTGCACCTGGCTTCAGTCTGAAGGTGGAGCTTCGCCTGGGTGTCAGGACACCAGATGAGAAGCCAGCAGCTCACATCACGTCTGGAGGTGGAGCTTCCCGTGGTTGTTAGGATACCAGATGAGAAGCCTGCACCTTGCTTTCAGTCTGAAGGTGGAGTTTCGCATGGGTGTCACAACACCAGATGAGAAGCCTGCCCTTCGCTTCACATCAGAAGGTCCAGCTTCGCCTGGGTGTCAGGACACCCGATGAGAAGCCTGCACCTGGCTTTCAGTCTGAAGGTGGAGCTTCGCCTGGGCGTCAGGTCACCAGATGAGAAGGCTGCACCTGGCTTCAGAGTGCCTGAGCCCAATTCCTAGCTCCAGCTCTGACTCCAGCTTCCTCCTCACGCCAACCCTTGCAGACACTGTGATGGCTCAAGTACACTGAGCTACTTGAAGTCAAATATTCAGCTGTCAGGACTTCTCCTTGCCTGGGCCCCGCCCAGACTATGCCATTTGTGTCTCCTCTGAGGCCGCAGAGTGATCATGGCCCCTAGCCAGACCTTCCTGGGTGGGAGCTGCCATGATGGTTGACCAGCCACCTGTCCCTTTCCCTAGGCCCATCTGCAGATCAGCCCTGCTACACTGGCTAGGCCCTGGGGCAGTTAGACAGGAAGTGCCAACATTATCTGCAGGTTATGGCCTACCTAGCCCCATGTGCCTGTGCCCTTCCCCTCCCCCAACTCAGGCTCCCTGCAGCCCTGAAAGGTGTTCTATGACCTCACGATGCTGCCTATGACCTCTTTGCTCCCTCTGCCTCCCCCACTCGCCACGTGGATGAATATTACCCACCTTTAATCTTCACACTGGCCTCAAACGCCACCTTCTCCAGCCGCAAGTCCATTCGGAACCCACCTCCCTCACCTAGCCACGCAGCTGGCCTATTGCCGCCTTTCCCCTGCCCCCTCAGAGGACTCTGCCACCCCCATGGCACCTCCTGTCTTGTTCTTCTACTTCCACCACTGTGCATCCAATGCCGTTGCCATCCATGGGCCCAGTGAACATGGTTGAGCGTCCCATCTGATTTGTCAAAGAGACGAGGGGCAGGCAGAGTGTCCTAGCACTGGTCTGTCTGGGTAGCTTCACATCCTTGCTGGTTAGTTCCTCTGAAAAGCTAACCTCCATCCTTGTGATTATAAAGCCAATTCATTTTCTCTTAATTCTACCTTCTCACTTTCAAACCAAAATGGAATTCATCAAGTTGAAAAATCACTCACTTCCATCTGGTCTACTTGCCCAGAGGGCAAAATGTAACAGCATTTGTATGTTTTCAAATTTCTCCTGGTCTGACCGCACTGGGCATTCAAAGCCCAAAACCCCACAGACCTGCTCTGGAAGTTATTCCCAAATTACCGAATCTTTGAGGTGTGTCTTACCCTCTCCAAGATGATAAAAGACACAAGGGAAGGGAAAAAATGCAATTAGCCAAGCAGGGGAGGAAGCAGACATAAGCAGGCCGAGGGTTAATGGCAGCAACTTAAAACAAGCCAGAGGCAGAGTCTGCACCAAATGAGACAAGCCTCAGGGACATGCACATCTGGGAGGCAGCAAGCCAGAGGGGGGGGTCTCGGCACTGCCTCCCCTTCCACTTGTCCTATGGGGCAGCGCTACCCCATTGGAATGGTTAAGGTCAGACACCAGCACCTTCAGTATGTCCTGCATCTAGAGGCGGTGAAAAGGGGAAAACAAGGGCAGGGAAGACACAGAGACGTGGCTTAGAGAGAGGCGAGGATGTCGGGGAAGGAAGAGGTGGAGTCAGGAAACGGAGGCTGAGGAAGAGCAGAGATCCACACTGTGGCCCCTAGGCCATCCTCTCAGACTGGCCATTGCTGCCTCGCCAGACAGAGGGAAAAGTCCCCAGGCCCCAGAGTCACAGGAAGCGCAGTCACTGACCAGCACGGCTCTCAGACCCTCCCCCAGACACGACCCCCACTCTCCATGTTAAAACCAGACTTCTGCAGAAGGGTTCTCTTGAACAGGGAGGCTACAGCTAAACAATTAGAAGACACTGTTCCAATCCAATAATATCTGACAGCCTGAAACTGAAGCCCAGGGGAGGCTGTGACTTTTCTGAGGTCACCCAGAGCCAAGGCCGCATCCCAGTGCCTGGGGCTTCCTAAGGGGACAGCCTGATGGCCGGGCTGCTCTCACTGGCCTGGCTTTTCCTGAGGCCGGGGATGAGGAAGTCGCAAATACCAGCGACTATGAATGTTACAAGACCCTGTATTCTGGATTAATACAAGAACAGCAAAAACTCTCAAACTTTGTAAGTAAAACATCAGCCCTATCTATTTCACAGATGTGGAGAGAGAAGCCCAGAAAGCTTGAACAGTTTGCCTTACATCATATCCCTAGCAGAGGGAAAGGGAGCATTCAGACCCAGAGTCCTTGACCAGTATCTAACACTCCCTTCCACCATCTTCCACTGTCCTCTGGATCCCCAACCCCCCACCCCCCATTGCCCCTTAGCCCCCGAGCCCCCAGCAGCCTGGCCAGCCAAGACTCACATCCTCAGTTGAGTGACAACCCCGAGAAGCGGTTGTCTCAGGGCTACTGCCGTTTTTAAGGTTTTTCTTCTTTTTTCCTCCTGCAGGACCACCAGGCCTGTTCTTCCGCTGATAGTCTCTTAACTGTGGAAAGGAAAAGCAGTTGATTCTCTGGAATGCCCTAAGCCCCTGCGGTCACATCCTACTTCACAGTGTTCTCAAGAACTCTCATGCCCACCACTGACTTCATGCCACCAACAACCCTTCAAGGGGCTGGAACGATCAGTTAATGTCTGAAGAACTGACAACATGGCTTCAATAAAAGGGAATGATGGAATTTAAAATCAGCTTCCAACTCTCACTTCTGGGGTTCTGCCAAGAATCAGCAGCTGCTGGGAGCAAAACCAGAGGTAGAGATAGAAGGTTAAACATTATGTGGTCAGGAATTGCGCTTTGTGTGGTTTGGAAACAAGACATTGGGTCCTTCCTTCCATATCAGAACCTCACAGAACTTTGAGGGGCACCCCGAGGAACCCTGGAAACCGAGGAGGAAGAGTAGAACCCAGGCATTATTCCAGCCAAGGGCCCATTATGACGTCACGACAGGTTCCGTCCCAAGCCCCAGGGTGGCCTCACCAAGCTGCTGCCTGCTCCTCTGTGGCAGTGCCCTCACCCAGCTTCAAAAACTCCCCTGGGGAGGGTTCAGGCTACAAAGTTTAGTCTCCCAAAGTCTGTTCCACAGACGGTCACACAGCTGTCACTCCAGAGAGCCTGAGTGTGGGGCACTCTGCTCCCAGCGTCAGGGAAATTGAATGGGAGCCTGAGAACTCGCACACCCCCAAAGTAAGTCTCTGGAGAGTAAAAACCTGGGGGAAAACCAAACCTGTTTTCCCGCGGTCACCCAGAAACACTGCCCACACTTCCAGCTCCCCCGGGGAACGGGACACATCTCACTGTCAGTGTCTGAGCTGAGGAAGGGGGTCCCCCAGTCCCCAGTCCCCTTGCAGGCGGAAGCAGAAAGGGGGTGAGGACTTAGGGGACTGGGCCGGGAGATCAAAGCCCGAGCTGGAGGTAATGCCAGTCCCCAGGAGGATTTGACCTCACCACATCCCACTCTGCCCTACCCATGCGCTGCGCAGGGGGAGGTGGGGCGCAGGGTAGGGACCCGAGTCCTTGGAGACTGAGCCCACAGACCCCAAGGAGGTCCGGCTTCGGGAGGCCGGAGGCGAGGTCTGAGGCTGGGCCAAGGAGCCCCAGGAGCCAATGGCCCAAAGTCACCCAGGGGCGACAAGCCAGGGCGGGGGCTGGGTGCTGAGGGGGCGGTGCTGGCTGAGAGGACTTGGGTGGGGGAAGCCAAAGGGGCGTTCTGGCTCGACCAGAGTGTCTGAGTAGCCGCATAGACCCCGGCCACGGACTGGCTGTCAGAGGGGCAGTGGGCTGGGCCGGGGGGCGCGACCCGATGTTTTACCTTTTTCTTGGCCGCAGCCAGTTTGCTCTGTCAGGTTTCCTCCGACACCGCGGGGAGGGTGCGAGGTGGGGCACATCATCACGATCCCAGCAACCAACGCGAGTTCCTCCTGGCAGCTACCGCGCAGGTATGTGACTGAGCCAGGAGAAGCAGCTTCAGGGCAGAACTAGGCGAGGCTGGGTGGGCGTGGTCGCCACACTTCAAGCCCATTGGTCAGTGAGAAAGATGAAACAGAGGGGCGTGGTCCGAGGCGTCAAAATGGGAGCTGCGCGTGCAGCTCTGTCACCGCCCACTCTGGGGGTGGGGCGATTTCCCTTGGGTGCGCACGCACCTTTCTGGGAGCCTCTCATGGCGTCCGTCACAGAATTCTAGTTAGTCTGCGGACCCCAGAGGCCGCTCTCCGGCCCGCGCCCTGAACCCCCTTTCTCCACAGGCGCCCCCGAACCGGGGCCCTCGGACCCCAGGGCTCAGGAGGTGCGCGGAGCGCAGAGCAGGGGACACTGCATCAGTTCACGACTCCTTTCTGACTCCTCCCAGATGTGCCCCAGACGTTCTCCTTTCAGAAATCCCCTCAGGGTCCCTTTCACGTCCTCCAGACACTGCCCTCTCACACCCAGCCCTTCCTCGAGGGGCCCCACGCTGACCCCGCCCAGCTGGATCCAGTCGGGCGCGCCCAGGTCCCGGCGGCTCCTCCGCCCGCGCCCCCACGGGCCCCCTTTCCCCTCAGAGCAGCTCCGGGGCCTCAGCCTCTCCCACGCTTCCCTCCAGGGCTGAGCAGGACCCGGCCGCAGCTGCCTCGGGGCCTTCTGGTCACGGTGAGTAGCCCGCGCCCCCCTGACCCGTGCGGATGGTTGCGGACCCCATCCCGTGAGGGTGTCTGTGCCCCCGACCCGTATGTGTGCCTGCACCTCCCAATTCCATGAGTGAGCCTGTGCCCCCCCATCCGTGAGGATGTTTGCGCTCCCGAACCGTGAGCATGGCTACGGACCCAGACCCCGTGAGGATGCCAGCACCTCCCGACCCCGTCATGGTGGCTGCACCCCCCTGACCCGTGAGGAAGCCTGTGCCCCCAGACCCCGTGCGTGTGCCTGCGTTCCCAGATCCACGTGGATGTCTGCGCCCCCAACCAGTGGGGGTGCCTGCGCCCCCTGACTCCGTGCATGTGCCAAAGCCCCCAGACCCTGTGAGGATTTCTGTGCCTCCCGAACCGTGAGGGGGCCTGCGCCCCCCGACCTGTGAGGAAGTCTACGCCCCCCAACCCCATGAGTGTGCCTGAGACCCCCGACCAGTGAGGATGTCCAGGCCACCGAGCCGTGAGCATGGCTGCGGACCCCAACCCCGTGCGGGGGGCTGCAGTAGACATCAACCCTGTGAGGGTGCCAGCACCTCCCAACCCCATGAGGGTGCCAGCGCCTCCCAACCCCATGGGGGGGCTGCACCCCCGACCTCTTGAGGTTGCCTGGGCCCCTCGACCTATGAGGGTGCCAGCATCCGCCGATCAGAGAAGATGCCAGCACCCCAACCCTGTGAGTGTGCCTGGGCCCCCAACACTGTGAGAATGCCCGTGCCCCCCGACCCATGAGGGAGCCCGTGCCCCCGACGCATGAAGTTGCCAGTGGCCTCCAATCCGTGAGTGTGCCAGCACCCCCAATTCTGTGTGGGTGCCAACGCCCTCCATCCCGTGAGGATTTCTGAGCCCACCCAATGTGGGGAGGATGTCTGCGTGCCCCCCACACACAGTGGCATCATGACTACCCCCAGCCCTCCCCCACCCCAACCACAGCCCACAGGTGGGCCTTCCTCAGTCTTCCTGAGGAGACAAAAGGAAACCTGTTGAAGTGAAATGGACACTATGGGAAACGGTGACTTGATCAGCATAGCCCTGACTGTTAATGAACAACTTAATACATTATCCCTCTTAGTAGGTTTTTGTCTGTTCTACTTAATATGACCGGTTTAATTCTGTAATTAATACACAGTTATTCTTAAGTGTTGAAAATTAACTGAAATGTGATCCCTGTTAAACATAAGAGTGGGAATAAGAGAGGGAAGAGATGTATAATTTGGGACATGCTCAAGCTGACTTGCCCCAATTGGTAGAGTTGGAAACATACCAGGGGATTCCAATTCAATCCCATCAAGGTGGCATGTGCCAATGCCATCTCACTACTCCAAGTGATCAATTTCAGTTCACAATTGATCATAATGAAAGGACTAAGAGTCAAAGGGAGCACATAAACAAGTCTAGTATCTGCTAACACCAACCGATAGAATAAATAAAGGGGAGAGTGATCCAACATGGGAAGTGAGATACTCAGCAGACTCATAGAATGGCAGATGTCCTAAATAGCACTCTGGCCTCAGAATCAGCCCTAAAGGCATTCGGATCTGGCTGAAAAGCCCATGAGAGTATTTCAGGCATGGAAAGCCAAGACACTCTGGCAATAGATCTCTGTGAGTGAGATCCCAGTGGAAAGAACAGGTCATCAAAGAAGGAGGTACCTTTCTCTGAAGGGAGGAGAGAACCTCCACTTTGACTATGACCTTGTCTAAACAAGATAAGAGTCGGAGAACTCAGAGGGCTTCCATAGCCTTGGAAACTCATGACTGGAGCATAGGGAGATTACTGATGCCATAGACAGGAGTGTCAATTGGTAAAGTCAACAACAGGAGTCACTGTGCACTTACTCCTCATGTAGGATCTCTGTCCTTAATGTGCTGTGCATTGAGATTTAATGCTATAATGAGTACTCAAACAGTATATTTCACTTTGTGTTTCTATGGGGGTGCAAACTGTTGAAATCTTTACTTAATGCATACTAAACTGATCTTCTGTAAAAAAAAAAAAGAAAGAAATTATCAATTCCCAACTTGACTCTCACTGGGATTAAACATGACAATAGGTCTGATCTGATTTCATCATCATTTAAAAAAATCATCTATTATTTTTCACTTTATGTTTCTGTGTGGGAGCAAACTGTTGAAATCCTTACTTAATGTATACTAAGCTGATCTTCTGTATATTAAGATAATCGAAAATGAATCTTGATGTGAATGGAAGGGGAGAGGGAGCGGGAAAGGGGAGGGTTGTTGGTGGGAGGGATGGTATGGGGGGGAAGCCATTGTAATCCATAAGTCGTACTTTGGAAATTTATATTCATTAAATAAAAGTTAAAAAATAATTAAAAAATTAAAAAATATGGTTGAGGGTCCTCTTAATATCGTTTCTGATAGCTTATATGTTGTTAATGCTGTTAAGAGGCTAGGCTCCCCTTCGCTAATATCCAAAAGTTCTACAGTGTTTCCTTATTTTGAGCTTGTTCAGCACGCTTTATTTAGGAGATCAGATCCCATTTTTATCACCCATATTAGAGCACATACCTCTCTGCCAGGTCCTCTCATCGCGGGAAACGCCCTTGCCGATCAACATTCCCGCTTCCTTTTAGCTTGCACTGCCATGGAATAGGCAACGGAATATCACAAACTTTGGCATGTTAATAGTAAGA
The DNA here is from genome assembly GCF_051225735.1 of Oryctolagus cuniculus. Taxonomy (NCBI): domain Eukaryota; kingdom Metazoa; phylum Chordata; class Mammalia; order Lagomorpha; family Leporidae; genus Oryctolagus; species Oryctolagus cuniculus. The sequence continues at coordinate 2,340,723 of NC_142885.1, read as the reverse complement.
CCTTAAGTATGAGGTTTAATATCCATATTCGTAAAGTTAAATCTATTGTCCAAAATTGTGAAAAATGTGTTATTCATCAGCCTGTTACTATGCCCACTGGAGCTAATCCCCGGGGCCTTTATCCATGTCACATTTGGCAAATGGATGTAACGCATATCCCTGCCTTTGGCAAGCTATCCTGTGTCCATGTTATGGTGGATACTTACTCAGGAGTAGTTATGGCTACCGCCGCCGCCAAAGAGTCTGCCTCCCATGTAATGCAACATATGTTACAATGTTTTGCTTCTTGGGGAATTCCTAATATAATAAAAACTGATAATGGACCTGCTTATACTTCTAAGGCTTTTGCTGAGTTTTTAGCAACTTTTCATATTTCTCATTTAACCGGCATCCCATATAACCCTACTGGACAAGCCGTTGTGGAACGCACTAATCTGTATCTGAAAAATTTTGTATTAAAACAAAAAGGGGGAATAGGGGCACTATCCCGTTCCCCTTAAAGACATTCTCAACCTCGCCTTACTTACCATAAATTTTTTAAATAAAAAAGATGATGGTCTCACCCCGGCAGAACGTTATGTAATCTCGAAACAGACCCCCAATAGTAATAAACCCCATGAACCAACAGAAGCTCAGCCACCCATTAGAAAAATGATTATGTGGAAAGACCCACAAGATAACAAATGGAAAGGCCCATACCCATTAATAAGAAGGGTATGAGGTGCTGTTTGTTTTCTCCCACAGGAAGAAAAAAATCCAATCTGGACTCCAGAAAGACGGACAAGAACAATAGAGTGGCAAGATGATCGTGATTCTACTCCTACTAATAATGACGCAACTGTCACCAATGATGGCCAAGCTGGATGAGTATTGGGGTCTCTTGAGAGCCCTACCTCTCCTTCTACCTGTTTCTAATTCTTCTAACCTTCTGCCAGTTGTGTATTTGCATAACTCTACCATAGGTGAAAGATTCGGAGTGCCTTACAACAGTCTTGTCAATTCTTCCCATCAGGGCCAGGTTAACTTACCCATCCACCTTTTGGGAGCGCTATGCTTCCATAAGCCCAAGTTTGGTGCAGATCTTTGTGGTTATAATTATACTGGCTTTCCTACGCCATGTATTAATTTGGCCACTTATTCCATGGGAGATGTTATCAACTGGAATGAGTCAGGTAGTTCTTACACAGCCAATATTACAGGGGAACTTATAGCCTTTCGATCTGAGTCGCTACCTCTCAGGTGCCAGGAGTGTCACAGACCATTTGCTCCTTACCCTCCTACCAATCCACTTCCTTCTTGCACTCCTCAGGCACCCCCAATTCTCCAGATGCCTGTCCACCTCTGATCAATTCCCTGTTGCTCCTTAATGTTAATTTCTTTGCACCTTCTTGATTTGCCTTTTCATCACCCAACGAAACCCATGTATCATCCCCTGTTTGCCTTCAGCCTCCCTTCTTTTGGTATTGCTGTAATGCTACTAATAATACTTGCACTACAGGAGTTATTTCCTCATGTGTTAAAGGAAAATTAAATGAAGTGGAAACACTGGTGGTTGCGCAGATTCCCATTTGGGTTCCTGTACCAGTTGCGGTGCCTGAGAAGGACTTCTCAATGGCTGTTCGACACAGGAGAGACTTCGGAGTCACCGCGGTCATCTTTGCAGTAATTGCGGCATTATCAGCTGGTGTGGCCGCTATTGGCATGGCCGTGAGCCAAACCTCCACACTGTCCACACTTGATAGCATCACAAGATCTACCGCCCAGGAACTTGATGATATACTGCTATTCAGCTGTTAACTCAATGAACGGATTTATTGCAAGATCAGGCCTGGCTGGCATACCCTGTGTTATTCGATCTACTGCAGTTTGTGTTACCGCCTACCCCTACAACCACTTTTCATTTGCCGCTAATCAGTCCCATCTTTTGGGTAGCATGTTAAATGGTAGTTGGAATCCAATTGAACAATGGGCCGCTATTATAGGGCTGGCTCTTGTGCTTATAACAGGATCAATTATTGTTCGGATCTTGCAAGGGCTGTTCAGGCGTCAGCGTAATACACAAATGGTGGTTAAATAAGCCATGCTAACATTCAATAACCAGTACCCCATGCAAAATGGACAGATTCAGGTGTGGCTGAATCTGCTGGACCGGTAGTCAAAGATGGGTAAGTTCTGAGAGGTCTTCAAGGCAACCTAAGACAGGGCATGAACGCTCCCTCCACACCTCATGTTCATGTGCCAATGACGGGTAAGCCCGATAGATGCTGTTGGTCACCTAAGACAGGCACAGTACCACTCCATTTTGCAAAGAAATAAGGGGGAGATGTCGGGGAATGGGACAGCCTGGCCAGCTGTGCCCCTCCCGACATGTACAAGCACAAGAAGTTTAGTGCTGGGCTTTTTCCACCCTGCCCGTTGCTAACCGCAAGATCCTGTTTTGACTTTAAGCATCCTGTTATTGCATGTTTCCCACATTTACTAAGTTTTGTTTCTTGCTGATTTGGTAACATGTTTTCCGTGAATCATATATAAACAGGTGGACGGTGGGAGGGGGATATATAAGAGGGTTGGAGGAGGCGAAGACAGCGGGCGTTTGCGACATGTAACCCGAGTCTGCTAAAAAATAAAGTGGAAGCTGAAAAGCCGATAAACGCGTCTGGTTTCTCCGAGGTCTCTCCGGCATTAACCTATCCGGAAGGTGCACGCCTGCAACTCATCTTTTTAAAAAAATTTTATTTCATGTTTCAGTTCTGATATTTCTGTCTTCTAACTCTGGGATTTTCTTGCTTTTTGCGGTCCTTGAGGTGCATTGTTGTGTTTGTTGCATTTCCATTTCTTAGGCCATCCTCTGCTGCTTTCCCAGGTGCATCAGCAGAGAGCTGGATCAAAAGTGCAGCAGCTGGGATTTGAACTGGCGCCCATATGGGATGCCGGTGCTGTAGGCAGAGTCTTAACTTGCTACACCATGGTACTGGCCCCTCAAATCCATTTTTCAAAGTTCGTTCTGATGTGCCCTGACCTCCACTGCTGCCTGGAGGTGCTCGCAGCCTGAGCCCTGAGGGGCCGTGTGGCGTCCTGGCCAGCCTCGAGCACCCTTGGTGCAGCTTTGGCTCACAGCTAGTTAAATGCCCTTGAACTTGTCCTCCATGTACACAGAAATTATCTAGGGGCTGGTGTTTGTGATGTAGCAGGTAATGCTGCTGCCTGTGATGCCAGCATCCCATATGGGCACCAGTTCAAGTCCTGGCTGCTCCACTTCCAGTCCAGCTCCTTGCTAATGCACCTGGCAAATTAGTGGAGGATGGCACAAGGGTTTGGGCCCCTGCAGCCATGTGAGATCTGGAAGAAGCTCCTGGTTCCTGGTTCTTGACTTTGGTCAGGGCCAGCTTCAGCCATGAGGCCATTTGGGTAGTGAACCAGTGGATAGAAGATCTGCCTCTCTCCCCCCCTCTCCCTATAACTCTGCCTTTCAAATAAATAAAAATAAATCTCTAAAAGATTATCAAATATGTTGATACTGAGATCACATACAGCATCCTAAATATATAGCCCCTTAGTCTGAGTCGATGCCACCTACAATAGCATACACAAATTCTGCTCCTGTGTGCCTTGGTCCAATACTGCTTTTCTTGTTATTGATAACATAGTCATGCCTTGTGTGCACAAACTTGCCTGTGTATAATTTTATGTAATTCCCTCTTAAGTGTTATAGGAGTAAAAGGTGGATTCCTGGGGCAGCAATAAGTCACCTCCTGGCGTCTACATCCCACATAGGATTTCCTGTGCTTACATCTGGTCCAGTCCTGATTTCAGCTTCCTCCTGATGTGCACTGTGGGAGACAGCAAGTCTCACAAGGGCCCAAAACACAGCCCACAGTTCTTTGTGGGCTCCAGTGTTGGAGTGTGGGTGGGCATGGATGATAGGGGACTTTGCTTGTCATGGAATGGGAGCTGGAAACACAGCTGCTTAGAAGCTGACAACCAAGGCACAGAAATGAGTCTGAATCCCATTGTTTCAAGCATGTGGGGGCAAAACTCCCAAGTTACTTCTGGGAATCTGTGCCACCACTGGGAGAAGTACTAGGCTAAGACTGTTGGGGGTGTGTTTGGGAATTTGTAATTTGCCAGAGGATACAGACATGCAGGCAGTTTACAATAGACCCTTTCCGGGCCATATTCAGGAGTGGGAGAGGTTAGTGATTTCCCACAGATGAGAGTGTGAGTTTTCTACATGAGTGCAGATTTGTGTTAGCCAATATAGTATATCTTCTCCTAGACAAGCCCTTGTTCACCCCTCATACACACTGCTCTGCACAAAGGTGCCTTGCCCAAGAACTCCTCACCACTATTCCTCCCTGTGAGAAGTAAACACTTGGTGCATTTTCAAAGTAAGAATGGTAGATTCCATGCACCTGAGTTTTTAGGGACCCAGGAAGGTTGTGGCCAAACAGCTGAAGCAAATGCCAGGAAGATTGTCACGCTGTTGTTACTCAGCCAATGAGGAACTGGGGGAGGGATCTGCTTGCTAGGAAATAAATAGCTTTCTGGAACCTGCTCCTGGTGTGCTGGCACAAGGCGTTGCAAGATCGGAAGTCGTGTCTTGCTCTTGTTGCACTCACTGAGTCGAGTCCATCGCTTGAGTGGATGGGTGAGGCTGTTTCTCACACAGACCAAGCTTTAGGAATCATCTGTCAGCCAATGGAGGGCTGCCCGTGGTGAGTGTGTGTGTTCCCTGAGAGGCAAACATGCGTGGCCTTGCCTTCATTACGTGCCTGTGGTTTCCTGGGCTGTCCTGAGCTTCAAAGACCCCCAGGGATGAGAGAAGGCAGGGACCGCAGTTTTCTTGCTGTGGGAACTGAGGTGATGCCCATGAAAGCATACATTTTGCCCACATGAGAGGGTTGTTTGGAGATAGCTGCACATCTCTGCTAGCTGCTTCCTGAGTTCAGGAAACTTGGCCCTGGTTGCAGTGCTGGTCATGATGGGGTGAGGGTGAGGGACTGAGCTGGAGCTCAGGGCTCCGCTTCAGGGAGCTGTGCTCAGTCTGAAGTTTTACTCTTTCTGCTGATGCCTTTTTTTAAATTAAAGATTTATTATGTATTTGAAAGAGTTACACAGAGAAGGAAAGGCAGAGAGAGGCAGAGAGAGAGAGAGAGGCAGAGATAGAGAGACAGGCAGAGACAGAGAGGGAGATGTCAGTCTTCCATCCACTGGTTCACTCCCCAGTTGGTCATAATGGCCAGAACTGTGCTGATCTGAAGCCAGGAGTCGGGAGCTTCTTCTGAGTCTCCCATGCAGGTATAGGGGCCCAAGGACTTGGGCCAGCTTCTACTGCTTTCCCAGGCGTTAGTAGAGAGCTGGATCAGAAGTGGAGCAGTCAGGTCTTGAACTGGCACCCATATGGGATGCCGGCACTGCAGGTGGCGGCTTTACCTGCTATGCCACAGTGCTGTTCATCCTTATGACATTGTTGTGCTTTTTTTTTTTTTGAAGATTTATTTATTTGAAAGTCAGAGTTTTACACACACACACACACACACACACACACAGGTCTTCCATCTGCAATTGGCCGCAACGGCTGGAGCTGTGCCGATCCTGAAGCCAGGAGCTTCCTCCAGGACTTGGGCCATCTTCCTCTGCTTTCCCAGGCCATAGCAGAGAGCTGGATCAGAAGTGGAGCATGTGGGGAGCAACTCGGACTAGACTAAGTTACTCGAATTAAGACTTATTCTATGCATCTGCTCTCCCACAATATGGCACTGGGAGAGGAGTAAACAGCTTCTACGCAGCTGCCTCTCACCAACTTGAGTGATGAGCTGCAGGAGCTGATCCTGCTCCTGATTGGAGGAGAGCAGCGTACTCGGCGTGTGGGTAGCAGAGTTGGGATTGGTGGAAGAGGACTATAAAGGAGGAGAGAGACAACATGCACCAGGAACACCTGAGGAACATCTGAGCAGCCCCCAAGAAAGCCGGCCGGTGGTGTGCTGCTCCCCCGTGGAAGTGGGGAAAGTGGCAGGGGGCACCGCCCTTCCATGGAGGTGGAAGGATGGCAGCCAACCCGGGAAGAACCAGCAGCAAACCCGGGAAGGGCTGAGCAGACAAAAGAACAGCGCAGGGTCCTGTGTCATTCCTCCGTGAATAGGGGGAGCGACAGAGCAGCCGGGTCTTGAACCAGTGCCCATATGGCCCTTCAGGCCAGGGCATTAAGCCGCTGCAGCACAGCGCCAGCCCTGTCTTGTCTTCTGATTCCTGGTGTTTCCAAACTCTCCATCTTCCTGTCCTCCAGTGAGCCCCTCCCCTTGCCTGTCTTTTTCACCCCTTCTCCCCTCCAGCCCTCCTCCTCCTGTCTGCCTATGCATATCAACTGTTATGGCTGTGAATGCAAAGGCCTGCCTTACTCCTGGTGTTTCATTTCATGTTTGATCCTAGTATGAAAGGTGATTTTATGTAATGACTGAATGGGGCCACCAAGTGCCCACACATTTGGCCAGGCATAAATTTGATGTTTCTGTGTGGGTACTTCTGGCTAGGTTTAACATCTGTAGACTTTGTCAGGGAAATCGCCCTTCCTGGTGAGGTTTGAGTGGAGCAAAAGGGCTACTCAGTCCATGAGCAGGAGCAGACCCTCCTACCTTAGTGCCTTAGATAACTAATACTCTGATAGTGTCCTAGAATTGAATGAATGGCTCTCCTGGGTCTCCAGATGGGGACATGGACATGTTGGTCCCTGGGATCCTCCCCAAATGGCTCAGGAGTGTCAGTAGCTGTATAATGCATCTTTCTTTGCCAATACAGGCAAATGCCAGATACATAGAGGGATGAATGGATGGTTAAATAGATTCAACAGATGCATACATGGAGACTTCTGCATTCTGTTGTTTCTACTTACATTGGCATTTCTGGTTAATTTCCACAGAAATCTTGAGGATCTGAATTATGCTAAGGTGTCAGGCAGTGTGGTTTTGTAAAGATGAAAGAAACAGCAGTGTACCCTGAACGCACAAGCTTGGTGGGTAGATAAAGCAAACTCACCTAAGAAGACAAAGAACAAATCAAAGTAGAGCACAGGGAGATACTTTGTCTCACAGAACAGGAGCACAGTTGAAATGTGTGCCTGTGTAATCCACAATGGGGCCAATTGTGGTCAGAATGAAATTAACTCACCTGTTTCCGGGATCGGTAGGAGCAGTAAGACACCCTGGTTTTTCCTTAGATGAGCTGATTCCTCCACGTTGGATGTCCATCAGCCACACCTGGGTAGACCCCTGAACCGTGATGAGCCCAAGATCTCAACACATTTCAGCCTTGCCTGAGCCTGTGGGTCTGGCCAGGCATTAGATTCTCTCCTTGCAAAATGCCCTGCACGGTGCTGAAATAGTTTGTCCAAGCTCTCTGTCTGATGGCTGAACTGCTAGTGGTGATGATGTACTAGTGTGTTCTCATCCCAGATTAGATCCATGGTCACAGCTTCAGTGAGATACTCTTGGAATCGAGGAGCTAAATTGTTCATGCTCCCCTGGGACCTGTCTAACCAAATCTAGTTGCAATGATACAGTAGCTTCTCTGGGGAAGGAAGATTGTTTCTTTGGTTTCTAGGAATAATCTATTGTTACACCTAGAAGAAGAGTCTTTGGGTGGAATCCAAAACTCCCCAGCCAGCTGTCTGGTGAGTGGCACACAGGGAGGTGCACAATGTACCATAGTGATTCTTTTTTATGATTTAGTTATTTGAAATAGGTAGAGACAGAGAGGTCTTCATCCGCTCTCTCACCCCAAGATGGCCACAATGGCCAGAGCTGTGCTGATCTGAAGCCAGGAACCAGGAGCTTCCTTTGTGTCAGGATCTCCCCCTTCAGGAACTGGCCAGGTTACCACGAAGGAAGAGTCGAGGAGACTGAGGAAGGTCAAGCTAAACACACTTTATGGATACTCTAGGGGACTAGGAGGAGAGATCACTCAAGCCTACTCCTGCAGGCACTAGGCACTATGGACCAGGAGCTTCTCCCTGCGGGCACTAGGCACGAGGGACTTGGGAGAGAGACTGAGCAACCTCTGGTTTACAGCATCTCAGGGTCCCCTTATATACAGTTTCTAGAGGCTAGCCCCGCCCACATTCCCACCCCCCAGGGTCCCGTCATCATGGCAATGACAGTTTGTGGTTAGGCCTTCTAGGCCGTCCATTTTCAAATCTTACCAGCTAGGGTGGCTACTACTCTACTTTTCCTTCAAGCTGGGCGCAACTGCGACTGCGGCTGCACAGTTACTTTCTTTCAAAGGGTGCTATAGTTACTTTGTTTCAAATGGTGCTACAATTACTTTCTCCATGAATGGTTCCCTAACAGTCCTCCCTTTTCTTTTCTTTAAATGTGCTCGTAGCCCTGCAAAGCCCATTGAGCCGCTGGGCCAAGGGGATGAACATTCTTGAGCATATTCCAGATTGATTTCCAGATTCGGGATCTTCCTTTTCCTCTTCTATTTCTGGCAGGCTGGGTTCCTTTCGGAGGGCTAGGTATCCCTTCACGAAATTCTGTCCAATTGAGAAGAGGTACTGTAAGATAGGCAAGCATACAAGAACCATACAAAATATTGCTCCTATTTTAAACCATTTCCAGGATGGGAGCCAAGAGGAAACTGTGTCAGTCAGAGTATTTATTGTCTGTTCCACTGTTCTGACTTGACCTATCTTAAATGCCACTATATGTTGAAGCTGTATTATCTGTAGAGCGCTCTCAGTAATGTTAGCCTCAAGATGAGCTGTTGCGTTTACCCACTCTAGCCAGGTAGAATGGTTGTGTTTGAACATATCAGGTAGTTGCGTTGCGTTAGGAATGGATAGATTGTTCCACAGAATGGTGGTAATGTGTGGGGAGCAACTGAGACTAGACTAAGTTACTGGAATTAAGACTTATTCTATGCATCTGCTCTCCCACAATATGGCGCTGAGAGAAAGAGACCAAACAACCTCTACGCAGCTGCCTCATCAGTTTGACAAGCTGCAGTAGCTGATCCTGCTCCTGATTGGAGGAGAGCAGCGTGCTCGGCGTGTGGGTAGCAGAGTTGGGATTGGTGGAAGAGGACTATAAAGGAGGAGAGAGACAACATGCACTGGGAACATCCGGATAACATCTGAGCAGCCCCCGAGAGTGCCGGCCAGTGGTGTGCCACTCCTCCGCGGAAGTGGGGAAAGTGGCAGGGGAGCCGCCCCTCCACAGAGGTGGAGGGGTCGGCAGCCAACCTGGGAAGGACCAGCAGCAAACCCGGGAAGGGCCGAGCAGACAAAAGAACAGTACAGGGTTTAGTGTCATTCCTCCACGAATGGGGGAGCGACAGTAATGCAAACTCTTCCAATCACTTCACACTTGAGTTCTCTTTCCAAAGCTAGTATAGTAATTATCTGTTCTATTTGTACTGTGCGTGCTTCGAGCATCTGGAGCCCTATAGCATGTGTCTTTTTTTTTTTTGACAGGCAGAGTGGACAGTGAGAGAGAGAGACAGAGAGAAAGGTCTTCCTTTGCCGTTGGTTCACCCTCCAATGGCCGCCGCGGCCGGCACGCTGCGGCCGGCGCACCGCGCTGATCCGATGGCAGGAGCCAGGAGCCAGGTGCTTTTCCTGGTCTCCCATGGGGTGCAGGGCCCAAGCATCTGGGCCATCCTCCACTGCACTCCCTGGCCACAGCAGAGAGCTGGCCTGGAAGAGGGGCAACCGGGACAGAATCCGGCGCCCCAACCGGGACTAGAACCTGGTGTGCCGGTGCCGCTAGGCGGAGGATTAGCCCTGTGAGCCATGGCGCCGGCCAGCATGTGTCTTAAGCAGTGTTGACTGGTCACCTAGCTGAGCCCGCTGCTCCTGAATTACCTTCAGGAGGGACTCCAAGGAATCTCCCTGTAGTTGGGTAGTGCTTAGAGCCAGTGCTCCAGTCACAGCGCCAGCTACTGTGGCTGCTGACACTGCTATAGTGACAATAGCTGCTGTTACTCCAAAGTCTCTTTTTTTGTGCATAGGTTTTATTGGTATAGTCAAATCAGACATATTTACTGGTACATATGTGAAGGGAGTTGCCTTTACCACCATATATGGAGCCAAGAATGTTATCATTCTCTCTTCCCATTTCAGGCCTCTTATATAGCAACCAAGCTCCTTTTTAGAATCTAATGAGTGTGTGCATCTAGCATACAATACTTCCCCTTCTGTTCTACCTGTCCAATTTCCTGGGTCTTCCCTTACTGGAATTTTTACAAAATGTTTGTGAAACATTTCATATCCTGCCTGCCAAAAACAATGTGTTGACTGATTGCTACTTGGAGGTCTACCTATAGTATATCTTTGCTCTGAGCCATTTTTACAAATAAAAGCAAATTATTAATATCAGGATATGTATAGGCTGGTAGGTTTTCTACTAGGCCTAACACTTGTTCTGTTTTTATCCTTGGCAATATAATTAAGATGATTCCCACAATCTCATTAAATTACCTAATATTTTAAATTGTTTAAGCATTTGCTCACCTTCAATTAACTTACCTTTATCTGGGTCCCATCTCCGTTTGCTGCTGCTGCTGCCATTTCTGGAGTTCTTTAGTCCTAGCTCTGGAATATGAAATCCCTAATTCTTTCTGTAAAAAGCATCTTACAAACATATGAGTTCTTTTGACAGGATAATTGCAATTGATATTCCATTAGTGCCTAATTGGAAATTCCCAAGTCTTGAGGTCCTGGGGCTGGAACCATCCTAACATGTCTTTGGGGCAAGCTAATAATCCCCTTTTCAAGTGTGTCGATCACTACTGTTCCTTCTCCTTTCCAAAGGATGGTTGTGGGCCCTTTCCAGTCTTTACTGTTTGGTAATCTATAAAAGCAAGAGTTTTTTATCTTTAAATTTCTGGAGTTGGAGCATTTGCTCTAGTTCTTGCCATCTCTGATGAATATATCTTTCAGTAGGGGTATAGCCCCCTATTCCTCCCCTTTTCTTTTGATTAAGGGTGAAAAGAGCCAATTGTAGCCGTGCTTCAATGGTTTGAACTACATTGGCAAATTTATCCATTTCTTGATTTAAGGATTGATTGGCTCTCTCAACCATTCCTTGTGACTGTGGATTATAGGGTGTGCCTGTGGTATGATCAATATTTAAATATTGGAACAGTCTCATGACCCTTTCTGCTGTGAAGTTAGGCCATTATCTGTAGGGAGTGCTTGGATATGAAATAGATTCTGTAGTTCTAATATTCCTCATACTGTTTCCTGAGCAGTCTCCTTAGGAATTAGCTTAGCCCATAGAAGGCCAGTAGATGTCTCAATGGCTACCAGAATTAGCTGGGCCTCATAGTGGGTCACATCCATTTGCCACAGTCCTGACCCTGATCTACTAATATGAGGAGTAGTTCCTCTTTTATGTACACACTTGGGGCAGTTCTTTATTGTTTGTTCTGCTACAATTTTTGGTAAGCTGAATTGTTGTCTCAAGTATGACACATCACTATGCCATTTAGCATGATCATCCGTGGCTGTCTCTATATGTTCTAGAAAAAAGATGTTTGGTGCCTTACTTATGTCATGGAGGACAGGCATTAAAAATAACAGCTACTGTTGTCCTGCTTTTACATATACTATTTTTTTGGGATGGGTTAACCAATCTTATCTTTAAAGGATTTTGATCTCCTGGGCTGATGAAACCTCCAACTACCCTTACTTTGGCCTCAGTCATCTCTGATGTTTCTGTTATCCACCCTCACTGTCCTGGGATTATGGTAATTTGTGTTTGAAGGTTAAGGGTCTCTATTACCTTTGGCATAAGTACCAGATCTTTTGGGGGCACTTATGGAGTATCCAATCTGTTCTGGTTCTTTTTCCTTAATGTGGCCACCTTGTACTACCAGGTTTATTTGAGTTGTATTTATTTGTGAAACTAATTTGTCAATATTTTCTTTGCCTGGGATTCCCTTATGTCCAGGCACCCATTGGATATGAATCTCTTCTTTACTTTCCATAGCTTCTAGTATGGTTCTAAGCAAGGGTTCTTCAATATTTACAGGTAGGGGTATGGCCTCAATTAATGTATATACATATTGAGAATCTGTAACTATATTCATTATTGGGGGTCCTTCTTGAAAGGCTAGTAACATGGCTCTTTTTTCTAATTCTTGATTACTTCCCTCACTCTCCTTAACTAGTTTAACTCCATCTGATCTCCAAAAGCCATATTTTCCTTGCCCCTGTTTGCTTCCTCCATCAACATAGTAAGTAGGTCCTGGCACGGGATGACCTTGAAGACTGCTTAGCACCCTTCTAAGCATTAAAGGCACATGGATACATCCAATCTGTGGTACCCAATGCAAGTAGGGGTCTTCCTGAATCATAACATCTAAATCCTCTTTTTTAATAGGTAACCTATATATAGGTTCTTGCCCTATTTGAATAATGCATTCTTGTCTGATTTTATGTAGACATTTTAGGGCTCTAGTTAGAGGAGATGCTGCTAATACCTTTGGAAATTCCTGTCTACCTACCCAAAGAATATCAGATCCTTGGTGCACTTTATAATTTATGGTGTTACCTCCCATCATAACTGTACAGTAAACTTCCTTGCTGGGGTACCAGTAGCTTAAAGGTTTGTGTTCTTGTAATAGCCTCCTTATAGTCCCTAACTCCTGTCTTGCTTTGGGGGTCCATTCCCTGATACTATTTAACTCTTGGTTTCCCTTCATCATAAGAGTAAAAGGTTTTGTCTTAATTCCGGGAACAGCTTGGGTCATCCAATTAAGGAGTCCTACTAACTTTTGTAGTTCATTTAGGGTGGGCTTCTCTGAAGTTCTGGCAACTCTAGTTTTTGCAATGTCCATTTATTTGGGTGCAACAAGTACCCCATCCATGAATAGGAATATTGTTCTTGTAATTTCTCATTTGGTGTCTCGAATCCCTTTTCTAAAAGCATTTTTCTGAGTTTTTCTATGGAATGATCGGACCCAATATATATATCATCCATATATTGATAAAGATCTACTTCTGGGTGTTGTTGTCTCCAGGGCTCTAGTATGTCCCTTAGTATACTTTGGTAAATCAAGGGACTTAATACAAAACCTTGTGGGAGGCAATTCCGAACATACCTATGGCCTGGACCTTGATTATTAACCTCTGGGATGGTAAAGGCAGTGCACTGCCTGAAGTCCTTATCCAGAGGGATGGTAAAATAAGCATCCCCTATATCCAAAAGAGTAACCTGGTTTCTTCTTTGTAATCCTCCAGGGTGTGGAATACCTAACTGAACTTCTCTTCCCTTGTCTACTAATTTATTAAGTTCTCTAAAATCTATTAACATTCACCACTTGCCTGATTTCTTCCTTATCACAAATATTGGGGTGTTCCAGGGATTATCTGGGTCTGCTGGAGATATCTTCCCTTCCTCTAGTAGACTTTTTGTTATTTCCTTAATTCCTTCTAATTTTTCTTTGGTTAAAGGCCATTGGGGAATCAAGGGACCTTTATTAGGATCTTTCCTTTTTATCTTTATTGGGGTGATTTGGGTAGAGAGTTGCGCCATAATTAGGGCTACCCCAAACTTCGTTAAGATATCCCTTCCAAATATATTGATGGGAATATCTGGGGATATTAGAATGGATGTCTTTGTCTTCCTTCCTTTTTTGTCTTTCAGTGTAATCTGTGATATTTTTTGTAATTTAGAGCACCCTCCCACCCCCTCTATATTTTTCCATCCTTCTGTTATCCCTTCTTTTATTCCTTTAGCCTCTTGTTCCCTTATTATAGTTAAATCAGCCCCTGTGTCTAACAGTCCTATTATATCTCCCCCCCAGGTTTACCTTTAAGGTAGGTCTTTGTTTTAATTCTACTTTGGTAGTTTTGGGTAGATCGCTGTCGCAGGGGCTTCTGTCTGTGCTTCCCCCAGGGGTGGGGCTGATGGTGGGATAGATGAGTGGATATTCTGGGAAGATGCCATCATGGTCCGGGGGGCATTGCCCCCTGCTTTCCCGTTTTTTTGGCTGTTTGCATACTTTTGCAATATGTCCTGTTCTCCCACAATTATAGCATTTTAGCGGAGTTTTTCTCCACTCCTACAATTTCTTGCCATATGCCCCTTTTTTCCGCATCTGTAACAAGTTCCCTGAAAACTTCTTGACCCTTGCTGTCTATCTCCAGCCTTTAAGACCTCTGCCAGCATGGCCATCTTATAGGAGGTGGACCCAAATTCCCTACAGGCATACATTTTTTCTTCTAATGAATCTCCTGGTCTTAAATTTCTAAGCAACTTTTTACATTCTTCATTAGCATTTTGAATGCTCATGGTGTCCTTTAAATATGTTCTCAAATCCTCTCTAGATGTTTCCATATCAATCTGAGTAAATAATCGATTAATAAACTCAGGGTAGGGTTCTTTGGGCCCTTGTCTGATGCTAACTGCTTTAGGGGCCCCACTGATAGTTCTCTGGCATTCTTGAAGCGCCTCAAGAACCCATGTTCTATAGAGGGTTCTGGCATCAGCAAATCTAGAGCCAGCTGCTTCTTCTGGTGATAATCCAATTCCCCTTATCTGATCTGATGTTAGTGGCACTAATCCAGCCGCGTCGGCTGGGGGAGGGGGATGCATCTCATCCCATAGCATCGCCTTCTCTTTTATCTTATCTATGACTAGCTGTTTCTCTGCTGCAAAGCCAGGAGTTACATTCAGTAGCATATTGATGTCTACCGATGTAAAGTTCACTGAAATTACTGCAAAATAAGTGATGGTAGCCGGGTGTAAGAGACAATTTTCCTGAACTTGTTTAAGCCAAGCGGCTATTAGTCCACGTCCCACAGACTCATATTCTCATCTACCACCTCTTAACATTATCAGGTAAGCTGACTGTTCTTTTGCTTTTTCTTCCTTGCTTAACTCCCTGGGAACAACCTGAGGTTTTTCCCTACATTCTGCTATGGCATCATAGAGCTTACTGGCATCTCCTGTATTTTTTGGATTTAATTCCTTGCCACAACAAATTAACACCTTAAGGGTGTCTACTGCACATTTATAGTCTTTCCCTGTTGTGGCGCCTTCTCCTTTTTGTAGAAATTCCTCCAGGAGGTTTTGTACCTCTTCCAAGGTCTGCAGATCTTGGAGGTCCCATCCTGTACAAGCTGCTGCCAGCTTACAAGCCCATGTTACATTTCCTGGTGAGTAGCACTTCACTTTCTTGCATCTTGTTGGCTGGCCTGGAAGGATCTTCACCTTCTCTATACTCACTAGCGCCTGTCTATATTCTTTTGACTGGGACGTCCCACCCATCATGGTCTCTTTCAACCACCACTACTCACCCTTTTGACGATTCCTCAAGGGCTCGTCTCCTCACCACCATCTGACTTCAGGTCCCTGTTCGGGCACCAGCTGTCAGGATCTCCCCTCTTCGGGAACTGGCCAGGTTACCACGAAGGAAGAGTTGAGGAGACTGAGGAAGGTCAAGCTAAACACACTTTATGGATACTCTAGGGGACTAGGAGGAGAGATCACTCAAGCCTACTCCTGCAGGCACTAGGCACTATGGACCAGGAGCTTCTCCCTGTGGGCACTAGGCACGAGGGACCGGGAAAAGAGACTGAGCAACCTCTGGTTTACAGCGTCTGAGGGTCCCCTTATATACAGTTTCTAGAGGCTAGCCCCGCCCACATTCCCACCCCCCAGGGTCCTGTCATCATGGCAATGACAGTTTGTGGTTAGGCCATCTAGTTAGGCCATCCATTTTCAAATCTTACCAGCTAGGGTGGCTACTACTCTACTTTTCCTTCAAGCTGTGTGTCACTGCAGCTGTGCAGTTACTTTCTTTCAAAGGGTGCTACAGTTACTTTGCTTCAAACGGTGCTACAATTACTTTCTCTGTGAATGGTTCCCTAACAATATAGGAGTTACTGAAAAAAGTAAAATTGTAAACTTTGAGATAAAATGAAATCATAACTTATCAACATCTATGGGATACAGCCAAAGCAGTTTTAAAGGGAAGTTGATAGCATTAACTTACATTAAAATACAGAATGGTCTCAAAGATCCAGTGATGCATCTCAAAGACACAGAAACACAGGAGGAAACCAAATGCAAAACCAGAAAGAGGTGAGAAATCATGATGTCCAAAGCAGAAACAAATGAAATTGAAACTTAAAAAAGCAAAGGATCAATAAAACAAAAAGATATTTGAGCTGATTAATGTAATAGATTTTCCTTTAGCCAGACTTGCAAAGAAAAGAAGAGAAACATTCAAATAACATTAGAGATGAAAAAGCAGACATTTGAACTGAAACAGAGGATGCTAAGAAACTACTATGAACAAGCATGTGCACATAAACTGGCAAACCTCGAGAAAGTGGATAAATGAGGATTCTTAGAGCCTATCAAGATTAAATCAAGATGATATAAATCTAACTACAAGAATAAAAAGAAACAAGATTGCAGCAGTAATTAAACATCTGCCTTCCAGTAAAAATTGAAAACACGATGGATTTGCTACTGAATTCTATTAAACATTTGAATAGGAACTTATTCCAGTAATATTCAAACCATTTCAAAATATTAAATGGGATGGAACCCTACTAAACTGACTTTACAAGGCCAGTGTCACTCTTATCAAAAACAAAAAAGACAAAACAATAAGAAAACAGACCTATATCTTTATTGAACAAAGATGCAGAGATTCTCAAAAAACTCAATTAAAATCCACATAAAAAAAATCAGACATCATGATCAACTTCAGTTTATCCCAAGAATGAAGAGTGTTTCAACAATAGCAAGTCAATAAACAACATAAATCACAAGAACTAAAAAATAAAAAAGCATATGGCCACCTCAATAGAGGCAAAGACAATGTTGGATAAGATTCAACACCTTTTCATGTTTAAGAAAATACACAAATTAGATATAGAAGAAACATAGGGTCTGCGCAAGTCCTTGGGGCCCTGACCAGGTGGGAGACCTGGAAGAAGCTCTTGGCTCCTGACTTTGGATCAGCACAGCTCCAGCCATTGCAGCTGGGGAGTGAGCCAGTGGATGGAAGACCTCTCTCTCTCTCTGTCTCTACCTCTCTGTAACTCTGTTTTTCAAATAAATAAAATAAATCTTTTTTAAAAAAGAAACATAACTCATCATTATGAAGGCTGTATATGACATCCTGAATGAGAAAAAGTTGAAAACACTTCCCATCAGATCTGGACCAAGATAATAATGTCCACTTACACCACACTTCTTTAATAGGGTACAGGAAGTATTAGCAAGACCATTTAGGGAGGAGAAAGAAATTAGCTTTTTTATACACTAAGGATGAACTCCTTGAAAGAGAATTCAAGAAAAAAAGATCATTCACAATACCTACAAAAATCAAATGGATAAGAATAAATTTAACCAAAGAAGTGGAAGATTTCTACGATGCAAACTGCAGATCACTCATGAAGGCAATCAACAAGGAAACAAAAACCTGGGAAGTTACCTCTGCTTATGGATCAGAAGAGTCAATATCATTAAAATACTTACACTACATAAAGCAGTCTACAGATTCAACACAGTAACTATCAAAATATCAAGAACATTGTTTACAGAATTAGAAAAGTGATCCTGAAATTCATGAGATAAAAAAAAGACCCAGATTAGCCAAAGGTGTATATGGGGATTTGGGGGGCAGGGTCAGTCAACCTGCAGGCATCACAAGACCTGCCTACAAAACATATTACAAAGCCATATATATTAAAATTACACAGTATTGGTAAAGAAAATATATATAGCACAATGGAGTGGAATACAGATCCCAGAAATTAATCGATGAATATATAGCATCTGCTTTTAGATTAAGATGACCAACATCCCAAGTCACTGATGATAAAGCTACATGAAGAGCCTAGAGGGAACCCTTCTTGGAGCTCCATGGGGAATAGTATACCTGCAAAACTAGAGGAGAGGAAGAAAAAGGGAGGGCACATTTTTCTCTCCCCACCACACTGCAACTGTGTCCTGTACAAGATGATAGAGCAGGCACCATTTCAGACATACCCAATAGCTGCACCAGCTTTTCAGTGCCAGAACCAGCCAAGTAGAGACTCCAGAGTCTGGTGGGGAGAGCTAACAGGGAGCTGGGTGTTCGTGACTGCGGGAGGCTTGTGTGCTGAGATGTGTGCATGAGAGGGCTCAGGGTGTGGCTGGGACTTTGGGATGTCACTGTGGGAGAACCCACAGGCTTAGGACTCCCTGGTTACCTGGTGAGGGACATTGCTGCAGAATCTGAGCTTACTCTGAGGACTGCACAGATCCTTTGTGTGGTCACTGTGGCAGAGTGGATGAATATAATACTCCCAGGGGCTAGCGCTCAGACACCAGTCTCCTTTGAGGAGAGGAGTTCAGCTAAGTAGAATAAACCTCTCTCCTGATAAAGAGCAAATTTACCAAGTCAAATCCAGGTGTGTCACCATAGACATGCTCTTCATCATGGAGAACTGACAGAGTTCCCTGGCCACACCTACCACCTGCCTCTATCTATTCATTGAAAGCAGATACTCCACTAATCTACAGAGGCATAATACAAAGACAAAAGCCACCACAGTGAAAAAAAAAGAAACCACTGGGCATCTCCACAAATGCCATTTAACAAATGCACCAAAGGAAACAGTAAGGAAGAAAACAACACACCTAAATGAAACAACACTTGAATACTAGATTGTGAAGATGATAATACTGAAGAAATGCCAGAAATGGAATTCAAAAATTGATTACTCTGAAAGAATCAGAAGCAAATGCATAAACTACTGAAATTCATACATGACATGAAAGAAAATTTCTCCCATGAAATTGATACCTTAAAAGAGAAATCAAAATGAAATTAAGAATTCAATAGAGCCAGCACCATGGCTGACTAGGCTAATCCTCTGCCTGCAGTGCTGGCACTCTGGGTTCTAGTCTTGGTTGCTCCTCTTCCATTCCAGCTCCCTGCTGTGGCCCGGGAAGGCAGTGGAGGATGGGCCAAGTGCTTGGGCACTGCACCTGCATGGGGGACCAGGAGGAAGCACCTGGCTCCTGGCTTTGGATCAGCGCAGCGCACCAGTCGTAGTGGCCATTTAGGGGGTGAACCAACAGAAGGAAGACCTGTCTCTCTCTCACTGTCTAGCTCTGCCTGTCAAAAAAAAAAAAAGAATTCAATAGAACAAATAAAAATGCAGTGGAGAGCTTTAACAGAATTGGAAAAGCAGAAGTAACAATAGCCAACTTAGCAGACAAATCACAAGAAATTATACAGTCAGACAAAAAACAAGAGAAAGTTAGAAAACTAAAAGACACTGTTGGAAATCTACAGGATACTATCAAATGACCCAAAATATGAGTTCTATGAGTTCCTGAAGGCATAGAAAGAAAGGATTGGAAGACCTGTTTAGTGAAATAGTAACAAAAAATGTCCCTAATTAGGAAAAAGAAAGGGACTTCCAAGTACAGGAAGCACACAGAACTAATGTACATGACCAGAAAAGATCCTTACCATGGCATTGTAATCAAACTCTCCACAGTAAAATAAAGAAAATGTACTAAAATGTGCAAGAGAAATGCCAATATTACTTTCAGAGGATCTCTACTTAGACTCACAGTGGACTTCTCATCAGAAACCCCAGAGGATAAGAGACAATGACAAGATATATTCCAAGTAATAAGAAAACTGTCAACCCAGAACACTATACTCAGCAAAACTCTCTCATTTATGAATGAAGGTGCAATAAAGACCTTCCATAACAAACAGAAACTGAAAGAATTTGTCACCAACCATCCAGCCCTGCAAAAGATGCTTAACAATGCGCTGCACACAGAAACATAGAAACACAGTCATCTCTACAAGAGAAAATATCCCAGTAAATGTACAAAAAAATCCAAAGTAAAAAACAGGAATATTTTTGGAAAAATGGCAGAGCAAAGTTGTTACCTATCCATAATCACCTTGAATGTAAATGGCCTCAACTCTCCAGTTAAAAGACACACACTGGCTGAATGGATTAAAAAACAAAACTCATCTATTTGCTGCCTACAAGAAATACATCTCACCAACAAAGAGGCATACAGACTGAAAGTGAAAGGATAGAAAAAGATATTCCATGTTAACAGAAACCAAAAAAGAACTTGTGTAGGCATCCTAATATTAGACAAAATAGACCTTAACAAAAAAACTTAAGAGACAAAGAAGGGCACTGTGTAATGATTAAGGGATCAATTCAATAGGAAGATGTGACTATTATAAACGTATATGCACCCAATTTCAGGGTAGCTGGCTATTTAAATAAATGTTAAGGAATCTAAATGGAGACATAGACTCAAATGCAATATTAATGGGGCACTTCACACCACACTTAAGCAATGGATAGATGAACCAGACAGAAAATCAGCAAGGAAACAGAAGAGGTTATTGATACTATAGACCAATGGACCTAACAGATCTCTCTCTCCAGTGTATGAAACTTTCTCTAGTATCAGCCACATGCTAGGCAATAAAGCAAGTCTCACAAGTTCCAAAAAGTCATCATCATACCATGCATCTTCTCGGACCATCATGGAATGAAACTGGAATTCAGCAACTCAGTAATCTCTAGAACGTATGCAATCACATGGAGACTGAACACCATGCTCCTGAATGAACAGTGGATCACAGAAGAAATCAAGAGATTTTGACTGAGCACCAAAAAGGAAACCTGTTGAAGTGAAATGGACACTATGAGAAACAGTGACTTGATCAGCCCTTGTCCTGACTGTCGGGGAACAACTTAATACTTTATCCCTTTTAGTTTTTTTTGTTCTACTTAATACTTAATACTATTGGTTGAACTCTTTAATTAACACACAATTATTCTTAAGTGTTGAAACTTAACTGAAAAGTCATCCCTTTAAAATATAAGAGTGGGAATAAGAGAGGGAGGAGATGTACAATTTGGGAAATGCACAAGCTGGCTTGCCCCAAATGGTGGAGTTAGAAACGTGCCAAGGGATTTCAACTCAATCCCATCAAGGTGGCATGTACCAATGCCATCTCACTAGTCAAAGTGATCAGTTTCAGTTCACAATCAATCATAATGATAGGATTAAGAGTCAAAATGATCACATAAACAAGCCTAGTGTCTGCTAATACTAACTGATAACATTAAAAAAGAGAATGATCCAACATGGGAAGCAGGATACACAGCAGACTCATAGAATGGCAGATGTCCTAAATAGCCTCAGAATCAGCTGTAAGGCATTCAGATCTGGCTGAAGAGCCCATGAGAGTATTTTAGGCATGGAAAGCCAAGACACTCTGGCAAAAAAAAAAAAAAAGAAAAAAAAAACTAAATGAAAGATCTCTGCAAGTGAGATCCCAGTGGAAAGAACGGGCCATCAAAGAAGGAGGTACCTTTCTCTGAAGGGAGGCGAGAACTTCCACTTGGACTACGACCTTGTCTAAATAAGATCGAAGTCGACGAACTCAAAAGGCTTCCATAGCCTTGGCAACTCATGACAAGAGCCTAGAGTGATTACTGACACTATAAACAAGAGTGTCAATTTATGAAGTCAACAACAGGAGTCACTGTGTACTTACTCCTCATGTAGGATCTCTTTCCTTAATGTGTTGTACAATGTGAATTAATGCTATAACTAGTACTCAAACAGTACTTTACACTTTGTGTTTCTGTGTGGGTACAAACTGTTGAAATCTTTACTTAGTATATACTAAATTGATCTTCTGTATATAAAGAGAATTGAAAATGAATCTTGATGTGAATGGAATGGGAGAGGGAGCAGGAGATGGGAGGGTTGCGGGTGGGAGGGAAGTTATGGGGGGAAAAAGCCACTGTAATCCAAAAGCTGTACTTTGAAAATTCATATCTGTTAAATAAAAGTTTAAAAAATAAGAAGTAAAAAAAATTCTGAAAGCAAATGATGATGACAATACAACATACCAAAACTTATGGGATTTAGCAAAAGAAGTGTTAAGAGGAAAGTTTATAGCAATTGGTGTATACACCAAGTAAATGAGCTGTCAATGCATCTCAAGTACCTAGAAAAACAGCAGGAAACCAAACTCAAAACTAATAGGAAAAAAAATTAAAGTGAGAGGAAATCCATAAAATTCAAACAAAAAATACAAAAGCAAAACAAAGAGCTGTTTTTTCATGCAATAAACAAAAATGGCAAAACATTTTTCCCACTAGCCATCAAGAGAGAGAAAAGACCCAAATCAATAAAATTAGAAGTGAAAAAGGAAGTGCAGCAACAGATACCACAGGAAAAAAAAATCAGAAATTACTCCAGAGAGCTCTATGCCAACAAACTGGGAAACCTACAAGAAATGGACAGATTCCAGGCCACATACAACCTTCCTGAGTTGAGCCATGAAGACATAGGAAACCTAAACAAACCAATTACCCAGTCAGAAATTGAATCAATAATAAAGAGCCTCGCAAAAAAGAACAGCCTGAGACCAGATGGCCTCACTGCTGAATTCTACCAGACATTTAAAGAACTAACTGCAATTCTTCTCATGTTATTCAAAACAATTGAAAGGGAGGGAATCCTCCCAAATTCTATGAAGCCAGCCATCACCTTAATCTCTAAACCTGAAAAAGATGCAACTGAAACAACGAATTCCAGATCAATTCCCCTGAGGAACATAGATGCAACAATACTGAACGAAATTCTAGCCAATCAAATTCAACAACATATTAGAAAGATCATCCACCCAGATGGACCAAGTGGAATTTATCCTTGGTAAGCAGGGATAGTTCAACATTTGCAAATCAATCAATATGATACGCCACATTAACAAACTGCAGAACAAAAACCATGTGATTGTCTCAATAGATGCAGAGAAAAATTTGATAAAATACAACACCCTTTCATGATGAAAACTCTAAGCAAACTGGGTATAGAAGGAACATTCCTCAGCATAATCAAGGCAATTTATGACACAACCACGGCCAGCATCCTATTGAATGGGGAAGACTTGGAAGCATTCCCACTGAGATCCAGAAGCGGACTAGGATGCCCACTTTCACCATTGATGTTTAATATATTCCTGGATGTTTTAGCCAGAGCCATTAGGCAAGAAAAAGAAATCAAATGGATACAAACTGGGAAGAAGGAATTCAAACTATCCTTATTAGCAGAAAATATTTCTATATAGGGGATCCAAAAGTCTCTACCAAGAGACTATTAGAACTCATAGAAGAGTGTGGGAAAGTAGCAGGAAATAAAATTAATAAAAAAAATAGCCTTTGTATACACAGAGAATGCCAATACTGAGAAACAACCTCAAAAATGAATCCCATTCACAATAACTACAAAAAATCAAATACCTTGGAATAAATGTAACCAAGGTAGTCAAAGATCTGCACAATGAAAATTAACAAATATTAAAGAAAGAAATAGAAGCAGATACCAAAAAAATTGGAAAAATCTTCCATGTTCATGGATTGGAATTATCAATATCATCAAATGTCCATTCTCCTGAAAGCAATTTTCAGATTCATTGTGATACCAATCAAAATACCAAGGACTTTTTTTCAGATATAGAAAATATGATGCTGAAATTCACATGGAATCACAGGGGACTTTGAATAGTTAAAGCAGTCTTTATAACACAAAGTCAGAGGCATCACAATAAAAGATTAAAAGACATACTACAAGGCAGTTATAATCAAAATAGCCTGGTACTGATACAAAAACAGATGGATAGACCAATACAACAGAATAAAAATCTAGAAATCAACCCAAGCATCTACATCCACCTTGTATTTGACAAAGGAGTTAAAACAATTCTTTGGAGCAAGGACAGTCTCTACAACAAATGGTGCTTGGAAAACTGGATTTCCACACGCAGAAGTATGAAGACCCATACGTTTCACATTACACAAAGATCTACTCAACATGAATTAAAAGATCTAAATCTATGACCCGGCACAAATTATTAGAGAACATTTTGTAAAACACTGCAAGACATTGGCACAGGCAAAATGTTTTTGGAAAAGACCCCAGAGGCACAGGCAATCAAAGCCAAAATTAACAAATGAGGTTACATCAAATCAAGAAGTTTCTATACCACAAAAGAAACACTCAGGAAAGTGAAGAGGCAACTGACAGAGTGGGAGAAATTATTTGCAAACTATGCGACCAATTAAGGATTCATAACCAGAATATACAAATACATCAAGGGACTCAACAACAGGAAAACAAACACCCATATTAAGAAATGGGCAAAGGACTTAGACATTTTTCAAAAGAGGAAACCCAAATGGCCAATAGACACATGAAAAAATATTTAGGCTCACTAGCCACCATGGAAATGCAGATCAAAACCACAATGAGGTTTTACCTCACCCGAGTTAGAATGGCTTTCATACAGAAATCAACAAACCACAAATGCTGGTGAGGGTGTGGGGAAAAAGGTATCCTAATTCACTGTTGGTGGGAGTGTAAACTGGTAAAACCACTATGGAATACAGTATGGAAATACCTCAGAAATCTGAATTGAGACCTGCCGTATGGCCCGGCCACCCCCACTCCTGGGAATGTAGCCAAGGTAAATGAAATCAGTAAATTAAAGAATTATCTGCACCCCCATGTTTATTGCAGCTCAATTCTCAATAGCTACAACATGGAGTCAACCTCAATGCCTGTCAACCAAAGACTGGATAAAGAAATCATGGGATATGTACACTATGGAATACTTTTTTTTTCTTTTTTTAAATTTTATTTTATTTAATGAATATAAATTTCCAAAGTACAGCTTATGGATTACAATAGCTTCACCCCCCATAACTATCCTCCCACACACAACACTCCCCCCCCACTCCCTCTCCCTTCCATTCACATCAAGATTAATTTTCAATTATCTTTATATACAGAAGATCAATTTAGCATATATTAAGTAAAGATTTCAACAGTTTGCACCCACACAGAAACACAAAGTGTAAAATACTATTTGAGTACTAGTTATAGCATTAATGAAACACCTAAGAGTAATTGTGTATTAATTACAGTGTTCAACCAATAGTTTTAAGTAGAACATAAAAAATACTAAAAGGGTAAAGTATTAAGTTTTTTTGTTATATAGTTATTTTTTTATTTAATAAATGTGAATTTACAAAGTGCAACTTTTGTATTGTTGTGGCTTCCCCCACCCGACCTCCCTCCCTCCCTCCCTCCCGTGGCCCTCCCCTCTCCCACTCCCTCTCCCATCCCGCCCTTCATCACGTTTCATTTTCAATTACCTTCATATACTGAAGATCAACTTAGTATATACTAAGCAAAGATTTCAACAGGCTGTACTCACACAACCGCACAAGGTATAGGGTATTGTTTGACTAGTAGTGTTGTTTTTAAGTTTCATAGTAAAACATATTAAGGACAGAGATTCTACGTGGGGAGCATGTACCCCAGTGACTCCTGTTGATTTAACAATTGGCACTCTTATTTATGACGTCAGCAGTCACCCGAGACTCTTGCTATGAGCTGTCTAGGCTATGAAAGCCCCTTGAGTTCACTGACTCTGAACTTGTTTAGTCAAGGCCATATCACAGTGGAGGTTCCTTCCTCCCTTCAGAGAAAGGCGCCTCTCTCCTTGATGGCCTGTTCCTTCTGCTGGAGTCTTGTTCACCAGGATCTTTCATTTAGATTGTTTTTTGCCATGGTGTCATGGCTTTCCATGCCTGTGAGACTCTCATGGACCTTTTAGCCAGATCCGAATGTCCCAAGGGTTGATTCTGAGGCAGGAGTGCTGCCATTCTATGAGTCTGCTTACACTATGGAATACTACACACCAGTAAAAAATGAAATCCGGTCATTTTCAACACAATGGATGAATCTAGAAAACATCACACTTAGTGAAACAAGCCAGTACCAAATGGGCCAATACCATATGTTCTCCCTGATCTGTGAGAATAGAGCACCTACAACCAAATCTGTAGAAGTAATATTGACACTTCAAGAAGTCACGAATTGAGCTGCCTTTGTCTTGACTGTTGAGGAACAGTTTCATTTGTTTTTTTATTTGGTTTTCTTCATAGTATTTGTTGAAACTTTTTATTTAACATAGCACTAGTCATGTGTATATAAAGTTACTTGAGGGTGGGTCTCAGTAAAAAGCAAGAGTGGGAATAAAGAGAGGGAGGAGGAAATTTGTAGTTTTTTTTTTTTTTGACAGGCAGAGTGGACAGTGAGAGAAAGGTCTTCCTTTGCCATTGGTTCACCCTCCAATGGCCACCACGGCCAGCGCACTGTGCTGATCCGATGGCAGGAGCCAGGTGCTTCTCCTGGTCTCCCGTGCGGGTGCAGGGCCCAAGCACTTGGGCCATCCTCCACTGCACTCCCTGGCCCCAGCAGAGAGCTGGCCTGGAAGAGGGGCAACCGGGACAGAATCCGGCACCCCGACCAGGACTAGAACCCGGTGTGCCGGCGCTGCAAGGCGGAGGATTAGCCTAGTGAGCCACGGCGCTGGCCGGAAGTTTGTAGTTTTAAAGCTGTAGTTATGCATACATTCCTATAGACTTACTTATAAGGGTACAGTTTAAAAACTTGCCATGGGACCCCAAATCTCATTAGACTGGGTGGTAAAAATGCCACCTTAAGTGTTAAAATGAACATATAGATAGGATTAAGTGTTAAAGTGATCCTAAAAATAGGGTTGTCTCTCTGGTAACAGTAATAGTTATCTCCGTGGATGTCTTCATGAAATTTTCCCAGTAAATCACATTCAAATGCCCTACATCTTATTTTCTCAGGGCTCAAAATAATCTGACAGCTACTAAAATGATATTTGACCTAAGAGCTGATTTTTGAGTGGTACCTGCAGCAATTTAACCATAAGCCTTAAATATTATCTCTTTGCAGCCAAGTCTTCTGGCAACTAAGTAGGGATTTTCAAATAAGTTCTGAGCAGACAATGTTATCCAGTAGAAGGAGAAGTTAACAAAGGTAATGCTGCAGTCTACAACTAAGATTGTCCCTGCTGAGGCCATTGATATATTCTATTTTATGAATATCAAAAATCTTAACAAAATGAAAAATACTTTAAAACTTAATTCTAAATGCTTTTTAAAATACATTGATACATTGAGTGTCTACCAGATGCCAGCCACTACAAGAAGAACTACAGATAAGGTATACCCAAAGGAGGGGCATAATCTGTCCCTAAATTCTGCTACCATAGTCTGCAATCTGGACATGATCCAGAAGTAACAGAAATTTTTTTTTCTTTTTTTATTTAATAAATATAAATTTACAAAGTACAACTTTTGCATTGTTGTGGCTTTTTCCCCCATAACCTCCCTCCCACTTGCAACCATCCCATTTCCCACTCCCTCTCCCATCCCATTCTTCGAGATTCATTTTCAATTATCTTTATATGCAGATGATCAACTTAGTATATACTAAGTAAAGATTTCAACAGACTGCACCCACACAGCCACACAAAATAGAATACTGTTCGACTAGTAGTTTTACTGTTAATTCTCATAGTACAACATATTAAGGACAGAGATCCTACATGGGGAGCAGGTGCACAGTGACTCCCGTTATTGATTTAACAATTGACACTCTTATTTATGATGTCAGTAATCATGAGCTGTCAAGGCTATGGAAGCTTCTTGAGTTCACCAACTCTGATCTATGGGGATGGTGCACCTGCGAATCTAGAGGAATAACCAGGACATATAAAGAGATCTAAAACCTCCACAACAAAACAACACAGTTAAGAAATTGGCAAAGGACTGAAATACTTTTTCAAAAGACAAAATCCAAATGGCTGACAGACTCATGGAAAAATGCTCAGGATTGCCGGCACTGTGGCTTACTAGGCTAATCCTCCACCTTGTGGTGCTGGCACACCAGGTTCTAGTCCTGGTCAGGGCACCGGATTCTGTCCCGGTTGCCCCTCTTCCAGGCCAGCTCTCTGCTGTGGCCAGGGAAGTGCCGTGGAGGATGGCCCAAGTGCTTGGGCCCTGCACCCCATGGGAGACCAGGAGAAGCACCTGGCTCCTGCCATCAGATCAGCACGGTGCGCTGGCCGCAGCAGCCATTGGAGGGTGAACCAACAGAAAAAGGAAGACCTTACTCTCTGTCTCTCTCTCTGTCCACTCTGCCTGTCAAAAAAATAATGCTCAGGATCACTAGCCATGAGGGAAACGAAAATCAAAACCAAAATGAAGTTTCACCTCACCCCAGCTAGAATCTTGATTTCTGAATGAAATCCACGTGGGAAGCCTGAATGACGCCCCTGTCTCTGGGCTTCAGTCCCTCAGTCCAAGCCAGCCTGGGCTATTGGAGCCACCTGGGGAGTGAACTGGCTACCGGAAAATCTCTGTGTGATTCTGCCTTTCAATCAAAATCAAAGTTTAAGAACCAAAATAATCACAGTGAGATCAGGTGCACATTGTGAATGTTTTAGACCAAACGGGAGACATGTTTTGATAGAGGAAATGCCCTTATGAATTTTCTAGGGAACTCAATGCAGAATTCCACCTATAATGAAGTAAAAGAAGAGCTTATTCCTCACAGTTCTGGAGGAAGGGTTACAAAGAGCACACTAAGGGCAGGTATCATTTCTTCTGGCCTCTCTCCTTGTTTGCAGATGGCTGCCTCCTCACACTGTCCTCACCTGGCTTGCCATCAGTGCACAAAGCTCCCCACTGCTTCTCTGAGTGTGTCCTGATATTCCTTTCTTCAATGAACACTCCAGCTGGATTATGGCTTAGCGATCTCATTTTAATTCAACAGCTCTGCTAATGCCTAATAAATATCTTTACATTTGGAATCCTGGGAAGTTGCGCTTCAACATGAATTTGTGTCTGGAGAGAACTGCAATTCCGTTTAACATGCTTTGGAAATTCTGAGATGACTTTGGGAATAGAGTGATAGAATTTTTGGACTGTAAGGCCTGAATTCATCTGACAGGTTGATCTGCTCAAAATAGTTTGTTTCCTAAACAAAAATGTTTTGCCCAATAGCCACAGAGCCTCTGGGTCACCTGGCCAGGCATTCTCATTGTGCAACGCCCATCTTTTACTAATGATGCATTTCTAGGGGTTAAGGAGTCTTTGGGTGAAAACAGACATCAGATTGCACTCATCTGAATGACCTCAGCCACACGCGTTAGACCCATTTTCATAATCAAAAGTACATTCATGGTAACATCACTAAAAATTCCCAAGCAGGGAGATCTAGTGCTCCATTGTGCCCCCGCAGCAACAAAACCTAGAAAATCCACAGGAATCAAGTTTCCAAAACCTGGGATGGATTTACCACCTTACAGCAGTCAGGGGAGGGGTTAATACAAAAAGCTGCAGCTTTAAGGAAGCCTGCTGCAGTTTAAATCCCTGCCTCATGTTCCATTCTCAGGTGAGCGGCAGTGGTAACGGCAGCAATACAAACTCCGGACACAAGCTACTCAGACCAGAAGGGGCAATGCCGACATCAGTCTCAAAGACCACACTTCTCCACTGGACTGTGAGAAGGTCTCTGAGGTGTGGCACGGAGGCTGCTTGCCTCTGGTGTGCCCAGCTTGAAGCCTTTCCAAGGATGTGATAGCTTCTCAGGTGACATTTGCAGAAAGTCCAGAAAGGCACAGTATTGGCCCCAGAAGGCCGAGGGACCAGAGATCAGATGGGATGAGCCACAGATACTCTGAAGAGGGGTAAGTGAGGGGATGGGTCAGGAGCTACTTGGGATAGCAGGACATTTAAACTTCTTGTGTATGCCTTGTAATCATGGACACTACCACATCCGCGAGGTGGGCTGCGTGCACAGGAGATGGGAGAAGTGTTCCAAGATTTCAGCCCTGGCTGATGTGCGGGATGCACACAGGAGGTGTTGAGTGTGGCACAGAGGACAAGTTGCTGAAAAGCACTGAAGGAGTGGAGCAACATGGAGTCAATCTGCAGGACTGGAAAAGGATTTTCTTCTCCTCAGTTTCCTTTGACTTAAAGAATTTTAGGAACAGAAGCTGAACACTTCAGTAGACACAGAAAACATAAGACAGACATTCCAAAAAGAGATGATAGAAGAAAACGAACACATAGACCACACAAAAACAGGAACAATGAACCTGAGGTGGGGTTGGAGCAGAGATGACAAGAGCTATACGTCTTGGGTAAGAAATTGTGTGCCATGCAAAGAAACACGAAAGCAAGTCTCTTTTACAAGAAAATGAAAACATAAATATTCTACAAGGACAAAATCAAGTCAATTTTCTTTTGTGCAAAAAAAATCAAATCATAAAGATCTAGAGCAAATTGGGAAAACCACACATGACCAAAATGAGAATGTCTTCAAAGAAACAAATTTTAAACAGGAAGCAAATTCTAGAGCTGCAAAGCAGAACTGAAATGAAAAAAAAATCACAACAAATCTTAAAAGTGGATTTGAGTGTGAAGAATAGTGAACCTGAATGCCAGATAATTGAGATGTTCCAGTGCAAGGAACACAGAGGAAAAATAATGAAGAACAGAGTTTAAAAGCAGTGAAACTGTATCAAATATACCATGACTTGTACAAGATAAGCTGCATAAGAAAAGGAGACTTTAAGAAGCAGAAACAATAATGACATAAACACTATCTGAAAAGTTACAGGTGGAGGAAAAGCTTGAGCCTACACCTCAAAGACGCACAACAAATCCATGGCAGAATAAACCTCAAAGACATCCAAATTGAGATATTTTATACTCAAATTATTAAAAAAGTTGGGGAACCATATCTGCCCATCTCCATAAGATGCCAATGAGCACACCCCCATCCCACATCAGAGTATGTCTTCAGCTCTGACACTGAGTCTTTGACCTTGATGCTTCTAGGTAGATTCCTGGAATTCACAAATGTGAATTCTCCCAATTGAAAATGTCAACATGAAGTAGGGGAGAGATAGTAATTCCCTTACCTGCTTTGTTTTATCCAGGACTAAACAACCAGAGTAAAACACTAGGAAGTATTCCAGATGACACCCTGAGGCAAACTGCCTTCTAGTGGAGACCTTAGATCAGCACTCAGAAGGATGCCCTACTGCTGTCCCTGAAGGGTGCCCCATTTAGCATGAAGCCATCAGTATGGTAGCAGTCCCCGTATCCCTAACTGCAGTTAGGGTCCATTCTTCTGGGTGGGGAGGGAGTGGTTATGTGAGGAGGTATTTGAAAAAACAGTTAGGTCAGTTCCCCACTGAAATGGGGAAAGAGGATGTCCCTTTAAGCATGGACAAGACCGTTAGCAAAACTGATGAAATCTTTACTTAATATATACTAAATTGATCTTCTGTATATAATTAAAAATGAATCTTGATATGAATGGAATGGGAGAGGGAGTGGGAGATGGGAAGGTTGTGGGAGGCAGGGAAGTTATGGTGGGGGAAAAGCTATTGTAATCCATAAACTGTACTTTGGAAATTTATATTTACTAAATACAAGTTAACAAAAAGAAAAAGACCATTAGCAAGACAAAAGTGCCAATTCCATGATTCTGGGTCTCTAGTTTTTTGTGTTTTTTTTTTTTTTTTGACAGTGAGAGAGACAGAGATAAAGGTTTTCCTTCTATTGGTTCACCCCTCAAATGGCCGCCACGGCTGGAGCTACACTGAAGCCAGGAGCCAGGTGCTTCTCCTGGTCTCCCATGCGGGTGCAGGGGCCCAAGCACTTGGGCCATCCTCCACTGCCTTCCTGGGCCACAGCAGAGAGCTGGACTGGAAGAGGAGCAACCAGGACTAGTACCTGGCGCCCATATGGATGCCAGCGCTGCAGGCGGGAATTAACCAAGTGAGCCATGGCACCGGCCCCCTGGGTCTCTGGTTTTATCATGAGAATATAAGTTTACTATTGCATACTTCTGACGGCTTTTGTATTTTATCATGAGCAGTCTATAGGGGACTGCATTTCCTGGCTTGAGTTGGGCCCTTACCATCTGTTACCTGAAATCCTGTACCTCAACTCAATTGTACTAAAGGACCCCATCTGTCATTTCCAGAATTTTCTCCTCTCTTGGAGGCCCCTCCTGATCTCTGTGGAAAGAGCATCCTGACTTAAATACATCTTGCTTGCCACAGGTATGGAAGTGCACATACACTCATACACACAGTAGGTTAACAAAGATGTCAAAAAGAGATTGAAAAACACTTAGCATTTTAATTGCAATGAAAACAAAATACAATCACCTAATGGATGAAGTGAAATCAGGGCCTAGAAGAAAATTTATACCTACAAGCAACTACAATAAAAAATATCTGAAATCAATCAATTCTTTGAACATATTTAAGAACAAGCAAAAAAGAAGAACCTAAATCCATCAAAAACTAGCAGAAAAAAACAAAAGTAGAGACACAAAGTGCCACACAGTAAAACAACATTAAGAAATCATTACCAAGACAGAAACTGAATCAGTAATAAAGACCCTTCCAGCAAAGAATAGCCCATGACTGGATGGCTTTACTGAATTCTAACAGGAATTTGAAGAAGGTCCAATCCTTCTCAAGCTATTCAGAAACAATTGAAATGGGGGGAATCCTCCCAAATTTATTCTATGAAGCCAGCATCACCTTAATTCATAAACCTGAAAAAGATGCAACAGAAAAAGAGAACTACAGACCAATTTCCCTGATGAACATAGACACAAAAATCCTCAAAAAAATGTTAGCCAATTGAATCCAACAACACATCAGAAAGACCATTCAGCTTGACCAAGTGGGATTTATTCCTGGTATGCAGGAATAGGTCAACATTCACAAAGCAAACAATGTCAAACATCACATTACCAACCTGAAGAACAAAAACCATGTGATCCAATGGCTGCAGAGAAGCCATTGGATAAAATACAACACCCTTTCATGATGAATACTCTAAGAAAATTGGGTAAAGAATCAACATTCCTCAATACAATCAAGGCATTTTATGACAAACCCACAGCCAGCATCCTATTGAATGAGGAAAAGTTGGAACCATTCCCACTGAGATATGGAACCAGACAAGGATGCCCACTCTCAACATTTCTATTTAAAACATTCCTGGAAGTTTTAGCCAGAGCCATCAGGCAAGAAAAATAAGGTAAAGGGATACAAAATGGGAAGGAGGAAGTCAAAGTATTCCTATTTGCACATGACATGATTCTATATGGAGAATCCAAAAGACTCCACTAAAAGACTATTGGACCTCATAGAAAAGTTAGGTAAAGTAGCAGGGTATAAGGTCAATTCAGAAAAATCAACAGCCTTTGAATACACAAAGCCATGGCTGAGAAAGAACTTTTAAGATCAATTCCATTCATAATAGCTGCAAAAAAATCATACCTTGGAATAAATTTAACCAAGGATGTCAAGGATCTCTATGATGAGAATTATAAATCATTAAAGAAATAGAAGATACCAAAAAAAAAGGAAAAATCTGCCATGTTCATGGATTAGAAGCATCAACATCAAAATGTCCATTCTTCCAAAGGTAATTTACAAATTCAATGCAATTTCAATCAAATACCAAGGATAAAAAGTGATGCTGAAATTCATATGGAAACACTGGAGACCTCAAATAGCTAAAACAATCTTATACAACAAAAACCAAGCTGAAGGCATCACAATACCAGATTTCAAGACATACTACAAGGCAGTTGTAAGCAAAATAGCCTGGTTCTGGTACAAAAACAGATGGATAGACCAATGGAACAGAGTAGAATTGCCAGAATTCATTCCAAGCATCTACAACCAACTTATATTTGACCTAGGATCTAAAACCAATCCCGGGAGCAAGGACAGTCTCTTCAACAAATGGTGTTAGGAAAATTGGATTTCCACATTCAGAAGTAGGAAGCAGGATCCCTACCTTACATCTTAACCATCCACTCAACATAGATTAAGGACTTAAATCTGTGACCCGATACCATCAAATTATTAGAGAACATTGGGGAAACCCTGTAAGACTTTGGAACACGCAAACCATTCTTGGAAAAGACCCCAGAGGCACAAGCAATCAAAGCCAAATTAAGAAATGGGATTATATCCAATTGGGAAGTTATGCAGTGCAATAGAAACATTCAACTATTTGAAGAGCAAATGACTGCATGGGAGAAATTATTTGCAAACTATACAACTTATAAAGGTTTAATAACCAAAATATATAAAAAGATCAAGAAACTCCACAACAACAAAGCAAGCAACCCAGTGAAGAAATGGGCAAAGGACTTAGACATTTTTCAAAAGAGGAAATCCAAATGGCCAACAGACACAGAAAAAAGGCTCAGGATCACTAGCCACTAGAGAAATGCAAATCAAAACCACAATGAGGTTTCACCTCACCCCAGTAAGAATGGCTTCCATACAGGAATCAACAAATGCTGGGGAGGATGTGAGGATAAAGGTACCCTAACCCACTGTCGGTGAGAATGTAAACTGATAAAACCACTGTGGAGGACAGTATGGAGATAGCTCAGAAATCTGAATATAGATGTACCATATGTCCCAGCCATCTGTTCCTGGGGATTTACCCAAGGGAAATGAAATCAGCATATGAGGTAGGCGGAGCCAAGATGGCGGAATAGTGAGGGCGTGCACCGATAGTCCGGGAAAATTTAGTTTAATAAAAGGGGAGTTACGGTAGCCGCAGAAAAAAGAACCAGGAAAAAATTGCACAGGAATCGTGAATCGGAGGACCTACTGGGAGAACAAGGTCGCCCACCGCGCGGAAGCCAAGTCGCGGGACGGAGCCGCAGAAGCCCCAGTGCTCCAAGGGGAGTGCATGCCACACAGACAACAGCGGGGAGACTTGGGACGCTCCACACATCGGCGCTGGAAGGGGAGGTGAGCTCAATAACCCGAGACATTGGTGGGGAAACGGGGGTCAGAATCTAGAGGGGGGCCGGAAAGTGCAGCAAACTCACTACCGGAAAGAAGGAAAAAAAAAAGCTTCGGGGTTTCTCTTCCCCCTAACCTTGCAAAGGTTACAAGGCTGCAAGGCTAGAATTCCCAAGAGACAAAGAGCAGGCCTGCGCTCTGGATTTACATATCAATGGGGGAGAGCTAAGCAACTGAGTCACTACAATTCAGTAGCCTAGGCAACCCAGTGGGAGTCCAGAGGAGCCAAAGACTGGAAGCTAAATACCATCAATTCTGCACAGCCTTGCCCTGCGGTGTTACTTACCCCCTGAATAAATAAAATAAATAAATAAATAAAAAGAGAGAGATTTACCACGCATAACCTGAGGGTGTCACCTTTGCACACCCTTAACCTGGAAGAACCAGGCAGAGCTCTCAGGCCGCACCCATCTCAAGCCTCCAAGGCTCCTCCAACAGCAGGCAGTCCACTTAACACGGACACAGTATAAATAAAAAAAAGAAAGAAAGAAAAAAAAAACGCACAGTGACGCAAGAAGAATTAACTATGCCGAGTAACAAACACAGAAATAGAGGGAGCAAGATCAACGATGACACTATGATGCCTCCAAATAAGCAAAACACCCCAAGCCAAGAGTATGAAGATGATGAGATAGAAGAAATGCAAGATACGGATTTCAAAAAATTTATGATAAGAACATTTAGAAGTTTTCAAAAGCAAATCCTTGAACTACAGAAATCCTTAATGGACAAGATTGAAAATCTCTCTCGTGAAAACAAAATTTTAAGGAAGAGTCGAAATGAAACTCAGAAACTAGTAGAACAGGAAAGTGTTATAGTGAAGAGAAATCAAAATGAAATGAAGAGCTCAATAGATCAAATGACAAACACATTAGAAAGCCTTAAAAACAGAATGGGTGAAGCAGAAGAGAGAATATTGGACTTAGAAGATAGAGCACAGGAAAACATACAGTCAAACCAAAGAAAAGAAGAGGAAATTAGAAACCTAAAAAATATTGTTGGGAATCTACAGGATACTATCAAAAAAACCAACATTCGAGTTCTAGGAGTTCCTGAAGGCATGGAGAGAGAGAAAGGATTGGAAGGCCTTTTTAGTGAGATACTAGCAGAGAACTTTCCAGGTTTGGAGAAGGACAGAGATATCCTAGTACAGGAAGCTCATAGAACCCCCAATAAACATGACCAAAAGAGATCCTCACCACGACACGTGGTAATTAAACTTACCACAGTGAAACATAAAGAAAAGATCCTAAAATGTGCAAGAGAGAAACGTCAGATTACTCTCAGAGGATCTCCAATCAGACTCACAGCTGACTTCTCATCAGAAACCCTACAAGCTAGGAGGGAATGGCGAGACATAGCACAGGTGCTAAGAGAGAAAAATTGCCAGCCCAGAATATTATATCCTGCCAAGCTCTCATTTGTGAATGAAGGTGAAATAAAGACCTTTCATAGCAAACAGAAATTGAAAGACTTTGTGGCCACTCGTCCGGCCCTGCAAAAGATACTTAAAGATGTGCTACACTCAGAAACACAGAAACACGGCCATCAATATGAAAGAAGGGAAAGGAAGAACACCTACCAGTAAAAGAGCATGGGAAGCTCAAAGCATATACTAGAAAATATTTCCGGGAAAATGGCAGGGCAAAGTCACTACGTATCAATAGTCACATTGAACATTAATGGTCTGAATTCTTCAGTTAAAAGACACCGTTTAGCTGACTGGCTCACAGAACACAACCCAACTATTTGTTGCCTACAAGAAACACATCTCTCTAACAAAGAGGCATGCAGACTGAAAGTGAAAGGTTGGAAAAAGATATTCCATGCCAACAGAAACCAAAAAAAAGCAGGTGTAGCCATATTAATATCAGACAAAATAAACTTTAATACAAAAACTGTTAAGAGAGACAAAGAGGGACACTATATAATGATTAAGGGTTCAATTCAACAGGAAGATGTAACTATTATAAATGTATATGCACCTAATTACAGGGCACCGGTCTATTTAAAAGATATGTTAAGGGACTTAAAGGGAGATTTAGATTCCAATACAATAGTACTGGGGGACTTCAATACTCCACTCTCAGAAATAGACAGATCATCCGGACAGAAGATCAACAAGGAAACAGCAGATTTAAATGACACTATAGCCCAAATGGATCTAACAGATATATACAGAACTTTCAACCCTACATCTACAGACTTCACATTCTTCTCAGCAGCGCATGGAACCTTCTCTAGGATTGACCACATACTAGGCCATAAAGCAAGTCTCAGCAAATTTAAAAGAATTAGAATCATACCATGCAGCTTCTCAGACCACAGCGGGATGAAGCTGGAAATTAGCAACTCAGGAAACCCCAGAAAGTATGCAAACACATGGAGACTGAACAACATGCTCCTGAATGAACACTGGGTCATTCAAGAAATCAAAAGAGAAATCAAAAACTTTCTGGAAGTAAATGAAGACAACAACACAACATATCAAAACTTATGGGATACAGCAAAAGCAGTATTGAGAGGCAAATTTATAGCAATAGGTGCCTATACCAAGAAATTGGAAAGGTACCAAATAAATGAGCTTTCAGCGCACCTCAAGGACCTAGAAAAACTGCAGCAAACCAAACCCAAATCTAGTAGGAGAAGAGAAATAATTAAAACCAGAGAAGAAATTAATAGAATTGAATCCAAAAAAACATTACAAAAAATCAGCCAAGTGAGAAGCTGGTTTTTTGAAAAAATAAACAAAATTGACACCCCATTGGCCCAACTAACTAAAAAAAGAAGAGAAAAGACCCAAATCAATAAAATCAGAGATGAAAAAGGAAACGTAACAACAGACACCACAGAAATAAAAAGAATCATCAGAAATTACTACAAGGACCTGTACGCCAGCAAACAGGAAAACCTATCAGAAATGGATAGATTCCTGGACACATGCAACCTACCTAAATTGAACCATGAAGACATCGAAAACCTAAATAGACCCATAACTGAAACAGAAATTGAAACAGTAATAAAGGCCCTCCCAACAAAGAAAAGCCCAGGACCAGATGGATTCACTGCTGAATTCTACCAGACATTTAAAGAAGAACTAATCCCATTTCTTCTCAAACTATTCAGAACAATCGAAAAAGAGGGAATCCTCCCAAATTCTTTCTATGAAGCTAGCATCACCTTAATCCCTAAGCCAGAGAAAGATGCAGCACTGAAAGAAAATTACAGACCAATATCCCTGATGAACATAGACGCAAAAATCCTCAATAAAATTCTGGCCAATAGAATACAACAACACATCAGGAAAATCATCCACCCAGACCAAGTGGGATTCATCCCTGGTATGCAGGGATGGTTCAACATTCGCAAATCCATCAATGTGATTCACCACATTAACAGACTGCAAAAGAAAAACCATATGATTATCTCAATTGATGCAGAGAAAGCATTTGATAAAATTCAACACCCTTTCATGATGAAAACTCTAAGCAAATTGGGTATAGAAGGAACATTCCTCAATATAATCAAAGCAATTTATAAAAAACCCACAGCCAGCATCCTATTGAATGGGGAAAAGTTAGAAGCATTTCCACTGAAATCTGGCACCAGGCAGGGATGCCCACTCTCACCACTGCTATTTAACATAGTTCTGGAAGTTTTAGCCAGAGCCATCAGACAAGAAAAAGAAATCAAAGGAATACAAATCAAGAAGGAAGAAGTCAAACTATCCCTCTTTGCAGACGATATGATTCTGTACTTAGAGGATCCAAAGAACTCTACTAAGAGACTATTGGAACTCATAGAGGAGTTTGGCAAAGTGGCAGGATATAAAATCAATGCACAAAAATCAACAGCCTTTGTATACACAAGCAATGCCATGACTGAGAAAGAGCTGCTAAGGTCAATCCCATTCACAATAGCTACAAAAACAATCAAATACCTTGGAATAAACTTAACCAAGGACGTTAAAGATCTCTACGATGAAAATTACAAAACCTTAAAGAAAGAAATAGAAGAGGATACGAAAAAATGGAAAAATCTTCCATGCTCATGGATTGGAAGAATCAACATCATCAAAATGTCCATTCTCCCAAAAGCAATTTATAGATTCAATGCAATCCCAATCAAGATACCAAAGACATTCTTCGCAGATCTAGAAAAAATGATGCTGAAATTCATATGGAGGCACAAGAGACCTCGAATAGCTAAAGCAATCTTGTACAACAAAAACAAAGCCGGAGGCATCACAATACCAGACTTCAGGACATACTACAGGGCAGTTGTAATCAAAACAGCATGGTACTGGTACAGAAACAGATGGATAGACCAATGGAACAGAATTGAAACACCAGAAATCAACCCAAACATCTACAGCCAACTTATATTTGATCAAGGATCTAAAACTAATTCCTGGAGCAAGGACAGTCTATTCAATAAATGGTGCTGGGAAAACTGGATTTCCACGTGCAGAAGCATGAAGCAAGACCCCTACCTTACACCTTACACAAAAATCCACTCAACGTGGATTAAAGACCTAAATCTTCGTCCTGACACCATTAAGTTATTAGAGAACATTGGAGAAACCCTTCAAGATATTGGCACAGGCAAAGAATTTCTGGAAAAGACCCGGGAGGCACAGACAGTCAAAGCCAAAATCAACTATTGGGATTGCATCAAATTGAGAAGTTTCTGTACTGCAAAAGAAACAGTCAGGAGAGTGAAGAGACAACCGACAGAATGGGAAAAAATATTTGCAAACTATGCAACAGATAAAGGGTTAATAACCAGAATCTACAAAGAGATCAAGAAACTCCACAAAAACAAAACCAACAACCCACTTAAGAGATGGGCCAAGGACCTCAATAGACATTTTTCAAAAGAGGAAATCCAAATGGCCAACAGGCACATGAAAAAATGTTCAAGGTCACTAGCAATCAGGGAAATGCAAATCAAAACCACAATGAGGTTTCACCTCACCCCGGTTAGAATGGCTCACATACAGAAATCTACCAACAACAGATGCTGGCGAGGATGTGGGGAAAAAGGGACACTAACCCACTGTTGGTGGGAATGCAAACTGGTCAAGCCACTATGGAAATCAGTCTGGAGATTCCTCAGAAACCTGAAGATAACCCTACCATTCAACCCAGCCATCCCACTCCTTTGAATTTACCCAAAGGAGTTTAAATTGATAAACAAAAAAGCGGTCTGCAGCCTAATGTTTATTGCAGCACAATTCACAATAGCCAAGACCTGGAACCAACCTAAATGCCCATCAACGGTAGACTGGATAAAGAAATTATGGGATATGTATTCTTTAGAGTACTATACCGCAGTAAGAAACAACGAAATCCAGTCATTTGCAACAAAATGGAGGAATCTGGAACACATCATGCTGAGTGAAGTAAGCCAGTCCCAAAGGGACAAATACCATATGTTCTCCCTGATCGGTGACAACTGACTCAACACCAAAAAGGAAACCTCCTGAAGTGAAATGGACACTATGAGAAATGGTGACTTGATCAGCATAGCTCTGACTGCTAATGGACAACTTAATACATTATCCCTCATAGTATTTTTTTTGTCTGTTCTACTTAATATGACTGGTTTAATTCTGTAATTATCACACAGTTATTCTTAAGTGTTGAAAATTAACTGAAATGTGATCCCTGTTAAACATAAGAGTGGGAATAAGAGAGGGAAGAGATGAATAATTTGGGACATGCTCGGGCTGACTTGCCCCAATTGGTAGAGTTGGAAACATACCAGGGGATTCCAATTCAATCCCATCAAGGTGGCATGTGCCAATGCCATCTCACTACTCCAAGTGATCAATTTCAGTTCACAATTGATCATAATGAAAGGACTAAGAGTCAAAGGGAGCACATAAACAAGTCTAGTATCTGCTAACACCAACCGATAGAATAAATAAAGGGGAGAGTGATCCAACATGGGAAGTGAGATACTCAGCAGACTCATAGAATGGCGGATGTCCTAAATAGCACTCTGGCCTCAGAATCAGCCCTAAAGGCACTCGGATCTGGCTGAAAAGCCCATGAGAGTATTTCAGGCATGGAAAGCCAAGACACTCTGGCAAAAAGATCTCTGTGAGTGAGATCCCAGTGGAAAGAACAGGTCTTCAAAGAGGGAGGTGCCTTTCTCTGAAGGGAGGAGAGAACCTCCACTTTGACTATGACCGTGTCTAAACAAGATAAGAGTCAGAGAACTCAAGGGGCTTCCATAGCCTTGGAAACTCATAACTGGTGCATAGGGAGATTACTGATGCCATAAACAGGAGTGTCAATTGGTAAAGTCAACAACAGGAGTCACTGTGCACTTACTCCTCATGTAGGATCTCGGTCCTTAACGTGCTGTACACTGAGGCTTAATGCTATAACGAGTACTCAAACAGTATATTTCACTTTGTGTTTCTATGGGGGTGCAAACGACTGAAATCTTTACTTAATGTATACTAAACTGATCTTCTGTAAAAAAAAAAAAAGAAAGAAATTTTCAATTCCCAACTTGACTCTCACTGGGATTAAACATGACAATAGGTCTGATCTGATTTCATCATCATTTAAAAAAAAATCATCTATTATTTTTCACTTTATGTTTCTGTGTGGGAGCAAACTGTTGAAATCCTTACTTAAGGTATACTAAGCTGATCTTCTGTATATTAAGATAGTCGAAAATGAATCTTGGTGTGAATGGAAGGGGAGAGGGAGTGGGAAAGGGGAGGGTTGTTGGTGGGAGGGACGGTATGGGGGGGGAAGCCATTGTAACCCATGAGTCGTACTTTGGAAATTTATATTCATTAAATAAAAGATAAAAAAAAAGAAATCAGCATATGAAAGAGTTATCTGCACCGCCCCCATGTTTATTGCAGCTCAGTTTACACTAGCTAAATCATGGAAGCAACTCAAAAGCCCATCAACTGAAGACTGGATAAATTATGGGATATGTACACCTTGGAATACCACACAGGGGTTATAAAAATGAAATCCAATCATTTGCAACAAAATGAATGAATGTGGAAATCATACTTACTGAAATAAGCCAGTCCCAAAGGGACAACTACCATATGTTCTCCCTGATCTGTGATAATAGAACACATAAAAAGAAATCTGTAGAAGAGAGGCAATGACTCTAACAGCCCTTGTCTTATTGTTGAGGAACGGGGTTTTTTTTTTTATATACTATTTGTCAAACTCTTAAAAGTTTAACATATGTGTATATAGTCAATTGAAAATAGACCTCAGGAAAAGTAAGAGTAGGAATAAGAGGAGGAGGAAGAGGGGTGGGAGTATGGGCATGAGGGTGGGCCCAGTGGGAAGAATCACCATGTTTCTAAAGTTGTAATTATGAAGCATGTGGAGTTTCTAACTCTAAAGCTGTATAGTTCTGCATACTTTCCTACGGACTTACTTGCAGTTTAAATACTTGCCATGGGATCTCAAATACCATTAAACTGGGTGGTAAATATATCATCTTAAGTGTTAAATTGATCATATGGGTAGGATTAGGGGTCTGGTAATAATTAAAAAGGAATGGATGTTCCAACATGATTAGCAGTCCACACAGCAGACTCAGAATCTGAGTAGATTCTGATAGACAATCCCTTTAAGTAGCACTCGGACCTCAGAATCAGCCCTTTAAGTCTTCTTGGTCTGTCTGAAAAATCCATGAGAGCATTTCAGGCATCAAAAGCCAGACACTGTGCAAAAAATATCTGAGAAGAAGGACCTTCATGGGCGAGAGCTCAGTGGAAAGAAGTGGTCATCAAAGAAGGAGGTACTTTTCTCTGAAGGCAAGAGAGGACTTCCACTTTGCTTATGGCCTTGTCTAAATGCTGATGGAGTTTGTGGATTCAAAAGGCTTTCATAGCCTAGGGAGCTCATGTCAAGGGCCTTGGGTGGTCACTGACATTATACATAAGAGTTTTAACTTTTTTTTTGACAGGCAGAGTTAGACAGTGAGAGTGAGAGTGAGAGACAGACAGAAAGGTCTTCCTTCCATTGGTTCACCCCCCAAATGGCCACCATGGCCTGCATGCTGCACCGATATGAAGCCAGGAGCTTCCTCCTGGTCTCCCATGCCAGTACAGGGCCCAAGGATTTGGGCCATCCTCCATTGCCTTCCCGGGCTGCAGCAGGGAGGTGAACTGGAAGAGGAGCAACCGGGACTAGAACCCTGGGTACCGGCGCTGCAGGCAGAGGATTAGTCCAGTGAGCCACGGTGCTGGCCAAGAGTTTTAACTGTTAACACAGGAGTTGTTGTGCACTAACTTCTCATGAAGTACCTCTAAGAGTTGCATTATGTCTAGGTGTTCGCAAAACGATGTATCATTCTTCAGTGCTTCTTTAAAGTTAATTAAGTTTCTAAAAAAATGGAGTGAAACTAACTTCAAGATGAAAGGACTTTGAACAGTCCTTGTCTCAACTGTTGAGGAACAGTTTTTTTGGTGCAAACTGTGGAACTCTTTGCTTAGTAAAGAGCTGGTCTTCTGTGTATAAAGTTAACTCAAAAGGCATCCATAGCCTTGGCAACTCATGACAAGAGCCTAGGGTGATTACTGATGCCATGAACAAGAGTGTCAATTTGTTAAGTCAACAACAGGAATCACTGTGCACTTACTCCTCATGTAGGATCTCTTTCTTTAATGTGCTGTACACTGTGATTTAATGCTATAACTAGTACTCAAACAGTATTTTTTTCACTTTGTGTTTCTGTGTGGGTGCCAACTGTTGAAATCTTTACTAATATATACTAAATTGATCTTCTGTATATAAAGAGAATTGAAAATGAATCTTGATGTGAATGGAAGGGGAGAGGGAGCGGGAGAGGAGAGGGTTGTGGGTGGGAGGGAAGTTATGGGGGGGAAGCCATTGTAATCCATAAGCTGTACTTTGGAAATTTATATTCATTAAATAAAAGTTAGAAAAAGAAAAAAGTTAATTGAAAATGGACCTTAGTAGAAAATGGGACTGGCAATGAGTCAGGGAGCAGGAGGTGGGATGAGAGAGTGGTGGGAGGGTGGGTATGGTGGGAACAATCACTATATTCCTAAAGCTGTACTTATGAAACACATGAAGTTTGTATTCCATAAATGAAAGTCTTCTTTGTGAAAAAAGAAATCATGGATGGGACTGGTGCTGTAGCATAATGTTGCCACTTGGGCAGTTCAAGCTCCAGCTGCTCCACTTCCAATCCAGCTCCACAATGCACCTGGGCAAGTCAGAGAATCTCAAGTATTTACGTCCTTGCACCCTTGTGGGAGACACACAAGAATCTCCTGTCATCAGAGTGGCCTAGCTCCAATCACTGCAGTCACTCAGGGAGGACACCAACAGATGGAAGATCTTCTTTGTCTCTGAATCAATCAATCAGTCAGTCAGTCACTCTCTCCTTCAAATAAAGCTTTACAAAAAAATCAGAGTGGGTGTTGTGGCATAGCAAGTTAGGCTTCTGCTGCTCAGCTGACATCAGAATGGCAGACCAAGTCCCAGATGCTCTGTT
The DNA here is from genome assembly GCF_051225735.1 of Oryctolagus cuniculus. Taxonomy (NCBI): domain Eukaryota; kingdom Metazoa; phylum Chordata; class Mammalia; order Lagomorpha; family Leporidae; genus Oryctolagus; species Oryctolagus cuniculus. The sequence continues at coordinate 2,296,377 of NC_142885.1, read as the reverse complement.
TCCAAGCATCTCCATGTTAACATCCCTAGGAGGCTGCAGACCATGGTTCAAGGACTTGAGTCCCTGGCTCCCACCTCGGAGATCCACATGGAGTTCCTGAATTCTGGATTCTACCTGTCCAGCGCTGGTTGAACCTGTGGGTTGAAGACTTCCCTCATTCCCTCCCTTTCTCTCTCTCCCTCTCCTCCTCCCCCTCCCTCTCTCTCCCTCCCTTTACACACCCACTTCATGTGTTTGTGTGTGTTCCTTTGTCTCTGTCATGGTCACTTTTAAATTAATAAATCTTTAAAAAATAATCAGTGGAAGCAGACAATGTGGGATGTTGTTCTTGGTATCATGATGTGATACCATAGATCCATTTGTGTCAAAATATTTCAATTCATTTTCTTCACCCCCTCTCCTTTTGCAGTGCATAGCTAGTTCATGAAGAGGGTCATCCGCTAAGAGCAAAGTGAGTTGTTTTTTTCCTGTCCATCCCAGAGCCATGAGGAGACTGAAGCAAGAGATGGAGATGAGGTGCCTGGGGGCCCAGAATCTTGGAGGATGCCTCTCCACAATTCAGAACAGCTTAACATGTCATGCAATATTCTACACCTTCTACTTCTCTCCCCAACCTCCACTTCCCTCTGCTCAAGACAACCAGAGACAGCATGAGGCTCCTGCTCAAAGGTCTCCATCCACAGATCTCCTTGGTACTATCCCAAACCAAGCAAACAGAAGTTTCTCAGGCCCACCCCCCATGAGTAGACTCTCTGGGAGACAGATCTGCATTGCTGCCTTGGCATGCCCTCCACAGCTCATCCTGAGATTTTACAAGGAGGTGACTTCAAGCTGGACAGACCTCCAGAGAATAAGAAAGACAAGTTTGCCAATTTCCCTGCACATGAGAAGGGGGTGCAATATTGAGTCAGTGATAATGGCTTGCTGGGCACAACTGCTCTCATGATCCCCACCATTGGCCTCTTCCTCAGGTGAGGAGAGACTGGAGGGCAATCTGAGAATGTGGGCTACCTGCTTCACCATTTAATTGAACACATATACATGAATCAACATGCAAAAGTGACAAGTGTAGTTTATATACATTTTGTGAGGATGCCTTTAGCAGATGCCTTGTTTTCCTTTTCAGTCTAAGAAGGTTTCACATTGCTCACTTGATTAGACCATGCTCAAGTTCAAATCTGCCTCTCACTCAGAGTCATTCAGAGTGCAGGTGACTTCTCTGTCACTTGCATTGAGCTTCTCCAGAGACTGGAGAGGGAAAATAGTTAAAAACAAAATATAGGCCTCAGAGTACGAAGGTCTAAGAACAAGCTATAATTTTATTTCCTCATGAATACTCTAGTTCATACCTCCCCTTCCAGAAATAGGCTCAGAAACAGTAGGCACAATCTAGACTCTGTAAACTAAATACACGGACTTGAGAATCTGACGGGATTATCAGATGGCACATACTAAGGACAGCCTGACAAGGAAGACCACAAATGCAGGCTGGGAGGCTGAATGCATCCCATCAGGTACGTGTATGACACAGTCCTTATCGCTCACTGCATTTTCTGCAATCTGGGACTGACAATGGCCCAAGTTTACAAACAACATGTCTCGGGGCTGGTGCTGTGGCATAGTGAATAAAGACAACCCCTGCAGTGCCAGTATCCCATCGGGCACTGGTTTGAGTGCCAGCTGTTCCTCTTCTGATCCAGCTCTCTGCTATTGCCTGGGAAAGCAGAAGATGGCCCAAGTCGTTGGGCCCCTGCACCCATGTCGGAGACCTGGAAGAAGCTCCTGGCTTCAGATTGGCCCAGCTCCAGCCATTGCAGCCAACTAGAGAGTGAACCAGCGATGGAAGAGCTCTCTCTCTCTCTCTGCCTCTCCTTCTCTCTGTGTAACTCTGACTTTCAAGTAAATAAATATTTAAAAGAACAGTGTCTCTCATTTGTACCTGTTTTTGAAAGGACGGAGATGTCCCTGGCACTACAGATGCTGTGGTTAATAAAACAGGGCTCCTCTTTTGCATGAGCTTAGGCTAGTGGTGAGTAACTTTAGAGATGTACATTTTTGTTAGCATTTGAAAAGCAAAGTAACAGGGAGAGAGCTTGAGAGACAGACAGACATCTTCTATCCTCTGGGTTGTTGTCCAAATGGCCACCGCAGCAGTGGTTGGGCCAGGCCACAGCCAGGACATGGAGCTCCATCTGGGTCTCCTACATGGGAGGCATGCACCCAAGGAATGGGACAATTTTCTGCTTTCCTGCCAGGCATTATCCAAGGGAGCCTAGATAGGAAGTGGGGTTACAGGTAGTAACATTCATGACCTTATGAGTGCTGACTTTGCAAGCAGCTGCGCAGCCTGCTGCTCCACAACACAGCACCCTAGTTATGATTGTGTTAAATGCTTGATACAGCAAGTGAATTCTAACCCATTAAGTCTGAAGTGCTGAGACATGTCTACATAGTCAGAGGTGGAATGAGGTAAAGGGGACCAGGGCATTGTTTTAGGGGAACAAAAATGAGAACTCAAGGGCAGGAAGGTAAGGGATCAAAGCCAGAACAAGGCAAGCAGGGAGAAGGAAATACTCGTGTTTGGGAGCACCGGATGACAGGATGTTTGTCTAATGACAAGTGTGCTCACAGGAGGTTAGGCGCATGCATCTCACTGAGGCACACTGCAGGGTCCTGCACCTACTTGCAGAAGAAGCTAGACCACAGCTTCTTTCCTGTAAATGCAGGAATAGAGTTTGCAACTGGCAGACAAGAAAGCAAAAGTGAAGGGGGTGGGCAGGGTCAGACAGCTAAGCTCCAGTCAGATCACAAAGACTAGAAAGGATGGCTTCAGGTGCCTAGACCCAGCCCTGCCCCGTCTTCCTTAGACCCATCTGCTTTGGTCCAGGGAGCAATGGGAGAGTATGAATGGAAGCAACTCTGCTTTGCTGAGCTTGATGCCCAGAGATGACCCACCAGGCTTACGCCGGGTGTCTGAGCTGTATCTTGGGGAGCCTTGGAGTGGTATACAAGAGCCCCTGCAGCTGTGGGAAGATCTCCATTGCCATTGGCCCCAGGAATTGTGCCCATGACACATCAGAGTACAGGACCTTGGAAATATTTCATGGTAATACGTGCACAAATCCTGTCACTGTGCCTTGGGCCAACTCTTACTAAGGCCATGCACAGCCCTTTAACCATGTGGGGGATTCCAAGGATCCCTCAGCACCTCAGGGGTTCCAGCATGGAGGCAGCACTGAGGAGAGCAGGGAGTGAAATGTGCACTGAGTTTGCAGCAGGTCCATGTTGGCACCATCAAGAGGAGGACAGAGCAGCTGCCACCAAGCCAAGGATGGTGGCAGGGATGCAGCAGAGGAGTTTAGCACAGCTTCCCACCACTCAGATGCCAAAGGCTGCTGGCCAGAAAGCAGCGGCAGCTGTGCTGGAAGTGGTGTGGTGGAATCACTGTTCTCCACCCTGCACTGGGGCTCGGCCATGGCGATGTCCTCTGCTGCCTTGAGCAGCATGGAGGAGGAAAAGGACAGGATGGAGCACTAGCACTTCTGGAAGATCACGAATGCTCTCAGCCACTATGGCCCCAGAATGTAAGAGCTGGCACATTGAATAGAAAGAGAATTTTGATCACTTCCAGTTAATCAGCAGAAACTGCTTCCTCAATATCTTAACTTGGACAAGATCTCAAACTGCACTGATCCTAATCAAGACATGCTATTGACCATTGTGAATGACTTTATAAATATGTTTGGAAATAAAGTATATGGAGAATACGGAAAGAATGGAAAGATTTTGCCAGCATCTACACTTCACATGAAAGTTAAAATACATACTGAGAGACTTTGTGAGACTACAGTGAAACTGGTGAAGCAGGATGGGATTCCTGATACCAGGCAATCATTATAAAAATGTTTTTTAAATTTTCCAAGATATGGGATCCTTCAAAAACAAATATTCCGGTACATGGTGCTAGACTAGAAAGATTGGTCTGGAAAATATCTCTGCTAGGTTGTGAGTGTCAAGGAAAGGAATGGACACTTTTGTGCTTTTCCCTGAGGTTTATACTAGAAAGATGCTCTGAAATTAACAAACTTTATCCCTTGCCCTTAGTTCCCTCAAATGTTCTATGAAGAAAGTACATAATCTGCATGCATCTTGACTGTTCATCATTTTTCCAGACAAAAGTTTCAGAAAAAATCTGCAATGTCACAGCGGGTGTACATGTGGGAGGGACAGAGGCCCCTGAAACTGGCACCTGAGCCACCTCCCAAAGGCATTGAAACAAGTGTGGTATGTGGAAGACACCCAGGACTAGAGCATATTCACATAGAGGTGGAGGCAGAGGTCCTATGAAGGAAAGATCAAACATTGCTGCAGAAACCTTCATGTGTGCCCATTTCCCAATCTGGATACCCAGGAGAGTCATTCATCAAATTCTAGAACACTATCCAGAATATTCTGATGTCAATTATCTAAGACAGTAAAGGAAGGAGTGTGACCTCTTGATTACAGACTGCTCTGTCCTTTTGCTCTATTCAAACCTCACCAGGAAGGGCCATTTTCTTTGCACATTCTAGCTGTTCAGATGTTAAACCAAGCCAGAAATACCCACATATACACATCAAGAATGAGGCTAGGCCAAATGTATGGATACTCGGTGGCCCAATCCAGTCATTGTGTAAAATTAACTATCATACTATGACCACACAGAAAATAAAAAAAAATAAAAACAAGATTAAGGCAGGGTTTTTGCATTCATAGCCATAATCCTTGATATGCATAGTCAGGCAGGAAGAAGGGGGCTGGAAAGGGTGAAGAGGTAAAAAAGGAGCCAAGAGAAGGGGATACTAGAGGGCAGGAAAATGATGAGACTGAAAAGGCAAATGACCAAAGAGAAAACAGTTCCTGAGGGGTGAGCAGAAGGAGTAAAACTCTGGAGTGAGAGCTGTATCTGAAGCCTGAGCCCCCGAGTTTACCTCAATCCCTCCTCCCTCACCCCAAGATGACCAAAAATATCACTGGGCCAACCAGGGCCAAATACAGGAAGAAGGTATCAGAGTAGACATGGGCAGCCATCTCCAAACAACTCTCACTCTCACAAAAGGTTCATCCATAGGCAGCTCCTCAGGACCCACAGCAGTGAAATGGGGGCTCCTGCCTGTCCTCATTTCTGGGCGTCTTTGGAATTCAGTTTAGTACAGGAAACCACAGCCAAGTAATGAAGGCCAACACATGTGTGTGTGTCTCTCTAGGGACACATACTCATCGTGGATGGCCCTGCATTTGTTGACTGATGCTTCATAGACTCATCTGTGTGATGAACAACCTCACTCATCCAGTCAAGTGATGGGTTCAGGAAGTGCATGCACCAACATCGAAACTTGGTTAACAATCTTGCAAGATTTCCAGCTTGGTAGGTCAGCATACCTGGGGCGGTTAAAGCCAACTATTGATTTCCTAGCATGGAGATCCCTCCCCTGCTTCCTCACAGGCTGAAACACTGGGGTTACAAGCTGTCCTGCATTCTCTTCACTGGTTCTTGCCACTATACTCCTGTTTATCTTGTTTGCCTAAAAGCTTTCAGGTGCTTGTAACCTAGCAGTCTTACTTTAAAACATAAATCAAGGTTTATTTTAGAATCAGGCTAAAGCCAGGAGCTCAAAACTCCTTCTGTGTCCTACAAATTGTAGTAAATACCAAGTATTTGAACCATCATCTGCTGCATCCTTGTTGCACAGCAGTGAGCTGAATTGAGAGCAGAGCAAATGGAGTGTTCACATCTCAAATATTCAAGAGTCAGGTCCTGGCCAGGTCATAGTTTGGAACCAGGTGGACATCTCCCACTTTTGTGGCAGGGACCCAGGTTCTTCAGCCATCACATGCTGCTGTCTGTGAGCTACATCACCATGAAAAGCAATCTGTAGCCATAGCTGTGACTAGAGCCCAATGCCCTCAGCTACAGGGAGGTGCTTGGTGTCATGAAATTGGCTTTGAGCCCCTCCCAGAAGAGCAGACCCAGGTGGGAATATCTGCTAAGGAAAAAGACCTATCACTTCAACCCATTCACCTGGCTTCTGCTCAGAAGAAATACAGTGAGAAGGGATTGCAAGCCCTTCTTGCATGTCTGCCTGACTTTCCAAGCAAAGCAATGCAGAGCCTTCTTGCCAAAACTGTTGGCATAAGCTACACAGTGGAGACGAAGCCAAACATGGACAGGAGTGCACCTTAAGTGAATCATGAGTATCTGACTATGCAGTCAATAACCCCAAACCTAAACCAATATTGCTCCCTCATGAATCTCTCCTATCAACAGGGCTTTGCTGTAGAGAACTCTTTGAGAGGATATTATTCTTCCTTAGGTCACTAGGCCCCCAACATGCACACCTGTATGATAAAACTGCCTGAGTGGGAATATGCTGTTCTCCTAGGATAAGCATGGATGGGAAGCTACAAACTCTGGGAAATATGTTGGTGCTTTTGACAATTAATGACTAGCCTGCCTGGATCATGCACATCTGATCAAAGCAATGTTTGCTAATGTGACTTTGGTATCTCCTAGGCTTTCCAGACCTCACATTGCATGCAGCCAGATGCATTTTGTTAATCTTTTGTCATCTATCAGGCTGCAAGGGTCAACTAAGTTACAGAAGTGACATTCTCATCGGCCTATGTCCATGTTCTCCAATTTATTTACACACGGAATGCACATGTTGTTTCTCTGAATGCTAAGTGTCTGCCTCAGACCTTCATATTAACTTCAGAGTAGAAGCAATGTGTGCAGAGTCAGCATTCACGTGAAATTCCCCTCTCCCTTGATTCAGAGGTGTCACAAAAGTCAACCATGAAGCTTCTCTACAAAAATCTTCTAATGGTTAAGTAATGGTATGGGTTCAAAGTGTCTGCTGAAAGTACACAGGTTAGAACCTTGATTACTCAATGGGAAGGATTTAGGGAGTGGTAGGTAGTGGGAATTGTGTCAGCCATTTGAGTAGACCCTGGATAAATGAATTCATGTTTTTCTCCCAGGAGTGTTTTCTCTTCCAAACCAGATTTGTTATCACAAAAGTGAGTAGGAATAAAGCAAGGACTACCCCTTTGTGTTGTTCCCTTCACTGCCCTCCACTGACTCTGCCACAAGACGAGACAGCCTCAGAGTCTCACCAGCTCTAACTACCAGACCTTGGAAATCCTGGCTCCCAGAACCATGAACCAGAATAAACCGTTGTGTAGATTATCCAGTCTGGTATCTGGCTTACAACAAATCAAAAGGCTGGAGAAACAAAGAATTCACATTTATCAGCTGACTTCAGATAATGATAGTCCCTAAATGAGCCCTGAAACCATGCCCAATGGCCCAGGAGTCCTCCTACATGAGGCCTGGAACCTCATTCTAATGAAAATTACTTGGCGAGCAATCAGACCCTCCATCCCAGAGAGCTAATGAACACAGCCCTGCATGCAGAATAAGTAACTTTCCAGGCATGGGTCTCAAATTTCAAAATCTTAAACAAGAGCAACAATGGCTTCTCCACCAAGGAAACGCAAAGAAGGGGGAATCCAATACTCCTACTTACTCATGAATGCACACACACTCAGCACAGATGACCCTGCCTTTGTCAACTGTTGATTTTTAAGGCATCTCTGTGTGAGAAACAGCCTCACCCATCCAGTCAAGCGATGGAATCTGGAAGTGCACCAAAATTGAGACTGGATTATCTGCCTTCAAGACTTCATGCTTGGTAGGCCAGCACGCGAGGGGAAGTTTAGTGTGACCTATTTATTACCTAGCATGCAGATCCCTCCCCTGGTTCCTCATTGGCTGAGTTACAGTCTTTGAGTTAGAATCCTCATTGCTTGAGTTACAATTGGCTGAGGTCACAATCTTCCTGGCATTTGTTTCATCTGTTTGCCTAAAAGCTTTCAGGTGCACATAACCCAGCAGTCTTACTTTAAAAAAGTCAATCAAGTTTGATTTCAGTGATTTTTTTTTAAAAAGATGAATGTATTTGAAAGGTAAAGCCACACAATTTGGGGAAAGAATGTGTCTTTGGCCTGCTGATTTACTCCCTAGATCAGCACTGTAGCCTGGGCAGAATCAGGCTAATGCCAGGAGCCCAGAACTCCATCTGGTCCTGCAAATGGTGGCAAATACTCAGTGTTTGAGCCATCATCTGCTGCATCCTGGTTGCGTAGTGGCAAGCTGAATCAGGAACAGAGCAATCTGAATGTTCTAATCTCAAATGCTCAAAAGAGTCAGCTCCAGGCCAATCCACAGCCCGAAGTTGAGAACTATGTGGTATCTCCCACATAGTTCTTCAGCCATCACATGCTGCTGTCTGTCAGCTACATCATTGTGAAAAGCAATCTGTAGCCATAGCTGTGACTAGAGCCCAATGCCCTCAGCTACAGGGAAGTGCTTGGTGTCATGACATTGGCTTTGAGCCCTTCCCAGAAGAATAGATCCAGGTGGGAATTTCTGCTAAGGGAAAAGACCTATCACTTCAACCCATTCACCTGGCTTCTGCTCAGAAGAAATACAGTGAGAAGGGATTGCGAGCCCTTCTTGTGTGTCCACCTGACCTTCCAAGCAAAGCAATGCAGAGCCTTCTTGCCAAAACTGTTGGCATAAGCTACACAATGGAGACGAAGCCAAACATGGACAGGAGTGCACCTTAAATGAATCATGAGTATCTGACTATGCAGTCAATACAAACCAAACTGAAAACAATGTTGCTCCCTCATGTATCTCTCCTATTAATCTGGCTTTGTGGTAAAGAACTCTCAGAGAAGCATCTTATTCCTTTGGTCAAGAGGTCCCCAACATACACAGCTGTACGGTAAAATGACCAGTGTGAGAATATGCTTTTTCATAGGATTAATAAGGATGGGAAGCTAGAAATCCCGGGAGATATGTTGGTGCTTTTCACAACTATGACTAGCCCCTGCCTGGATCATGCAAGTCAGATCAAGGTTGTGTTGTTTATGTGACTTTGATATCCCCAAGGTTTTCCAGACCTCACACATTTCATGTAACCAGATGCATTGTTAACTGTTCGTCATCATCTATCAGGCAGCGAGGGTCAACTAACTTACTTAAGTGACATTCTCATGGGCCTCCATCAACAGTCCCCAGTTAATCACCCCATGAATCCACTTGGTGTTTGTGACTGACATCAGCCCTTTTTATTATCTGCAGCATACAATCAATGTGTGGGAAAGTATTAATTGTATACACGTCTCCTATCCCTCAGTTCAGAGGTATCACAAAAGTCACCCAGGAAACTATTCTACCAAAAAAAAAACCTGATAGGGTTTAAATAGCACTGTGGTTTCAAAGTGTCCATTAAAAGTTCATGGTTTGGGCCAGTGCTGCGGCTTAATAGCCTAATCCTCCACCTGCGGCACCGGCACACCAGGTTCTAGTCCCAGTTGGAGCACCAGATTCTGTCCAAGTTGCTCCTCTTCCAGCCCAGCTCTCTGCTGTGGCCCAGGAAGGCAGTGGAGGATGGCCCAGGTCCTTGGGCCCTGCACCTGTATGGGAGACCAGGAGGAAGCACCTGGCTCCTGGCTTCAGATCAGCATGGTGTGCCAGCTGCAGCGGCCATTGGAGGGTGAACCAATGGCAAAAGGAAGACCTTTCTCTCTGTCTCTCTCTCACTGTCAACCCTGCCTGTCAAAAAAAAAAAAAAAAAAAGAGTTGCCAACTTACAGTCTCATGAAAACAGCTGAAATGGTGGACTTACATTCTGGGAAAAAGAAAAAAAAAGTTCATGGTTTGGAACTTTAATTATTCAACAGGACAGTTTTTAGACATGGCACATAGTAGGAAGTGTGTCAGTTATAAAAGTGGAGCCTCGATAAATGAATTAAGGTCTTTTCCTCAAGAGGGAGCTCTTGGTTTTTTTTTTTTTTTTTTTGACAGGCAGAGTGGACAGTGAGAGAGAGTGACAGAGAGAAAGGTCTTCCTTTGCCATTGGTTTACCCTCCAATGGCCACCACGGCCAGTGCGCTGAGGCTGGCGCACCGCGCTGATCCGAAGGCAGGAGCCAGGTGCTTCTCCTGGTCTCCCATGGGGTGCAGGGCCCAAGCACTTGGGCCATACCTCACTGTACTCCCGGGCCACAGCAGAGAGCTGGCCTGGAAGAGGGGCAACCGGGACAGAATCCAGTGCCTTGACCGGCACTAGAACCCAGTGTGCTGGCGCTGCAAGGTGGAGGATTAGCCTACTGAGCCGCGGTGCCGGCCGGGAGCTCTTGTTCTTATAGAACTAAATTTGCAAGTGTGAACCAGGCGTGACGAGCCTGCTTCACACCAGCAGAAGCCAATTCATCCAGAAGTTGTTAAAGATATTTGAGAAGCATCACCAGCAACAGCAGACACAACTGTTGTGTTGGTTATTTGCTCGAGCGGTACTGTATTTATTTCCTGTGTGCTCTATTCAAAATCTCTCTTTTTTTTAAAGATTTATTTATTTGAAATTCAGAGTTACATAGAGAGAGGAGACGGGGAGAGAGAGAAAGAGAAGGAGAGAGAGAGAGAGGTCTTCCAACCACTGGTTCACTCCCCAATTGGCCGCAATGGCTGGAACTGCACTGATCCAAAGCCAGGAGCCAGGAGCTTCTTCCTGGTCTCCCACATGGGTGCAGGGGCCCAAGGACTTGGGCCATCTTCTACTGCTTTTCCAGGCCATAGCAGAGAGCTGGATCGGAAGTGAAGCAGCCAGATCTTGAATTGGTGCCCTTAAGGGATGCCGGTGCTTCAGGCCAGGACATTAGCCCACTACGTCACAGTGCCGGCCCCTCCAAAATCTCTTTACACTCTGTTGATTGAACCAGTTGTAGAAGTGTCTCATTTTAATTAAATTTGAGCTTAGAAAACTAATTTGATGACAATGCAATTTCTGCCTGCCGAGTATATTTTCATAAATTTCTTAGAAAGATAAGCTTAAATCCTCTCCTCTGTTTCAAACATAATATTCTTATTTGACTTTAATGTCAACCACTGCTATAGCAGCAGTGTCCAAATCATATTCATAAACAAGGAAAACAGAAAGATGCTGAAATGATGGGCTTGTTGTGATGTAATCTGGTTTAAAAAGCATTCTTGGCCGGCACCATGGCTCAATAGGCTAATCCTCTGCCTGCGGCGCCGGCACACCGGGTTTAGTCCCAGTTGGAGTGCTGGATTCTGTCCCGGTTGCTCCTCTTCTAGGTCAGCTCTCTGCTGTGGTCCGGGAGTGCAGAGGAGGATGGCCCAAGTCCTTGGGCCCTGCACCCACACGGGAGACCAGGAGAAGCACCTGGCTCCTGGCTTTGGATCAGTGCAGTGGCCATTGGAGGGTGAACCAATGGAAAAAGGAAGACCTTTCTCTCTGTCTTTCTCACTGTCCACTCTGCCTGTCCAAAAAAAAAGAGAAAGCATTCTTAAAATCAAGCCTATTCCTTTGTACTTTGACAAGATTATGTTAAGAATTACTACATCTATATTCTCTTCTGGATTCAAGATGGTATTCAGAGTGCATTAAAATTTATAAATCTCAGGCAGAATTTTAGAGTTTGAAAGAACCTCAGGGTTTTCTATTATCAGTTCATCAGTATCTTTTTTTATCTTTTATTTAATGAATATAAATTTCCAAAGTACGACTCATGGGTTACAATGGCTTCCCCCCCCATACCATCCCTCCCACCAACAACCCTCCCCTTTCCCACTCCCTCTCCCCTTCCATTCACATCAAGATTCATTTTCGATTATCTTAATATACAGAAGATCAGCTTAGTATACCTTAAGTAAGGATTTCAACAGTTTGCTCCCACACAGAAACATAAAGTGAAAAATAATAGATGATTTTTTTTAAATGATGATGAAATCAGATCAGACCTATTGTCATGTTTAATCCCAGTGAGAGTCAAGTTGGGAATTGATAATTTCTTTTTTTTTTTTTTACAGAAGATCAGTTTAGTGTACGTTAAGTAAAGATTTCAACAGTTTGCACCCCCATAGAAACACAAAGTGAAATATACTGTTTGAGTACTCGTTATAGCATTAAGCCTCAATGTACAGCACATTAAGGACAGAGATCCTACATGAGGAGTAAGTGCACAGTGACTCCTGTTGTTGACTTTACAAATTGACACTCCTGTTTATGGCATCAGTAATCTCCCTATGCACCAGTCATGAGTTTCCAAGGCTATGGAAGCCCTCTGAGTTCTCCGACTCTTATCTTGTTTAGACAAGGTCATAGTCAAAGTGGAGGTTCTCTCCTCCCTTCAGAGAAAGGTACCTCCTTCTTTGAAGACCTGTTCTTTCCACTGGGATCTCACTCACAGAGATCTTTTTGTCAGAGTGTCTTGGCTTTCCATGCCTGAAATACTCTCATGGGCTTTTCAGCCAGATCCGAATGCCTTTAGGGCTGATTCTGAGGCCAGAGTGCTATTTAGGACATCCGCCATTCTATGAGTCTGCTGAGTATCTCACTTCCCATGTTGGATCACTCTCCCCTTTATTTATTCTATCGGTTAGTGTTAGCAGGTACTAGACTTGTTTATGTGCTCCCTTTGACTCTTAGTCCTTTCATTATGATCAATTGTGAACTGAAATTGATCACTTGGAATAGTGAGATGGCATTGGCACATGCCACCTTGATGGGATTGAATTGGAATCCCCTGGTATGTTTCCAACTCTACCAATTGGGGCAAGTCAGCCCGAGCATGTCCCAAATTATACATCTCTTCCCTCTCTTATTCCCACTCTTATGTTTAACAGGGATCACATTTCAGTTAATTTTCAACACTTAAGAATAACTGTGTGATAATTACAGAATTAAACCAGTCATATTAAGTAGAACAGACAAAAAATCTACTAAGAGGGATAATGTATTAAGTTGTTCATTAACAGTCAGGGCTATGCTGATCAAGTCACCATTTCCCATAGTGTCCATTTCACTTCAGGAGGTTTCCTTTTTGGTGTTGAGTCAGTTGTCACCGATCAGGGAGAACATATGGTATTTGTCCTTTTGGGACTGGCTTACTTCACTCAGCATGATGTGTTCCAGATTCCTCCATTTTTTTGCAAATGACTGGATTTCGTTGTTTCTTACTGCGGTAAAGTATTCTAAAGAATACATATCCCATAATTTCTTTATCCAGTCTACCGTTGATGGGCATTTAGGTTGGTTCCAGGTCTTGGCTATTGTGAATTGTGCTGCAATAAACATTAGGCTGCAGACCGCTTTTTTGTTTGTCAATTTAAACTCCTTTGGGTAAATCCCAAGGAGTGGGATGGCTGGGTCGAACGGTAGGGTTATATTCAGGTTTCTGAGGAATCTCCAGACTGATTTCCACAGTGGCTTGACCAGTTTGCATTCCCACCAACAGTGGGTTAGTGTCCCTTTTTCCCCACATCCTCGCCAGCATCTGTTGTTGGTAGATTTCTGTATGTGAGCCATTCTAACCGGGGTGAGGTGAAACCTCATTGTGGTTTTGATTTGCATTTCCCTGATTGCTAGTGACCTTGAACATTTTTTCATGTGCCTGTTGGCCATTTGGATTTCCTCTTTTGAAAAATGTCTATTGAAGTCCTTGGCCCATCTCTTAAGTGGGTTGTTGGTTTTGTTTTTGTGGAGTTTCTTGATCTCTTTGTAGATTCTGGTTATTAACCCTTTATCTGTTGCATAGTTTGCAAATATTTTTTCCCATTCTGTCGGTTGTCTCTTCACTCTCCTGACTGTTTCTTTTGCAGTACAGAAACTTCTCAATTTGATGCAATCCCAATAGTTGATTTTGGCTTTGACTGTCTGTGCCTCCCGGGTCTTTTCCAGAAATTCTTTGCCTGTGCCAATATCTTGAAGGGTTTCTCCAATGTTCTCTAATAACTTAATGGTGTCAGGACGTAGATTTAGGTCTTTAATCCACGTTGAGTGAATTTTTGTGTAAGGTGTAAGGTAGGGGTCTTGCTTCATGCTTCTGCACGTGGAAATCCAGTTTTCCCAGCACCATTTATTGAATAGACTGTCCTTGCTCCAGGAATTAGTTTTAGATCCTTGATCAAATATAAGTTGGCTGTAGATGTTTGGATTGATTTCTGGTGTTTCAATTCTGTTCCATTGGTCTATCCATCTGTTTCTGTACCAGTACCATGCTGTTTTGATTACAACTGCCCTGTAGTATGTCCTGAAATCTGGTATTGTGATGCCTGCAGCTTTGTTTTTGTTGTACAAGATTGCTTTAGCTATTCGAGGTCTCTTGTGCCTCCATATGAATTTCAGCATCATTTTTTCTAGATCTGAGAAGAAGGTCTTTGGTATCTTGAGTGGGATTGCATTGAATCTATAAATTGCTTTTGGGAGAATGGACATTTTGATGATGTTGATTCTTCCAATCCATGAGCATGGAAGATTTTTCCATTTCTTGGTATCCTCTTCTATTTCTTTCTTTAAGATTTTGTAATTTTCATCGTAGAGATCTTTAACATCCTTGGTTAAGTTTATTCCAAGGTATTTGATTGTTTTTGTAGCTATTGTGAATGGGATTGACCTTAGCAGTTCTTTCTCAGTCATGGCATTGCTTGTGTATACAAAGGCTGTTGATTTTTGTGCATTGATTTTATATCCTGCCACTTTGCCAAACTCCTCTATGAGTTCCAATAGTCTCTTAGTAGAGTTCTTTGGATCCTCTAAGTACAGAATCATATCGTCTGCAAAGAGGGTAGTTTGACTTCTTCCTTCTTGATTTGTATTCCTTTGTTTTCTTTTTCTTGTCTGATGGCTCTGGCTAAAACTTTCAGAACTATGTTAAATAGCAGTGGTGAGAGTGGGCATCCCTGCCTGGTGCCAGATTTCAGTGGAAATGCTTCTAACTTTTCCCCATTCAATAGGATGCTGGCTGTGGGTTTTTTATAAATTGCTTTGATTATATTGAGGAATGTTCCTTCTATACCCAATTTGCTTAGAGTTTTCATCATGAAAGGGTGTTGAATTTTATCAAATGCTTTCTCTGCATCAATTGAGATAATCATATGGTTTTTCTTTTGCAGTCTGTTAATGTGGTGAATCACATTGATGGATTTGCGAATGTTGAACCATCCCTGCATACCAGGGATGAATCCCACTTGGTCTGGGTGGATGATTTTCCTGATGTGTTGTTGTATTCTATTGGCCAGAATTTTATTGAGGATTTTTGCGTCTATGTTCATCAGGGATATTGGTCTGTAATTTTCTTTCAGTGCTGCATCTTTCTCTGGCTTAGGGATTAAGGTGATGCTGGCTTCATAGAAAGAATTTGGGAGGATTCCCTCTTTTTCTATTGTTCTGAATAGTTTGAGAAGAATTGGAGTTAGTTCTTCTTTAAATGTCTGGTAGAATTCAGCAGTGAATCCATCTGGTCCTGGGCTTTTCTTTGTTGGGAGGGCCTTTATTACTGTTTCAATTTCTGTTTCAGTTATGTGTCTATTTAGGTTTTCTATGTCTTCATGGTTCAATTTTGGTAGATTGCATGTGTCCAGGAATCTATCCATTTCTGATAGGTTTTCCTGTTTGCTGTCATACAGGTCCTTGTAGTAATTTCTGATGATTCTTTTTATTTCTGTGGTGTCTGTTGTTACGTTTCCTTTTTCATCTCTGATTTTATTGATTTGGGTCTT
Organism: Oryctolagus cuniculus; assembly: GCF_051225735.1. NCBI lineage: Eukaryota > Metazoa > Chordata > Mammalia > Lagomorpha > Leporidae > Oryctolagus > Oryctolagus cuniculus. The sequence goes on along the minus strand of NC_142885.1, from coordinate 2,280,747 downwards.
TTCTCTTCTTTTTTTAGTTAGTTGGGCCAATGGGGTGTCAATTTTGTTTATTTTTTCAAAAAACCAGCTTCTCGCTTGGCTGATTTTTTGTAATGTTTTTTTTGGATTCAATCCTGTTAATTTCTTCTCTGATTTTAATTATTTCTCTTCTCCTACTAGATTTGGGTTTGGTTTGCTGCAGTTTTTCTAGGTCCTTGAGGTGCGCTGAAAGCTCATTTATTTGGTGCCTTTCCAATTTCTTGATATAGGCACCTATTGCTATAAATTTGCCTCTCAATACTGCTTTTGCTGTATCCCATAAGTTTTGATATGTTGTGTTGTTGTCTTCATTTACTTCCAGAAAGTTTTTGATTTCTCTTTTGATTTCTTGAATGACCCAGTGTTCATTCAGGAGCATGTTGTTCAGTCTCCATGTGTTTGCATACTTTCTGGGGTTTCCTGAGTTGCTAATTTCCAGCTTCATTCCGCTGTGGTCTGAGAAGCTGCATGGTATGATTCTAATTCTTTTAAATTTGCTGAGACTTGCTTTATGGCCTAGTATGTGGTCAATCCTAGAGAAGGTTCCATGCGCTGCTGAGAAGAATGTGAAGTCTGTAGATGTAGGGTTGAAAGTTCTGTATATATCTGTTAGATCCATTTGGGCTATAGTGTCATTTAAATCTGCTGTTTCCTTGTTGATCTTCTGTCCGGATGATCTGTCTATTTCTGAGAGTGGAGTATTGAAGTCCCCCAGTACTATTGTATTGGAATCTAAATCTCCCTTTAAGTCCCTTAACATATCTTTTAAATAGACCGGTGCCCTGTAATTAGGTGCATATACATTTATAATAGTTACATCTTCCTGTTGAATTGAACCCTTAATCATTATATAGTGTCCCTCTTTGTCTCTCTTAACAGTTTTTGTATTAAAGTTTATTTTGTCTGATATTAATATGGCTACACCTGCTTTTTTTTGGTTTCTGTTGGCATGGAATATCTTTTTCCAACCTTTCACTTTCAGTCTGCATGCCTCTTTGTTAGAGAGATGTGTTTCTTGTAGGCAACAAATAGTTGGGTTGTGTTCTGTGAGCCAGTCAGCCAAACGGTGTCTTTTAACTGAAGAATTCAGACCATTAATGTTCAATGTGACTATTGATACGTAGTGACTTTGCCCTGCCATTTTCCCGGAAATATTTTCTAGTATATGCTTTGAGCTTCCCATGCTCTTTTACTGGTAGGTGTTCTTCCTTTCCCTTCTTTCATATTGATGGCCGTGTTTCTGTGTTTCTGAGTGTAGCACATCTTTAAGTATCTTTTGCAGGGCCGGACGAGTGGCCACAAAGTCTTTCAATTTCTGTTTGCTATGAAAGGTCTTTATTTCACCTTCATTCACAAATGAGAGCTTGGCAGGATATAATATTCTGGGCTGGCAATTTTTCTCTCTTAGCACCTGTGCTATGTCTCGCCATTCCCTCCTAGCCTGTAGTGTTTCTGATGAGAAGTCTGCTGTGAGTCTGATTGGAGATCCTCTGAGAGTAATCTGACGTTTCTCTCTTGCACATTTTAGGATCTTTTCTTTATGTTTCACTGTGGTAAGTTTAATTACCACGTGTCGTGGTGAGGATCTCTTTTGGTCATGTTTATTGGGGGTTCTATGAGCTTCCTGTACTAGGATATCTCTGTCCTTCTGCAAACCTGGAAAGTTCTCTGCTAGTATCTCACTAAAAAGGCCTTCCAATCCTTTCTCTTTCTCCATGCCTTCAGGAACTCCTAGAACTCAAATGTTGGTTTTTTTAATAGTATCCTGTAGGTTCCCAACAATATTTTTTAGATTTCTAATTTCCTCTTCTTTTCTTTGGTTTGACTGTATGTTTTCCTGTGCTCTATCTTCTAAGTCTGATATCCTCTCTTCTGCTTCACCCATTCTGTTTTGAAGGCTTTCTAATGTGTTTGTCATTTGATCTATTGAGCTCTTCATTTCATTTTGATTTCTCTTCACTATAACACTTTCCTGTTCTACTAGTTTCTGAGTTTCATTTCGACTCTTCCTTAAAATTTTGTTTTCACGAGAGAGATTTTCAATCTTGTCCATTAAGGATTTCTGTAGTTCAAGGATTTGCTTTTGAAAACTTCTAAATGTTCTTATCATAAATTTTTTGAAATTCGTATCTTGCATTTCTTCTATCTCATCATCTTCATAATCTTGGCTTTGGGTGTTTTGTTTATTTGGAGGCATCATAGTGTCATCATTGATCTTGCTCCCTCTATTTCTGTGTTTGTTACTCGGCATAGTTAATTCTTCTTGCGTCACTGTGCATTTTTTTTTTATACTGTGTCCGTGTTAAGTGGACTGGCTGCTGTTGGAGGAGCCTTGGAGGCTTGAGATGGGTGCGGCCTGAGAGCTCTGCCTGGTTCTTCCTGGTTAAGGGTGTGCAAAGGTGACACCCTCAGGTTATGCGTGGTAAATCTCTCTCTTTTTATTTATTTATGTATTTTATTTATTCAGGGGGTAAGTAACACCGCATGGCACGGCGGTGCAGAATTGATGTTATTTCGCTTCCAGTCTTTGGCTCCTCTGGACTTCCACTGGGTTGCCTAGGCTACTAAATTATAGTGACTCAGTTCCTTAGCTCTCCCCCATTGATATGTAAATCCAGAGAGGAGGCCTGCTCTTTGTCTCTTGGGAATTCTTCAAGCCTTGCAGCCTTGTAACCTTTGCAAGGTTAGGGGGAAGAGAAACCCCGAAGCTTTTTTTTCCTTCTTTCCGGTAGTGAGTTTGCTGCACTTTCCGGCCCCCCTCTAGATTCTGACCCCCGTTTCCCCACCAATGTCTCGGGTTATTGAGCTCACCTCCCCTTCCAGCACCGATGTGTGGACTTGGTGCCCTGAGCGTCCCAAGTCTCCCCGCTGTTGTCTGTGTGGCATGCACTCCCCTTCAAGCACTGGCGCGCAGACCCTGGGGCTTCCTCGGCTCGGTCCCGCGACTTGGCTTCCACGCGGTGGGCGACCTTGTTCTCCCAGTAGGTCCTCCAATTCATCCAGAAGGGTTTCCCCTGCAATATTTTCCTGGTTCTTTTTTTCTGTGGCTACTGTAACTCCCCTTTTATTAAACTAAATTTTCCCAGACTATCGGTGCGCGCCCTCACTATTCCGCCATCTTGAGTTCATCAGTATCTTAGGGACAAATTACAAAGCTTCAGAGAAATGGCTGTGACTTGCTCAGGGTTCCCCAGCAGTAATGGAAGCATGGCAGGGACAAGGCTAGAACAAGGTCTTGTGGGTGTTTTGGGGTTTTTTAATGTATTTTTTGAGAGGCAGAGAAAACAAGCTCCTATCTGCTAATCCAACTTCTCAAATGCCAGAAATTACCAGGTCTGGCCCAGGCTGAAACTGAGAGCCAAGAACTCCATCCAGGTCTTGCCTGTGGGTAGCAGGAACCTAACTACTTGACCCATGACCTGCTGCCTCCAAGGGTGCACATTAGCAGGAAGCTAGAATCTGAAGCTGTGCCTGGACTTGAACCCAGACGTTCCAATATGGAATATGGGCATCCCAACCACTGTGTTAACCAGTAGGCCTGTCCTGGACCAAGGCTTGCTAGTTCCACACTCTGTTTGCTCCATCTCCAGTGTCTGGATTGCAGTCACAGCCTTCTATGCCATTGCTCTATGCTCCAGTTTCTTCCTACCTCTGTAAATCCTTTATAAATGCTACCAGCCAGCTCTCCCATGTGTTTTCATCAAGGTATTCTCTGGTTGAGAAAGCTAAAAGGATGGTGTAGATTTGCAGCATTACAAATTTTCTATATCAAGTCCAAGTTGGCTATTTTTGTCCCTGGTTTTGAGTCCTTCTTTGCTAAAACAAGTTCCTTTACCTCTGTGAGCCTCAGTCTTCTCACCCACAAAGTGAAGATAATGATGCCTGCACCTTGGGGATGATCTGAGAATGGAGTGAGGGGCTGTGTGGATGATGATGGAAAACACTTACCTCATGCCTGCTTCCAATAGCCCACACTGGCTCTGCTTGTTTCTCTCTTGGGTTCCAGATAAATACGAATTGGAATTATTCATCTGAAACAAAACAAAAACAAAATGTCAAACATGCACCTGCAATGGCCTCTCCACCAAGGAAACACCCAGCAGGGGGAATCCAATGCTCCTACTTCCTCAGGAGCATCTGGGACATTTCCCCTCCTTTCTCCATATTCAGAGATCCCTAGTATCTCTTTCAGAAGCATTCATGGTTCAGGGCATCATATGGCTCATGTGCAAATGTGAAACAGTGCTTCTTGGAATTATTTGTCATCCCTAAGTTATATGCCAACCAGCCCTGTTACAATGAACCTTTGCTGAAGAAGGCAAGCAGATAATGGTTCCTATGCTCAAATTTTGTGACATACCCAGAATGGTGAGAGGGATTATCACCAGGAAAATGCAATGGCTGTCAGCTGTGTCAACTGGGGTGAGGTCTTTCACTTCCCTGCCCCTAAGTTCTCGCACATGTTCTATGAAGGGAGGGGGTGCCCTCTTGATCAGACTGTTCAGTCCTGTTGCTCTATTCAAGGCTCACCAGGAAGGGCAATTTCCTTTACAAATTCTAGCTGTTCAGATGTTACACCTACCCAGAAATTCCCACATAGACACATCGAGAATGAGGCTGGGCCAAATGTATGGGCAGTTGGTGGTTCAGGCCAGTTATTATATAAAATTAATGTTCATACTATGAGCACACAGAAAATAAAACTCCAAGATTAAGGGAGGAGTTTGGCATTCATATCCATAACCTTAGATAAGCAAAGACAGGCAGGAGGAGGAAGAAGGGTTAGGAAGGGGAGAACAGGTTCACAAGGGAGCTGAGGGAAGGATTTTACTAGGGAGCAGGAAAATGATGAGGCTGGAAAGGTGAATAGCCAAAGACAAACAGTCCCATAGGGTCAAGCAGAAAGTGTAAAACTCTAGAGAGAGAGCAGTATCCTAAAACCTGAACCCTTGTGGTTCAGGCTATCCAGCAGCTCATGTGCAAATGTGACACACACCATTTCTTAGGATCATTTTTCCTCCCAGTGTATATGCCAACTGACTCTGGTGTGATGAACTTTTGGTGAAGGAGGAAAGAAGACAATGGTTCACATTTTATAAGATGAGAAACAACATATTGTGAGGATCTGACCATGTAGAGAACACCATGCCTGCCAGCTGTGTCACTTGTGGCCATGGCTTTCACCACCTGACCTGTAGTTCCCTCAAATGTTGCATGAAGCAGGTACATGATCTGGATTCACCTTGACTGTTCATTGTTCCAGAGAAAAAGTTTCAGAAGAAGCTTGTAATGACACATTGTTCTGCATGAGGAAAGGCTTCGGGCTGGCCATTGGGAACCCCTGAAATTGGCACTCTAGCTACCTCCCAAAGCATTTTTAAAAAGTGTGATGTATGAAGAACCCCAGGACCAGTGCACATTCAAGCACAGTGGCCATGTGTTCATTGTTAGAAGTAAAGTTGGAGAATCCAGATGACTGAGAACAAAGACAAAAGATCAAGGTAACTCTGGGAAATCCCTGTAGCTCTGAAGGTGTTTCCTTAATGTAGAGAGGGAACAAAGTTTAATGCCACCATGAAAACCAACTACACCACGGCCCTCCTCAGCTCCTTCTCTATTTGAGAGGATGGTGAATCAAGGATGGTTTTATAGTTGTCCATCCTTTCCTTTTATTTCTTATTACAATTAAAAGAGAAATACATAAACATAATTAGAAATAAGCATGTTAGTGCACAGAAGTTATAATAATGGTATCTTTGACCAAGAAAAAAAAAGGGTTGGACTGAGGTGTATAGGAACATTGTCTTTGTGTGCTATTGCAGGTGGCATCAACTCAGGCTAAGTGGCTATGTATTCAGAATGTTATATATAATATACATTTGAGATTTTTTACATATTTGGGGCATGCATCCTTACTGGTGCATTAACTAACAGGCCCAATTCCAACCCCATATTGTCTTCTTGACCCAGTAATTTTCCTCAAAATAATGCTCTTCTTTGTCTCCTATATTAATCTTGCCAAGGTAAGTATTGGTAATAAGAACAAAAGTATCCTAAACATGTACAAATAGGGAATCAAAGAAGGGAATCAAAAGTGTTCACTACAAAATTCAAGGAAATGAAGAAAATGCTTTGTGGGTTGAAATGAGATAAAAATAGTCTAAGAGAGAACAAAAAGCAAATGTAAAATTTCAGAAGTAATGTCATAATTATTCCAATATAAATAGTGTCAACACTCTAATGAAAAAGCAGATATCAGAATGCTTTAAAACTAACCCCAACCATACACTGTCTACATAAAATCACTGTAGATTCAATAGAAAGGAGGTTCAAAGTGATGGACAGAAAAGGAAATGTAGAATTGTATCATAGGTAAAAATCCAACTGGTGTGGTTATACTACCATCAGACAATTATATGAGAGACAAAAATCATTGCAGGAGACAAAAAGGACATTACATATTGATACAAATTACTGTGTTAAGAACATATAGGTTCTGGGGGAAGATGGTGGAATAGGGAGGGAGCACATCGAAGGTCCAGTAAGGGAAGTTTCAAAGAGGGGTGAGAATTTGTAGTTTTTAAGGAACGAGAAGCCCTTCTTGAAACTGGGGAGATAGGGTGGACACGCGAAGAGGACGTGGATGCCTGAGGCGCAGGACATCAGCAGGAGTGTGTACACACCAGCACTGGAAGCCGAGGTGAGATGGGGCGCTCGCCCAGCACTGCGGCACAGCCACCGCCACCCCTCCCCCAACCCACCCTGGGATGGACACTGAGACACACACGACTGAGTGGGGGAGGAAATAGAAAACAGAACAGAGTGGCGCCTGCAGAAAGAGTGTGCAATCCAGGGGTACTAATTGAGAGACTGAGTAAGCCAGTATCTCTTGGCGCCTCCTCGGAGCTGCAGTGGGTGGGAAGTAGCCATTTTGTCTGTTTACATTTGGGCTTAAAGGAGAACTGTCTTTGCCTCCACACTAACCTTCAGAGGCGGAGCCCAAAGGTGGAGCGGAGCAACAGGACACTTCTTGCTCGAGGGAGGGCAGCTCAAGGCCCTGACGCCCACCTATTCAAGTTACAATAAAACAAAAACTGAGAAGCGCCTGAAGGGGGAAAAAGGGCAGCATCCAGAGCTGCAGTGGGCAGAGAGCAGTCATCCTGTCTGTTTACATTCGGGCTGTGTAGAGCAGCCTGCTTACACTGGATATTGGTAGAGACCCACAGCAGCCTATAGAAGAGGGAAATCAACCTGAAAAACCACCCAGACCAAATGCCAAAAACAAAACAAAAACCCACAATAAGAATATAGAAGAACATATAAACATGCCAATGAAGCAGGCTAAACCAACCATAACAGAGGCAGAAGAAGAAGTTGAAAACATGCCAGAAAAAGAATTCAGAAAATTAATAATCAGAATACTTAGAAATAATGAGAAACAGTGTCAAGAGCTGAATGAAAAACAAGCCCAAGGATTAGAGATCCTAAAGAGAAGCCAGAATGAGATTCTAGAACTGAAAAACTCAATTGACCATATAAGAAACACTGGAATCCCTCGGAAATCAAACAGATGAAATAGAAGACTGAATATCAGAATTCGAAGACAAACTTCCAGAAATAATACAGTCAGTTCAAATGCAGGAAGAAGAAATTAAAAAATTAAAAAATACGGTCAGAGACCTACAAGATTCAATCAAACAGTGTAATGTTCCGATAATAGGAGTCCCTGAGGGGGTGGAAAGAGAGAATGGATTGGAAGGTGTCTTCAACAAAATAATATCAGAAAACTTCAAACAAAGGCAGCTGGATAACAACACACAAATACAACAGATAGCCAGGACTCCGAACAGAGTAGACCAGAAGAGAAATTCACCACAACACATTGTGGCAACACTCAGTTCAGTGACACACAAAGAACAAATCCTAAAATGTGCCAGAGAAAAGCGACAAATCACATTCAGGGGTAAGTCAATCAGACTCACCCCAGACTTCTCATTGCAAACACTACAGGCAAGGAGACAATGGCATGATATATTTCAAGTTTTAAAAGACAAACAATGCCAACCTAGAATACTATATCCTGCAAAGCTATCATTTATGAATGAAGGGGAAATAAAGATCTTCCACGACAAACAGAAACTGAAAGAATTTGTATCCACGCATCCAACCCTACAACACTTGCTCAAAACGTGCTGCACACAGAAATACAAAAACAAGAACTTCACTACAAAAAAAAAAGAGAATGTAGAGTAACCCACAAACAAAGTTCAAAATACATAAACAGCTCGTTTCAGGAAACATGAAGGGGAAAAGACAGTACTTAACAGTAATGACATTGAATGTGAATGGTCTTAATTCCACGACAAAGAGACATACATAGACTAGCTGATTGGATAAAGAAAGAGAATCCATCTATATGCTGCCTTCAGGAGACACACCTTATCAGCAAAGATGCATGAAGACTGAAAGTGAAAGGATGGAAAAAGATACTCCAAGCTAACGGAAATCAAAAAAGAGCTGGTGTGGCCATCCTAATATCAGACAAAATAGACTTTAACATAAAAACTATTAAAAGAGACAGAGAAGGGCACTATATAATGATTAAAGGATCTATCCAACAGGAAGACATTACTATTATAAATATATACGCACCTAATTACAGGGTGCCTGGCTACCTGAAAGAATTACTAAAGGATTTAAAGGGAGATATAGACTCAAATACAATAGTAACAGGGGACTTCAACACCCCACTCTCACCAATGGACAGATCAACCAGACAGAAATTCAACAAGGAAACAACTGAGCTAATTGACGCCATAGACCAAATAGACCTAATAGATATCTTCAGAACCTTCCACCCCACAGACACAGAGTTCACGTATTTCTCCCCAGTACATGGAACATTCTCTAGGATTGACCATATACTAGGCCATAAAGGGAGCCTCAACAAATTCAAAAAAACTATACCATGTAGCTTCTCAGACCATAGCACAGTGAAACTTCAAATCAACAACCCAAGAATCTCTACACCATATGCAAATATATGGAGAATGGACAACATGATCCTAAATGAACAGTGGGTCATTGAAGAAATTAAAAGAGAAATCAAAAGATTTCCAGAAACAAATGAAAATGATAACACAACCTATCAAAACCTGTGGGACACAGCAAAAGCAGTGCTAAGAGGAAAGTTTATAGCAATTAGTGCCTACATCAAGAAGTTGGAAAGGAACCAAACAAATGAACTCTCCATGCACCTCAAGGATTTAGAAAAACAGCAGCAAATCAAGCCCAAATCCAAAAGGAGGAAAGAAATACTAAAGATCAGAGAAGAAATAAACAGAATTGAAACAAACAAAAAAAAAACCAATACAAAAGATCAACAAAACCAGGAGCTGGTTCTTTGAAAAAAATAAACAAAATCGACACACCATTGGCCCAACTAACCAAAAAAAGGAGAGAGAAGACCCAAATCTGTAAAATCAAAGATAGTAATGGAAATGTAACAACAGACAGAACAAAAATTAAAAGAATCATCAGAAACTACTACAAAGAGATGTATGCTAACAAATTGGGGAACCTGGAAGAAATGGATAGATTCCTGGACAAATGCAACCTTCCTAAACTGAGCTGTGAAGATATAGAAAATCTAAACAGACCCACAACCATGGAAGAAATTGAATCAGTAATAAACGCACTACCGAAAAAGAAGAGCCCAGGACTGGATGGCTTCACTGCCGAATTTTACCAGACATTTAGAGAACAACTAACCCCAGTTCTTCTCAAATTATTCAAAACGATCGAAAGAGAGGGAATCCTTCCAAATTCTTTCTATGAAGCCAATATCACCTTAATTCCTAAGCCCAGAAAAGACACAACAGAGAAAGAAAACTACAGACCTATCCCCCTGATGAACATAGATGCAAAAATACTCAACAAAATTCTGGCAAACCGAATCCAACTACACATCAGAAAGATCATTCATCCGGTCCAAGTTGGATTTATCCCTGGTATGCAGGGATGGTTCAATATTCAAAAGTCAATCAATGTAATACATCACATTAATAAATTGAAAAACAAAAACCATATGGTTATCTCAATAGATGCAGGGAAAGCATTTGACAAAATACAACACCCTTTCATGATGAAAACCCTAATCAAATTGGGGTTAGAAGGAACATTCCTGAACATAATTAAGGCAGTCTATGATAAACCAAAGGCCAGCATCATATTGAATGGGGAAAAGTTGGAGGCATTTCCATTGAAAACTGGCACCAGACAGGGATGCCCGCTCTCACCATTGCTATTCAATATAGTCCTAGAAGTGTTAGCCAGAGCCATCAGGCAAGAAAAAGAAATTAAAGGGATACAAATGGGAAAGGAGGAAGTTAAACTATCCCTATTTGCAGATGACATGATACTATATATAGGGGACCCGATAAACTCCTGTAAGAGACTACTGGAACTCATAGAAGAGTTTGGTAAAGTAGCAGGATACAAAGTCAACGCTCAGAAATCAACAGCCTTTGTATACACAGACAATGCCAGGGCCAAGCAAGAATTACTAAGATCAATCCCATTCACAATAACCACAAAAACAATAAAGTACCTTGGAATAAACCTAACCAAGGAGGTCAAAGACCTCTATGATGGAAATTACAAAACACTAAAGAAAGAAATAGAAGACGACACAAAAAATGGAAAAACCTGCCATGCTCATGGATGGGAAGAATCAATATCATCAAAATGTCCATTCTCCCAAAAGCAATTTACAAGTTCAATGCAATACCAATCAAAATACCAAAGTCATTCTTCAAAGACCTAGAAAAAATGATGCTGAAATTCATATGGAGAAACATGAGACCCAGAATAGCTAAAGCAATCCTATACAATAAAAACAAGGCTGGAGGCATCACAATTCCAGACTTCAAGGCATACTACAGGGCAGTTGTAATCAAAACAGCCTGGTACTGGTACAGAAACAGATGGATAGACCAATGGAACAGAATAGAAACACCGGAGATCAATCCAAACATCTATAACCAACTCATATTCGACAAAGGACCTAAAACCAACCCCTGGAACAAGGACAGCCTCTTCAACAAATGGTGCTGGGAAAACTGGATGTCCACATGTCACAGTATGAAGCAAGACTTCTACCTTAAACCTTATACAAAAATCCACTCAACATGGATCAAAGAACTAGAGATGCACCACAATACCATGAAACTAATTGAGAGCATAGGAGAAACCCTTCAGGATATTGGAATAGGCGAAGAATTCCTGGAGAAGACCCCACAGGCACGGGTAATCAAAGATAAGATAAACAAATGGGATTACCTCAAATTGAAGAGTTTCTTAACAGCAAAGGAAACAGTCAGGAAAGCAAAGAGGCAACCAACAGAATGGGAGACGTTATTCACAAACCACACAACAGATAAAGGATTAACAACTAGAATCTACACGATGATCAAAAAACACCACAGAATTAAAACAAACAACCCAATAAAAAATGGGCCAAGGACCTTAACAGACATTTTTTCAAAAGAGGAAATCCAAATGGCCAACAGACACATGAAAAAATGCTCAGGATCCCTAGCCATCAGGGAAATGCAGATCAAAACCACAATGAGATTCCACTTCACTCCGGTTAGATTGGCTTACATACAGAAATCAACCAACAACAGATGCTGGTGAGGATGTGGGGAAAAAGGGACACTAATCCACTGTTGGTGGGAATGCAAACTGGTAAAGCCACTATGGAAGACAGTCTGGAGAATCCTCAGAAACCTGAATACAGCACTACCACAGGACCCAGCCATCCCACTCCTTGGAGTATACCCAAATGGAATTAAAGGGGTGAAAAAAGCCATTTGCACCTCAACATTTGTTGCAGCTCAATTCACAATAGCTAAGACATGGAATCAACCTAAATGTCCATCAACGGATGACTGGATAAAGAAACTATGGGATATGTACTCTATGGAACACTATACAGCAGTAAAAAACAATGAAATCCGGGCATTTACAACAAAATGGAGGAAGCTGGAAAACATCATGCTGAGTGAAATAAGCCAGTCCAAAAGGGACAAATATCACATGTTCTCCCTGATCGATGGCAACTAAACGAGCACCTAAATGATACCCATTGAAGTGAAATGGACACTGTGAGAGACAATGACATGAGCAGCCCTTGTCTAGACTGTTGAGGAACAACTTACTATTTTGTTTCCTTTAGTATTTTTGTTGTTGTTGTTGTTGTTGTTGTTGCTCCGTTTGCTCTACACAAGACCACTGGTTGAACTCTGCGATCAATGCACAACCATTCTTAAGCATTTAAAAATTAACAGAAAATTGATCTCTGTGAAACATAGGAGTGAGAATAAGAGAGGGAGGAGATATATAGGACGGCACATACTCACTCAGACCTACCTCCAATGGTGGAACTAAAAATGTGCCAGGGGATTTCAACTCAACCTTACCAAGGAGGCAGGTACCAATGCCAGCACACTTGGTAAAGTGATAAATATAAATACACAACTTATCAAAAAGATAGGGTAGGTGTCGAAGAGATTACACAAATAAGACCAGTGTAAGCAAATAATGAAAGATAGAATCAAAAGGGAGAGAATGATCCTGTGGGGGAAGCAGGACACACAGCAGACTGATAGAATGACAAATGCCCAAAACAGCACTCCTGCCTCAGAATCAACCCTTGGGACATTCGGATCTGGCTAAAAGGTCCATTAGAGTCTCACAGGCATGGAAAGCCATGACACGCTGGCAAAAAACAATTTAAATGAAAGATCCTGGTGAACAAGACCCCAGCAGAAGGAATAGGCCATCAAGGAGAGAGGCACCTTTCTCTGAAGGGAGGAAGGAACCTCCACTGTGATATGGCCTTGACTAAACAAATTCAGAGATGGTGAACTCAAGGGGCTTCCATAGCCTAGACAGCTCATAGTAAGAGTCTCGGGTGATTGCTGATGTCATAAATAAGAGTGCCAATTGTTAAATCTACAACGGGAGTCACTGGGTTCATGCTCCCCACACAGGATCTCTGTCCTTAATGTGTTTTACTATGAAACTCAAAAACAACACTACTAGTTGAACAATACCCTATACCTGGTTCGGTTGTGTGAGTGCAACCTGTTGAAATCCCTGCTTAGTATATACTAAGTTGATCTTCAGTATATGAAGGTAATTGAAAATGAAACGTGATGAAGGGCAGGATGGGAGAGGGAGTGGGAGAGGGGAGGGCCACGGGAGGGAGGGAGGTTGTGGGGGGAAGCCACAACAATACAAAAGTTGCATTTTATATTCTACTTAAAACTATTGGTTGAACTCTGTAATTAACACACAATTACTCTTAGGTGTTTAATGCTATAACTAGTACTCAAATAGTATTTTACACTTTGTGTTTCTGTATGGGAGCAAAATGTGGAAATCTTTACTTAATATACGCTAAATTGATCTTCTGTATATAAAGATAATTGAAAATTAATCTTGATGTGAAGGGGAGGGGAGAGGGAGTGGGAGAGGGGAGTGTTGTGGGTGGGAGGGAAGTTACGGGGGGGAGGAAGCTATTGTAATCCATAAGCTGTACTTTGGAAATTTATGCTCATTAAATAAAAAAATAAAAAAATTTTAAAAAAAGAACATATATGGATGGGCCATTGCCATGGCGTAGTGGGTTAATCTTTACCTGCAGCACTGGCATCCCATCTGGTTGCTGGTTCTGGTCCTGGCTGCTCCACCGCCAATTCAGCTCTTTTCTCAGGCCTGGGAAAGCACTGGAAGATGGCCCAAGTCCTTGGGCCCCTGCACCCATGTGGGAGACCTGGAGGAAGCTCCTGGCTCCTGGCTTTGGATTGGCACAGCTCTGGCCATTGCAGCCATTTGGGGAGTGAACCAATGGAGGGAAGACCTTTCTTTCCTGATTCTCCTTCTCACTGTCTGTAACTCTGCCTCTCAAATAAAATAAATAAAATGTTTTAAAAAAGAACATACAATATGGAATAGGCATTTGGCCTATTGGTTAAGATACCAACCAGTTAGGATGCCTTAGTGCCATATGCGTATACTTGGTTTCTAGTCACAGTTATGGCTACTGGTACCTGTTCTGCTAATGTAGATCACAGAGAGCAGCATGTGATGGCACAGGAACCTGGGTCCTGGCCACCAACATGGGATATAGCTGTAGAGTTCCAAGCTTCTGGCTTTTGGCAAGCCTGGACCTGACTGTATTGAGTATGTGGGAAGTAAACAATCACATTGCTTTGCTCCCCATCCAGCTCACTGCTGTGCAAATAGGAGGCAGAAGATATTCGTTCCAATACCTGGGTTTTTGCCACCATTTTGAAGACCCTGATTGAGTTCTGTACTCTTGGCTTTGGCCTGATTATGCCCAGGCTACTGTGCTGATTTGGTGATTAAATCAGAAAGTCAAAGCTATCTCTCTCTTTCCCTCCCTACCACCCTCCATCTTTGCCTTTAAATAAGTACATCTTTTTAAAAATCACCAGAATCAAACTTTATTCTTTGACAAATGAACACATATTACAAACACTTAGATTACAAAGGAGAGACTCAGAATCTTAACTCAGAAGTGAAACATAGACTGTTACCAATGAATGCACAGAAACAGAATTATAAGAGAAGTCTATGGAGAAGGAACTTCAAAAAACCAGATAATTAATATAGGGAGAAATTCCCTGCAAACATGAACACCATCGAAGTTCTTTACAGAATAATTATTAATCATCATAGACATAGTACAAAAATGATGGTTGAGAACAATGCCAGGGCATTCATGTTTTATGTGTAGTATACCAGAGTTAAAACACAAATTTAACTGGTTGCGATCTCTGAGTTTTGTGTTGTAGAAGCAATCAAACCTTCCTACCATGGAGGATAGAACAGAAAAAGAGGTGTTTGTAGGAGAGGGACTGCATCTTGGCCTCCCAGTGCAACCTGTAGTTCTCAGCACAGAGAAGCTATTGTAGAATTGGTCAGCTGCAGCCACCACACTCAGTCAGCAACTGAAAA